>NC_090439.1:583295581-583601428 GCF_031143425.1 Pleurodeles waltl | reverse complement strand
TGGGAAAGGTTTGGTCAGATTAGGGCATCCACAAGAATTTTCAGACACTATTCAACAATGGAGTCACTGTATTATAAGGCATTCAGACTCCCTATCCTGTTTCTGGCATGCAGTTTGACCAGGTACTTTTAAGTGTCCTGGGGTTATTCGCACCATATCAATCAATCAATCATAGCATTTCTAAAGCTCAGCACTATCACCCATAAGGTTATCTGGGCATGGAGGGTGCAGTGTCAGTCGAAATCCACGTCTTGAGTCTCCTTCTGAAGTCTGCCAGGGAGGGAGATGTTTGGAGGTGCAGGTGCAGGCTGTTCCAGGACTTGGTTGCTGTGTAGGAGAAGTAGCGGCCTCCGCTGAGATGGATGTAGGGTGTATGTGTGCGAGATTTAGCGTGGCGTAGCATAGTTGTCTTGCTGGGACGTAGAAGCTCTGTAGGTGGTTGACGTAGGATGATTCTAGGTTGTGGAGAGCTTTGTATGAAAGTGTGAGGATTTTGAATTGGCATCTCTTCTGGCCAGTGGAGGTTCCTGAGGTGTGGGTAATGCCTGAGCGCTTAGGGAGGTTGGGGATGAGTCTTGCTGCAGTGTTCTGGACCCTTAAGTAGCTGGGAGAACACGCCGGCGTAGAGAGTGTTGCCATAGTTGATGCGGCTGATGATCAGGGCATGTGTGACTGTCTTTCTGGTGTCTGTAGGGATCCATTTGAAGATTCATCAGAGCATAGGGAGGATGCAGAGCGGGAGGAGGCAGCTGAGTTTACTTGTTGATTTATGGATAGTTGCTAGTCGAGGATGATGATGTAAATTCGAGAATGTAAATTCATGGACCTGGCCCTTGTGGCAATTAAAAATGTATTGCAATGCCATGGAAGGCTACCTCTGCACAGCTAGTCAAACATTGGCTGAGGGATCTGTGGAGCTAGGCATAGGCCGAAGTGGATGCCCTCTCTAATCCCCAGGTGATGGGCTGCTCGGGGTTCGACTACACATGGTGGGACACCTTTCTAGAAAAGCTGGAAGCTAAATCGGATATCCAACTCTGTGAGGCTGAACAGCACTCACATTAGAGGTGAATGATAAGGCGACCCCTTAAAGAAGTGAATGCTCACACATTCCTTGCGTGCTTCAATTCTTTATTTCTGTGTTCTGGACACAGGGCATAAAGCGACTGCAGCACTCATTTGTTGCTAACTGTGGTTGCAACATGTTAATACTAAAGCTCATGTTGTATTTCTTTTAGTTAAAACTCAGGATATAAAGTAATCCTTGGGTATATGGGTGCATGGAATGCTGAAATGTACAGTGAGGCACACTAGTACATTGGGATCACTGTGAATTAAAATTAGGTCTCAGAAATATAAATTATATATGTTGTAAGAAAATCAATAAAGATGTAATGTAATGTAAGGTGGATTTGTAGAGCGCTGCTTGTCACCTGTAAGGGTATCCAGGCTCTGAGTGGGGGAGTGTAGATATGTGGTGAGGCTTGGCTCGAGTATAGGCAGTTTCGATGGTCCTGCAAGAAGACTAACTGAAAGGCCAGGTCTTCAGCTTCTTTCAGAATTGAAGAGGAAGACCTACTTGGTAAAAATGTAGGACTTCATTTAGATTTATCTGTTAAATCAAGCATCACCTATAACAAACCTTCTCCTCAACGGACTGGAGATCAGAACTAGAAATTTGAAAAGATCCTGGTGGAATCAGCACTAAGACTGTGTGAAGCTAGAGAAGGAGCTTCACAACATGAAGCAAAGTGTGAATAGCTTTGGGCATCAATGCAATAAGACAATATTAGTTTTTTAAGACAACAGAAGCATCTGACATGATTTTTCCCCAGTCATCAAACTGAAATCAGAATTTAGGATGTTAATTCTAATCATAGTTCGAAACAAAGGCTTCACTCTCTTGTTGTTTTTTTTTTTTTTACATGTAAAGAGTCCACCATTTTAAGGGACATTAACCATGCTTCTAATTGACCTACTCCAATAATCTCAGTTTGGCAAAGCATCAAGATACAGCTGAATACTAGCATTAGGAATATTTCTTAAGGAGCTCAAACAGCAACAGGACACAATGAGGTTGTGTCACCCGTGCGTCACGGCAGAGACAAAATGCATATCTGCAAAGGCCTTATTCTTCAGCAATCGCAATTTTATGACTACTTCCCCATTGGGAAATTGTCTTCACTTGAAAAGTAATAAATGTGACCAGGGTTGAACGAGCATACAAATTGCCAGCAGTTATACAAATTGCCAAAAACTCAGGAATCACAAAGTCAGAGTCTTTAACCTTGAAAGAACTGCAGTTTGCCTGTCTCCTTCTTAAATCAAATTTGTAGGATATGGATGTAGAAATCATTCATAAAGAAACGTTTATCTTTTTAAAACACTAAGAAATGGATGACCCGACATCCGTGCAAATTGCTTTGTTCATATTTCAAAAATGCACATTTTTGTCAAACCTCAACGTATTTGCATAATAATTTAAACAATGGCTATGGGAATGCAGTGCTCCATGGATCTCAGCATTGGAGACATTGCGTCATAGATTTTAATACAATGGAATAAAGTGAATTAGTTATGTGTGCTACAGTCTTGCCAACAACAATGTTCTCCATCATGAATATCACCCACATATGTAAGACTTCTCTGCCTTCTCACACATAAGCAATGTAGTATGCTACAGTTCTGGTGCAGGCTTTTTACTGCATACTCGTAAAAATCACTTTCGAGTGCTTGAGCAGATGTCACTAAAAAGCATGAACTTTAATCAAAAGTTTGGAAAGACCCCCTACATTCTAGATTTCTGGTCTGTAGACAGCATGGGCAACAAAGAGCATATGTTCATTTAATTCAAGCTGCTTCAGCCAGCTCAATTTAAGTCAATAATAGATATCACTCTCTTATCCATATGCAAACTGCATGGGACTACACCAGGAGCGTGCCTTCCTCTTTTAGGGAGAGTGCAGTGTATGCGAATACCTTGAGCTGTCAAACAAACTAGCCTTTATCTGGTCAGCACCCCGCTTCCATCTATCATGCACCCTGCAATATGTGAGTGACTGACTTGTGTAGTACAGTAGAGTGCTTGCATCCATTCAGTTTGGCAAGACATCATTTTCACCCCTGCCCCATTTAGGGACAGAAGTAGAATCAACTGTGGGGTGGACTGCTGATTTTGGACTGTGTTTAGGAGGGTCCAAATGCTGTACTGAATGGCTGGAGATCTGGATCATAGTGCTTGTCACGTTGGCAGGTAACTTGTCCTTGATGAAACCGAACCTAAACTTGCCATGGGATCACAATACTAAAGTAAGAACAAACCTTTGATTAAGAACACATGGTATTCTGGTTTGCTCATACACTGATTTACTTTTGTGGTCTGTTGATGAGGCGGGTTCTGTATCGAGGCAATAACCTCTACAATTACAGAAAGCAGGGCATTCTTCGATGAAGTCTAGGGACTCCACCAGAAGAGGGTGCCGACTTAGGTGTCAATAGCATTATTTGTCCAAGCAAGATTGAAATATATGATTAACTCATGTTGCAGGCCGTGGTATATGTTGAAGAGAAGCAGTGCTGTCTTGGAGCCTTAAAGTACACCTAAAGAACTCTCAGTAGGATGGGGAAGCAGACTATCTGTACCCTACCAGCGAGGAGGGGCTTGCTTCCAAGTCCTTTTCTTGGATGTCTACAAGACTTGGTTCTTTAATATGGACAATGTAATGTACTGCACATAATGCTTCTGAGAGGCAATAATTAATTTGGTGAATTACAATTTCTCCACTTTTTGAAGAGTCAAAAAAGAAAACTGAACAGGCCTATATTCAGAGCCACTGGAAATATGAGTTTCTGCTGCTGCAGCGTGCATACATAAGGACTTCCCGTATTGTATTTGCCACATAATCCATCTTCTGCTATATAATTTGCAGATTAAAACATTGTTTCTAGATGAAACGGACCAAAGAATATTACAGATACAGCAACACCTGTTACCACACACTGAAATGCCCATTACAAAGGTTTAATGGTACCCTTCCAGTCGTTTACAGGGAGTGCAGAATTATTAGGCAAATGAGTATTTTGACCACATCATCCTCTTTATGCATGTTGTCTTACTCCAAGCTGTATAGGCTCGAAAGCCTACTACCAATTAAGCATATTAGGTGATGTGCATCTCTGTAATGAGAAGGGGTGTGGTCTAATGACATCAACACCCTATATCAGGTGTGCATAATTATTAGGCAACTTCCTTTCCTTTGGCAAAATGGGTCAAAAGAAGGACTTGACAGGCTCAGAAAAGTCAAAAATAGTGAGATATCTTGCAGAGGGATGCAGCACTCTTAAAATTGCAAAGCTTCTGAAGCGTGATCATCGAACAATCAAGCGTTTCATTCAAAATAGTCAACAGGGTCGCAAGAAGCGTGTGGAAAAACCAAGGCGCAAAATAACTGCCCATGAACTGAGAAAAGTCAAGCGTGCAGCTGCCACGATGCCACTTGCCACCAGTTTGGCCATATTTCAGAGCTGCAACATCACTGGAGTGCCCAAAAGCACAAGGTGTGCAATACTCAGAGACATGGCCAAGGTAAGAAAGGCTGAAAGACGACCACCACTGAACAAGACACAAGCTGAAACGTCAAGACTGGGCCAAGAAATATCTCAAGACTGATTTTTCTAAGGTTTTATGGACTGATGAAATGAGAGTGAGTCTTGATGGGCCAGATGGATGGGCCCGTGGCTGGATTTGTAAAGGGCAGAGAGCTCCAGTCCGACTCAGACGCCAGCAAGGTGGAGGTGGAGTGCTGGTTTGGGCTGGTATCATCAAAGATGAGCTTGTGGGGCCTTTTCGGGCTGAGGATGGAGTCAAGCTCAACTCCCAGTCCTACTGCCAGTTCCTGGAAGACACCTTCTTCAAGCAGTGGTACAGGAAGAAGTCTGCATCCTTCAAGAAAAACATGATTTTCATGCAGGACAATGCTCCATCACACGCGTCCAAGTACTCCACAGCGTGGCTGGCAAGAAAGGGTATAAAAGAAGGAAATCTAATGACATGGCCTCCTTGTTCACCTGATCTGAACCCCATTGAGAACCTGTGGTCCATCATCAAATGTGAGATTTACAAGGAGGGAAAACAGTACACCTCTCTGAACAGTGTCTGGGAGGCTGTGGTTGCTGCTGCACGCAATGTTGATGGTGAACAGATCAAAACACTGACAGAATCCATGGATGGCAGGCTTTTGAGTGTCCTTGCAAAGAAAGGTGGCTATATTGGTCACTGATTTGTTTTTGTTTTGTTTTTGAATGTCAGAAATGTATATTTGTGAATGTTGAGATGTTATATTGGTTTCACTGGTAATAATAAATAATTGAAATGGGTATATATTTTTTTTTGTTAAGTTGCCTAATAATTATGCACAGTAATAGTCACCTGCACACACAGATATCCCCCTAACATAGCTAAAACTAAAAACAAACTAAAAACTACTTCCAAAAATATTCAGCTTTGATATTAATGAGTTTTTTGGGTTCATTGAGAACATGGTTGTTGTTCAATAATAAAATTAATCCTCAAAAATACAACTTGCCTAATAATTCTGCACTCCCTGTATTACTGAAGATGGGTGTTCAGCTGGTACCAATGCCAAGAAACCTTTGCCCAGAGAGATTGTCAAAACAATGAAGTAAAGGCATCCGAATCCATAGTTTATTGAGGATTAATATCACAATTTATAGAGAAGACCCATACATATCAAATATAAACCCTTTATTCAACACCCTCCTTTAAAGACCTATACAGGTGGGGAAGTTGGCTATTATATGGTTTGGTAGGATTTTGTGCATTAAAATGTTTTTTTTTACCCAGATTACATTATGTAGCTCACTTAATACCCAATGATATGCTTGCATACTATACAGAATAAATTATTTACTTTCATTTGGAATGGGAAGGCACTTTGAAAGGCTAGGAAAATTCTGGTAAGAGACAGCTTTTATCATAGCCACAGGCAAGAGAAAATCTTTAATATGTCCATGTCCTGGTTCTGCATTGACCTCAAAACTAATTTCTGTGATTAAAAAGGTACAGAACAGCTCTAGTACTTCCCCAAGATCAAAAGATTAATTTCCTAAGTCATAAAATATTAGCATCTCAGAAAAGATTTGAAGTTAGTTTAAGAGTTGGAATGCTCAAATAAAAGGTTAAATGTCCTTATGTAAGAGATGGCTTCCATCCTTTTTAAAATCGAAGAAATAGGGTGGAACCACTGAGCTCTTGACCAAACTAGTCCGTGAAATGGTCCTTGCACAGACATGAGTCCTGTGCTCATTGTGCCACAGAACTCAACTATACCTCATTAATTAAGTCTAAGAAATCTAAAACGGGGGGGGGACTGGACTTGGCAGTTTGGGCCAAACGTCTCCTATAGGAGGAAGGTCAAGCTGATTTGCATATGACTGATCTCGGACTAGAATTGTATCGTAGGTGAAAAACTTGGACTGAAATGCTGCCCCGAGCCACAGGCTGAGATTAATTCAAGCAGTCCTCCCATCACTTTGTTGCGAATGAGTGGCTGTGCTTAGCAGGACATTAACAAACCACGGTGTAGCATACACAGGGGGGGAGTGAGGTACAGGAACCTAGCTCTCAATACAAACAGTCACTGAGAGGGCATACAGATAAGAAGATCTGTAATGAGAGCCGAAACGTGTGGGCCGTCGCAGAGTCTATTTTTAATTAGACTTGTGGGGATTTTCTTGTAATTCTCTCTCTAACTAATGAAAGGGTTTGGATGACAGACCGAAAAAACGAGGAAATCTCAATCATGAAGGAACCTGTACTTTCTTTTAATACAGGGCTCGATAATAACTGCAACCCTAAAGTCATGGCTCTCTATATTTTTTAGGCATTGGAGGAACTGAAAATCCTGCAGTTTCAGCCTCGGGGAGCAGTCAGGAGATCCAGAATGTTCACCCATATTTCCAGTGTTTCCAAGATTAGTTCTGCGTGCAGATGGATGGGTACAGATGATCAAACCGCATGTAACCTTCAGATTCCCTCAGGCACTCTGAGGAAGCAGCAGAGTAGCTGGGTAAGTTACTTATAAATTCTCACGCCTTGAATCCTTGCATACCTTTAATCTCTCCCACGACACCTGGTGCAGTCCCCAGATAACTTTTTTCTTCAGGCAACTATCCCAGTACACATGTTTCCCCTGTGCAAATTAAATGCACTTTTATAGGAGTGTGTTCCAAGCATCGTGGAGGGAGTGCATGCAGAGATTAATTTAGGGATGCAATGGGTCTGGCAAGGGAGGGCAAAGTGTACGTCAAAAGGTGTTGAGCACTACTGAGCATCACCAAGAGTACAAAGGCATTAAGGGAGGGAGTGCAACATAAAGGTTAAGGGTGTGCAATGCACAGGTCACACAATGTAGCATCCTCAGGCTCATTTTTCGCTATCCTGAGAACACAGGCTTTTTACAGGGTGCAAGGCGGCTAGTGGCCTATAAGCAAAAGTCTTAACAATGCTTTTTGCAAATCAAAAGAGGTAAAACAGGTATTGTAAGGGCGTTAATGGCATATTGAACCTTATGTGCAGCACAAATTGTCCCAAATGACGTTCAAGGGATTCATTTTCTCTTTGCCATGCCTACAAAGAAAAGGATAATAAGAAAAATATATCCCGCTGTGTGGTCAAACGTGATGAAGCCATATCATAGGATTTAGCTGAGGTATAATCAACCTCAAAAAGACTTGACCAACACTTCCTAATAGGAAGATCACAGAACTGGGTCTTCGTGCAAAACATTTTTTTATTATCAGAAAATGCATCTTTGATTGGAAAATCGTTGAATGAAGGACAGCTTTGCATATGTAGTTGCAGCAATATACCCAACAAGCAAGAAAAGGGTCCAGCAGAGCGGTCAACCAGCTCTTCTAAGCCCACTACTAAGCCCTTCTCTCTAGATGTGGGATCCAGCAGCTGAAAGTGGGACTAGATAATGGTTCTGATAAAAGTAAATACCTACGTAGGTTGGAATACATTGAAGGCCACTGCAATACTGTTTAGCAAGAAATCCTATTTACAACAGATGGTTTATTACAGATGACATTTTGGTCATAACAAAATACATTACATTTCATATTTTCCACAGTTCCAATACTCTGAAATCTAAATGTAATCCCTTCCAAATATTTTTGCTAAGGGTAGCCCTTAAGATCATTTTTCTGTAACAACGCTGGCACAAAACAAAAGTATTTCGTTTGTATATTTTTACATTCAAGTTTTTAAAAAAGTGTTGAACCAAAGTGCTGCAAGAGGATTCACGCATTTTAACTATTACTTTCGGCATGGTGAGTGAACTGGACATTTACCACGCAATAAGTGAAGTAATATGTTAAGTACTGACCTTGTTTCTTTTAGCCCTTCTTTCTGTATGACCGCCAATATCTGCTTTGCAGTCATAGGCGAGTTCGGATGTTTTTCTAAAGCCTGAACAATTATGGGGGGGGGAAAAAACAAAAAATTACTAACTTGGCAGAATTAAAGCTTCATTCGCTTCCATAAATTGCTTGCATGCAAGTGGTGTGTGGATTGTGGTGGATGCTAACTTTCTACGGTCAGTTCTCTCCGAGATTAAAAAAAAAAAAAAACAGTCACAGTGAAATTAATTTGATAATTAAGAGCAATTGTGTGGATTTCAAAGAAATTCTAGGTAAAGCAGAGAACTACCACCAGGGTTCACATGCATGGCAAATGAGATCGGATTCAATTTCAAAATGTATACACTACGATTTTGCCTGAAAATCGCACCTCAACAGGAGATCTTTAACTCCACTTTACAGCGACGTCCAATCCACACTGACTGTATCAGCTGCTAAAGCAATCCCTAAAATAACTGTCCATGATGCCCTGCCTCGTTGCAGTTCTGAGATGGAGCGACAGCGAAAGGGATAGCATGACCACCAAAAACTGCCTTGCAAAGGAAACGCTCCATGTCAGAGCACTGAGACAAGATGAATTATTTTGCATATAATCTCATTTTAAATGCAACAACTACACACGCTGCACACTAGAGCTGAAGCGTGTTAACTCTTTCTCACCGTGAACTCTCCAACAGACATAGTTCAAACGTTATTTTATTTTACAAGTATAGCAGATTAAAGTAGATAAAACCAAAATGCCTCCTGATCAGTTCTATATGTAATTATTTACACGAATTCTAATGTGTGCACCAGATGTAGCAAAGGAACGTAACTAACATTTTACGTAACGGCATTACTAGAATTCAAATTAAGTTCTGGTTGAGCAAAAACTTCTTGCTCAAAATTTCAATTTGAAAATGAATGAAAATGTATTCGGAGGCAAGGGTTCACGTCACATTTGAGAATTTTTATTTCCAACAAGACTGTATGTCCAATTTAACATTCCTCTAAAACGGTCAACCAAAGTGTAATATATAGAAAGGTTGCCAAGTGGCAGCTCGAACAATTACAAGTCGCTGCTTGATGACAGTGTGTAATGAAAATGGCATATGAACAAAGCTTGTATAAAGTACTTCAACTTCCATTCCTTTATATTTTTAAACCACAATGTAAATGTGCCATTATATACAAGTAGTTCAGGCTGGTCATCTCTGCGCGGGGGGGCTACAGCATTGCAGTGGGGGTGAGAACGAGGCTGTTCAATGAATCTAACCCAGTTTTCTCACAGCTTCACTCAGTAGATGCGTCTGCACCTCTATCCTTGAAAAGTTCTCTTCCACTCTACTAATCGCCCATCATAGGGTAAAGAGACAGTTTTACCCATGGTTTATACCCGGACTCAACATGCAAATTTAGCAATGTATTCTCAAACCGGAGTACAATACAGATTACCAACCTAACCCAGCAGACAGTAAAAGAACCACATGCACAGAGTTTATCTATAGAGGTGTTGCTTGACACGCAGCCGCCAATTGACATTTCTAAGAACATATTTAAATTTAACAAATATTTTAGTCCTGTTAATCACCTTTCAGTGAAGTGTGGTTAGCGATCACATTAACAACGTTATTGTAGGTGCTGCAATCGGTGAAGCTTAAAACACAGTAGCATTTTCTCTAGCCCGGAGACAAGAAAACGCAAGAAAAGATGAGATGCCATGCCTCCTTGCATGCTAACATGGTAAAGGCAAGCCTCAACCATCCAGCTCGAAATATAGAGAAGGCAGCTCTTCAGGTACACCTCTTCCACAAACAGCAAGTACAATCATACCAGATGGTGCGTTAATAATCCCACCGTCCCTTTAATTGCTTTGCCTAGTCTTCTTTACCCTTGTATTGCACTCCGTTCCTTTGTAGCTATGTTTGTTCTCCTATATAAATACATTTCTAAAAGGGGGTTTGTCTTTGCCATGTGGCAGACGAAAAATAGTACATTTGGAGTCAGTATTGTGGGTTAGGAAAGCGGGTTAAGCAATGTGTGGATTTTTTCAATTTATTGAAAACTAGAATTTGCTACATTGTGGGTCATCGTCAGTAGCAGAACTGGAAATACTATCAGCACAAGCCATCATATAGCAGTGTTCACAGTCCTACATAAAAGTGAAGAGTCAGCATACATAAGGCTTGAGGAGCACTTATTACACAGCTCAAGTAGATGAAAAACTTAAACGTTCGCAGAACAATTGGTCTCGCCCTTTTAGCTTTGCCTGCCCTTTTTTTTTTTTTTTTTTTTTTTAATTTACTGTTTCAAGACTGTGGACAGGCTTGGAGTGTTAAATCAAATCAAATTACAAATATAAAATAAAAAGGTGCGTGAAAGCAAGTTTGAACAAGCATTTGCAATGCAATCAGTCTCGCATCTGCTCCAGTTAGAGCTATTGGTGCTGTAAATTCCTAACTGAACTTTTCTTGCCACATAAATTTAAAATGAAAAGTAAAACATTAGTTGGCAAAAACTAGCCAATTCAAAGTGCCATGGCCGCCATGAGTGGAAAGGAGAGACACAAAAGGAAAAAGAAGTTTGCTCTCAGTCAAACATAGTGCAATCATGCAATTACCCATGTAACAGGGTAAGTCTGCGAGGCGGTAACAAAACATCCCCAAAGAGGGACAAACGTAAAGCATTTACCAATGATGACAAAGGTTTTTAGAAAGGCAAGCCCACAAACGAGTGCAAGTGATGAATGTGAGGTAGTCGTGGTTAAAATCCCACAATTCTAACAACAGGTCAAGGCGCTTGTGTGCTAGACCTAAAAAAAGGAGTGGCCCGTTAGCAAAATGCAGCTGCCAGACACTTAGAAAGGTTTTTAAAAAAACTAAATAAACTGGATGGACGGGGATGGGGGAAGCAATGGAAGAGTGGAGGCAGAGAAGCAAGTAAATGCAGACGACAAGAGGTGGCGAGGGATCAACAGAAATTCTATAGTAAAACTGTGAAGCAGCTATGCTCCAGGGGTGGGGCAAACACAACAAGGAAATTCACTGAATAAGAAACAAGCAAATTAGATTGAAAAAAAAGACAACCAATAAATAGTAAGTGTGAACTGGCCCAATTCATACTACATGTATTGGTATAGTCCACAACAGATGTTTCCACAACATACACTTACAGCAAGATATAGGTAAAACCTAAAAACAGAATCTTAGTAAAAGCTCCAAAAATCATAAGGTAAAGAGTTTGAATCCCGGCAAAGTACCTTTGAAATTCAATGCTTCTAAGGTATGTAAGTTTACTACCATAAACTGAGTGATAGCGACATTTGTTATGAACAGTGCTTGGAAACAGAAGACATATTTAACCCCTTCGCTGCCAGGCCTTTTCCCCTCAGGTGCCAGGTCTTTTTTTTGGCTATTTGGGGTAGTTCGTGCTTTGGCCCTCATAACTTGTCCACATAAACAACCATGCCAAATTTGCGTCCTTTTTTTCCTAACATCCTAGGGATTCTAGATGTACCCAGAGTTTCTGGGTTCCCCTGAAGGAGACCAAGAAATTAGCCAAAATACAGCAAAAATGTATTTTTAAAAAAAAAATGGGGAAAAAGGGCTGCAGAAGAAGGCTTGTTTTTTCCCCCCTGAAAATGGCATCAACAGAGGGTGTGCAGTACTAAAATCACTAACTTCCCAGCTTTCAGGAACAGGCAGACTTGAATCAGAAAAGGAAAATGTCACTTACCCAGTGTACATCTGTTCGTGGCATTAGTCGCTGCAGATTCACATGCTGTGCATAGTCCGCCGTCTGGTGTTGGGTCGGAGTGTTACAAGTTGTTTTTCTTCGAAGAAGTCTTTTCGAGTCACGAGACCGAGGGACTCCTCCTACTTTGGTTCCATTGCGCATGGGCGTCGACTCCATGTTAGATTGTTTTCCCCGCAGAGGGTGAGGTAGGAGTTGTGTATGTTAGTAATAGTGCCCATGCAATGGAATGAATAAGTATGTACAAAATGAAGGTTAAAGTAATATATTTACAAATGTTGAAGATTACTTCCAAACGGCTACAGGCTCCCGGGGAGGCGGGTGGGCGCATGTGAATCTGCAGCGACTAATGCCACGAACAGATGTACACTGGGTAAGTGACATTTTCCGTTCAGTGGCATGTGTAGCTGCAGATACACATGCTGTGCATAGACTAGTAAGCAGTTATCTCCCCAAAAGCGGTGGTTCAGCCTGTAGGAGTGGAAGTAGTTTGAAATAAAGTTCTTAGTACAGCTTGACCTACTGTGGCTTGTTGTGCAGATAACACGTCTACACAGTAGTGCTTAGTAAATGTGTGAGGCGTAGACCATGTTGCTGCCTTACATATTTCGTTCATTGGAATATTTCCTAGAAAGGCCATGGTAGCACCTTGCTTTCTGGTTGAGTGTGCCTTTGGTGTAATAGGCAGCTCTCTCTTTGCTTTAAGATAGCAGGTTTGAATACACTTAACTATCCACCTAGCAATGCCTTGTTTTGAAATTGGATTTCCTGTATGAGGTTTTTGAAAGGCAATAAATAGTTGTTTTGTTTTCCTAATTAGTTTTGTTCTGTCAATGTAGTACATTAGTGCTCTTTTGATGTCTAATGTATGTAGTGCTCTTTCAGCTATTGAGTCTGGCTGTGGAAAGAACACTGGCAATTCTACAGTTTGATTTAAGTGGAACGGTGAGATGACCTTTGGTAAGAATTTTGGGTTGGTTCTTAGAACAACCTTATTTTTGTGTATTTGTATAAATGGTTCTTGTATAGTAAATGCCTGAATTTCACTTACTCTTCTTAGAGATGTAATGGCAATGAGAAATGCAACTTTCCACGTTAAGTATTGCATTTCACAAGAATGCATGGGTTCGAAAGGTGGACCCATGAGCCTTGTCAAGACAATGTTGAGGTTCCATGAAGGAACAGGTGGTGTCCTTGGTGGTATTATTCTCTTTAGGCCCTCCATAAACGCTTTAATGACAGGTATTCTAAATAGGGAAGTTGAATGAGTAATCTGCAGGTAAGCAGATATTGCTGCGAGATGTATTTTTATGGAATTAAAAGCTAGATTTGATTTTTGTAGATGTAGTAAATATCCTACTACATCTTTTGGAGATGCATGCAATGGTTGGACTTGATTATTATGGCAGTAACAAACAAATCTTTTCCATTTACTTGCATAGCAGTGTCTAGTTGATGGCCTTCTAGCTTGTTTTATGACCTCCATACATTCTTGTGTGAGGTTCAAGTGTCCAAATTCTAGGATTTCAGGAGCCAAATTGCTAGATTCAGCGATGCTGGGTTTGGATGCCTGATCTGTTGTTTGTGTTGTGTTAACAGATCTGGCCTGTTGGGTAGTTTGACATGAGGTACTACTGACAGGTCTAGTAGTGTGGTATACCAAGGTTGTCTTGCCCATGTTGGTGCTATTAGTATGAGTTTGAGTTTGTTTTGACTCAATCTGTTTACTAGATATGGAAGGAGAGGGAGAGGGGGAAAAGCGTACGCAAATATCCCTGACCAATTCATCCATAGAGCATTGCCTTGAGATTGCCGGTGTGGGTACCTGGATGCGAAGTTTTGGCATTTTGCGTTTTCTTTTGTTGCAAATAGATCTATTTGAGGTGTTCCCCAAATTTGGAAGTAAGTGTTCAGGATTTGGGGGTGAATTTCCCATTCGTGGACCTGTTGGTGATCCCGAGAGAGATTGTCTGCTAGCTGGTTCTGGATCCCTGGAATAAACTGTGCTATTAGGCGAATGTGGTTGTGAATTGCCCAATGCCATATTTGTTGTGTGAGGAGACACAACTGTGTCGAGTGTGTTCCCCCCTGTTTGTTTAAATAATACATTGTCGTCATGTTGTCTGTTTTGACAAGAATGTATTTGTGGGTTATCATTGGTTGGAATGCTTTCAACGCTAGAAATACTGCTAATAATTCTAGGTGATTTATATGAAACTTTCTTTGATGTACGTCCCATTGTCCTTGGATGCTGTGTTGATTGGGGTGTGCTCCCCACCCTGTCATGGAAGCATCTGTTGTTATCACGTATTGTGGCACTGGGTCTTGGAAAGGCCGCCCTTTGTTTAAATTTGTACTGTTCCACCATAGAAGCGAGATGTATGTTTGGCGGTCTATCAACACCAGATCTAGAAGGTGACCCTGTGCATGTGACCATTGTGATGCTAGGCACTGTTGTAAGGGCCGCATGTGCAATCTTGCGTTTGGGACAATGGCTATGCATGAGGACATCATGTCTAGAAGTTTTAAGACCATCTTTGCGTGTATCTTTTGTGTTGGATACATAGCTTGTATCACCTTGTGAAAATTTTGAACCCTTTGTGGACTTGGAGTGGCTATCCCTTTTGTTGTGTTGATTGTCGCTCCTAAGTATTGCTGTGTTTGACACGGCAAAAGGTGTGACTTTGCATAGTTGATGGAGAAACCCAGTTTGTAAAGGGTTTGTATAACATAATCTGTGTGGTGTAAACAGTTTGTTAGCGAGTTGGTTTTGATTAACCAATCGTCTAGGTACGGGAACACGTGTATTTGCTGCCTCCCGATATGTGCAGCTACTACTGCTAGACATTTTGTAAAGACTCTTGGTGCTGTCGTTATTCCGAATGGCAACACTTTGAATTGGTAATGTATTCCTTCGAATACGAACCTTAGGTATTTCCTGTGCGAGGGATGTATCGGTATATGGAAATACGCGTCTTTTAGATCTAACGATGTCATGTAGTCTTGCTGTTTCAGTAGTGGTATTACGTCTTGTAACGTAACCATGTGAAAGTGGTCTGATTTGATGTAGGTGTTTAGTGTTCTGAGATCCAATATTGGTCTCAGACTTTTGTCCTTTTTCGGTATTAGGAAGTACAGTGAGTAAACTCCTGTGTTCTTTTGTGTTTTTGGTACTAATTCTATTGCGTCTTTTTGCAGTAATGCTTGAACTTCTAGTCCTAGAAGGTCTACATGCTGTTTGGACATCTTGTTTGTTTTCGGTGGGACGTTTGGAGGGAGTTGGAGAAATTCTATGCAATAACCATGTTGGATAATTGCTAAGACCCAAGTGTCTGTTGTTATCTCCTCCCAAGATTGGTAGAACTGGCTTAGTCTTCCCCCCACTGGTGTTGTGTGAAGGGGTTGAGTGACTTGTGAGTCACTGCTTGTTTAGAGGGGTTTTTGGCCCTTGAAATTTTCCCCGGTTTCTTGGGAATTGGCCCCCTCTGTTTTGGCCCCGAAAGCCTCCCCTTTGATACTGTCCCTGGTAGGTAGACAGTGTTGTTTGTGAGGTGCTGGCTTGTGTGGCTTGACCTCGAAACCCTCCTCTGAAAGTAGTTTTGCGAAATGTGCCAAATGTGCCTCTGCCCTGCAGGGAATAGAGTGCGCCCATGGCTTTAGCTGTGTCAGTGTCTTTCTTTAATTTTTCAATTGCCGTGTCCACTTCTGGTCCAAACAATTGTTGTTCATTGAACGGCATATTGAGCACTGCCTGTTGTATCTCAGGTTTGAAGCCGGATGTGCGCAGCCATGCGTGCCTCCTTATCGTTACAGCAGTATTTATAGTTCTTGCAGCTGTATCTGCTGCATCCATAGAAGAACGTATTTGGTTGTTGGATATGTTTTGTCCCTCTTCAACCACTTGTTTTGCCCGTTTTTGGAATTCTTTGGGGAGGTGCTCGATGAGATGTTGCATCTCGTCCCAATGGGCTCTGTCATATCTCGCTAGGAGTGCCTGCGAGTTGGCGATGCGCCACTGATTTGCAGCTTGTACTGCAACCCTTTTCCCGGCTGCATCAAACTTTCGGCTCTCCTTGTCTGGAGGTGGTGCGTCGCCTGATGTGTGCGAGTTGGCTCTTTTACGAGCTGCTCCTACGACAACTGAATCTGGTGTCAGTTGTGACGTAATAAAAGCAGGGTCTGTGGGTGGTGCCTTGTATTTCTTCTCCACCCTTGGGGTTATTGCTCTGCTTTTAACTGGCTCCTTAAAGATTTGTTTAGCGTGCCTTAGCATTCCCGGGAGCATAGGAAGGCTTTGATAATTGCTATGGGTGGAGGACAGGGTGTTAAAAAGGAAGTCATCCTCAATAGGCTCTGAATGGAGCGATACGTTATGAAACTCTGCTGCCCTAGGTACCACCTGAGCATACGCTGTACTGTCCTCAGGTGGTGAGGGCTTAGTGGGGTACGACTCAGGGCTATTGTCCGATACTGGGGCGTCATAGAGATCCCATGCGTCCTGGTCATCTTGGCTCATGGTGGTATGAGCTGGTGATTGTGACGGAGTCTGTGCCGGTGATATATGAGTTGCCGGTGGTGGAGAGGGTGGTGGAGTTACCTTCTTCACCACTTTTGCTTGTGGTGTTTTTTCTTGTTGTTGGAAATCTAGTTTCCTTTTTCTTCTGATTGGGGGAAGGGTGCTGATCTTCCCTGTACCACTTTGTATAAAGATCCGCTTTTGCGTGTGATCTACAGCTGTTGTTTGTAATTCCTCCTCAAATCTGTGTTTGTGAAGTTGGGAGGACAGTGATTGTTCCTCTGAGTAGGAACTGGCTTATGGTTCGGTTGCTGGGCGTTTTGGCACCGAAACCGTGTGTTTTGTTGTTTTCGGCTCCGAAGAGATTTTCCTCTTTTTCGGTGTCGTACCTTCTTGGCGTCGACCATCTTCGGTGCCGCTATCTCTGTGCCGAGCAGCTTCGGTGCCGCTGTCTCGGTGTCGACCCTTTTCTGCGGCAGTTTCTCAGTCCCGAGATTGCTGCGTGCCTGTGTCTCGACCTGAGTCGGACGATCTCGGCACCAGCTCGCCCTTTTTCGGTACCGATGGGCGGTCACCTACTTTATGGGTTGAGCCATGGCCTGTCGGCAGTGGCGTACCCTGGGCTTTGTCTGTTTTTCTGTGTGATGCTTGTTTCGACGTCTTACTCACGGTTTCTTCGACGTCGAATTCTTCGGAATCCGATTCGTGGATGGAGAATGTTTCTTCTTCTCCCTCTTCCTCGAACCGTTGTTGTCCTGTCGGCGTGGACGCCATCTGCAACCTTCTGGCTCTTCGGTCTCGGAGCGTTTTTCTCGACCGAAACGCTCGACAGGCCTCACACGTTTCTTCTTTGTGCTCGGGTGACAGGCACAAGTTACAGACCAAATGTTGGTCTGTATAGGGATATTTACTGTGGCATTTAGGACAGAATCGGAACGGGGTCCGTTCCATGAGTCTCGATGTTGCACGCGGTCGGGCCGACCAGGCCCCAACGGGGGATCGAAATTACCCCGAAGGGCTACCGGAGCTCTTCAAGATTCGGTGTCGATTCTAATCTAACCCGATACCGAACGAAACAATACCGGAAAATTTTCCGTTGATTCTGACTAACTTTCCGACCCGAAACACGGAGCGAAAAGGAACACGTCCGAACCCGATGGCGGAAAAAAAAAAAAACTATCTAACATGGAATCGACGCCCATGCGCAATGGAACCAAAGTAGGAGGAGTCCCTCGGTCTCGTGACTCGAAAAGACTTCTTCGAAGAAAAACAACTTGTAACACTCCGACCCAACACCAGACGGCGGACTATGCACAGCATGTGTATCTGCAGCTACACATGCCACCGAACACACATTTTTCAGCACAATTTTGGCATTTTACTGGGACATACCCCATTTATACTATTTTTGTGCTTTTAGCCTCCTTCCAGTTAGTGACAAACGGGTGTGAAACCAATGCTGGATCCAGGAAAGCTAAACATTTCTGAAAAGTTGACACAATTCTGAATTTAGCAAGGGGTCATTTGTGAAGATCATACAAGGTTTTCCTACAGAAAATAACAGCTGAAATGAAACAATATTGAAACTGAGGTGAAAAAAAACAGCAATGTTTCTTCACGTTTTACTCTAACTTTTTACTGCGATGTCAGATTTTAGAAAGCAATATACTGTTACATCTGCTCGACTCTTCTGGTTGTGGGGATATATAGGGCTTGTAGGCTAATCAAGAACCCTAGGTACCCAGAGGCAATAGATGAGCTACTACTTGCAATGGGTTTTCATTCTATACCGGGTATAAAGCCATTCTTTTGGTGAAATATGAAGAGTGAAAAATAGGTATCAAGAAAACCTTTGTATTTCCTATATGGGCACAAGACAAGGTGTTGAAAAGCAGTGGTTATTTGCACATCTCTGAATTCTGGGGTCCCCATACTAGCATGTGAATTACAGGAATACAGGGCACTTCTCAAATAGACATCTTTTTTACACACTGTCTTACATTTGGAAGGAAAAAATGTAGAGAAACACAAGGGGCAATAACACTTGTTCTGCTATTCTGTCCTCCACCAAGTTTCCCAATAACAACGGTACCTCACTTGCGTGGGTGGGCCTAATGCCAACGACAGGAAACGCAACATGGACACATCACATTTTCCCAAAGAAAACTGACGTGTTTTTTGGAAAGTGCCTAGCTGTGGATTTTGACCTCTAGCTCAGCCGGCACCTAGGAAAACATGTGCATTTTTTAAAAACTAGACACCTAGGGAAATCCAAGATGGTGTGCCTTGTGGGGCTCTCACCAGGTTGTTACCCAGAATCCTTTGCAAACCTCAAAAGTTGGCCAAATGAACACTTGTTCCTCACATTTTGGTAACAAAGTTCTGGAATCTGAGAGGAGCCACACCCACCCAGCGTTCCCTCAAGTCTCCCCATAAAAATGGTACCTCACTTGTGTGGGTAGGCCTAGTGTTCGCGACAGGAAATGCCCCAAAACACAACATGTACACATCACATTTTCCCAAAGAAAGCAAAGCTGTTTTTTGCAAAGTGCCAAGCTGTGGATTTTGGCCTCTAGCTCAGCCGGCACCAAGGGAAACCTACCAAAACCTGCGCATTTTTAAAAACTAGACACCTAGGGGAATCCAGGATGGGGTGACTTGTGGGGCTCTCACCAGGTTCTGTTATCCAGAATCCTATGTAAACTTTAAAAAGTGGCCCAAAAATATTTTTCCTCACATTTCGGTGACAGAAAGTTCTGGAATCTGAGAGGAGCCACAAATTTCCTTCCACCCAGCGTTCCCCCAAGTCTCCCAATAAAAATGGTACCTCACTTGTGTGAGTAGGCCTAGTGCTAACAAAAGGAAATGCCCCAAAACACTATGTGGACACATCAAAATGATCAAATACTAAACTACCTGTTTTTGCCAGGTGGGGAGCTGCGTTTTTGGTCCTGGGCTCAGTAGCCATATAGGGAAACCTATCAAACCCAAAAGTTTCTGAAAACTAGACACCAGAGGGAATCCAGGGCGGTGTCACATGTGCGGATCCCCTAATGTTTTCTTACCCAGAATCCTCAGCAAACCTCAATTTTTTCTAAAAAAAAAAACACATTTTCCCCACATTTCTGCGTGGGATCACCGCACCGGGACACATTTCCTACCACCAAATGTTCCCCTCAGTCTCCTGGTAAAAATGATACCTCACTTGTATAGGTGGGACAAGTGCCTGTGACACGGAAGAGCCAAAAACATGTTGAAATTTAGGGGGAACCAAAGCTGGTCCAAAAGGGTAGTTTGAAAAAAAAAAAAAAAAAAAATGTAGGCTGCCAAGTGCAGCAGAATTTTTATCGGTATAGATGAGACTGTCGCGTAGGCTCTCATTATCCTAAGGAGACTACTGGAGTTTGAGCAACAAGATCGTCCACGATGTGGGGGACTGAGTCTAGCCCACGGTAGATGACACTTGTCACTCCAAATCCAGGTTCTTTGTCTGGCTAACTAGCAGTGCCTCATTTCTCCCAAATGGGAGAGACAATTGGGCAGCCAAGCGCATGACATCTCAGTACTTCTCAGGGAAGTCGTGGTCACTCAGGCCACAACTGGTTTTCTCATACACAGTGCGGTCTCATATATAAATGACAAAAGGCAGTATAAGTTTTAAAGATTGGTTTAATAAAACAACTGCATTTTAGATAGCAAAGCGTGAGCTGCAATAACCAGAACTACACAACAAAGTAATATTAAAATAGTAACGATGAGAGTGAAGCACAAGAATAAAGCTATCATAGTGCCGCTAGGTTATTCTCTCTCTAGGTTATATTTTGGAGCACAGCATCTTAAGCTCTAATCCTGCCTTTCAGGTTCCCCCGGGAGGACATAGACCCTCATACCTGAGAAAAGGCCTATAATCTGCATCAGCATCTGCAACAGGGCAATCAGCATACAGAGTAAAAAAGCTCTGTTCTATAGGGTGCGTGGGCGTCCACCACAAACATGACTGGACCTCCCTGGGCCGTAAAGCCATGTGCTAGTAAATGTGCTGTTAGAGGTTGTCTCATGTTAAGAGCTATTTGTACAACCTGGGAATTCGCCATCATAGAAGCACTAAGAGTTCAGAGAAGGCACACCAAGATGTTTTTTTTTTTCCTTTTAAGGTTCAAGCTTGAACAACCACCAGCTGAAAATAGGATTACCTATACGGCTGTGGTGGAAATCCTCAGTACCACGGACGTCTCCGTATACGGAACTGAGGTATCATTATATAAAAATGAGACAGAGATATGCCGGTGGACCCGACAATTAGAGCCTGACCAAACATTGGCGGCGCCATGTCACGTAGGCTCTCATTATCCTAATAAGACTACTGGATTTTGAGCAACAAGATCGTCCACGATGTGGGGGACTGAGTCTAGCACACGGTAGATGACGCTTGTCACTCCAGATCCGGGTTCTTGCTCCGGCTAACTAGCAGTGCCTCATCTCTCCCAAATGGAAGAGACAATTGGGCAGCCGAGCGCATGACATCTCAGTACTTCTCAGGAAAGTCGTGGTCACTCAGGTCACAACCAGTTCTCTCAAACACAGTGTGGTCTCATATATAAATGACAAAAGGCAGTATAAGTTTTAAAGATTGGTTTAATAAAACGACTGCATTTTAGATAGCAAAGAGTGAGCTGCAATAACCAGAACTACACAACACAGTAATATTGAAATAGTAACGATGAGAGTGAAGCACAAGAATAAAGCTATCATAGTGCCGCTAAGTTATTCTCTCTCTAGGTTATATTTTCGAGCACAGCATCTTAAGCTCTAAGCCTGCCTTTCAGTTTCCCCCATGAGGACATCGACCCTCATACCTGAGCAAAGGCCTGTAATCTGCATCAGCATCTACAATGGGGCTTTCAACATACAGTTGTGGGTCCCTGGCTGGAATCTCCCTCTTGACGTGTACTAGGACTAGAAAGTGTTTTTATAACTAACAAGCAAATGTTCTAAGAAAATGTCCATACGTAAGGATGTGTATTTTCTACGAAAGCTATTTGAGAATGCAGTGCTAAACTAAGCTAAACAGTGTGATAGAAGAAATTAAAACAAGACCGTAAAGACTGGTTATTGTAAAATAACAGTGCGAAGCTGAATAAAATATATCTAGGGCAAAGTGCACAGTGGCCTAGTATGTTAAACTAATTTGCATGAAGCTATACTTAAAATGGCTATACTACAAGACAATGCTGGGTGGTAGGAATTTTGTGGATTCCTGCAGATTCCGGAAGGTTCCATCACAAAAATGTGGGAAAAATGTGTGATTTCCAGCAAAGTTGGAGGTTTGCAGGGCATTGTGGGTAAGAAAATGGTGCAGGTGCATGTGGAGCACACCACCCTGGAATCACCCAGACGTTTAGTTTTCAGATGTGTCTAGGACTTGTGAATTTTTCTACATGGCAGTGTCCCAAAGTCCAAAAAAGTGCAGCCCTCACCATTCCAAGTGGGACAATGTTGAGAGTTAGCCAAGCTCTCATGGCCCAAATGTAAAAACAAAACCCAAAATAATCAAATGTCCTCTTGCTTGCTGTGGGATAAGATGTTTTAGTGTGCGGGGGGAGAGCTGAAAGACTTCAGTTGGGGTGGGGGTATAACCAGGCCCATACTGGTTGGTAGCCACCACCCCACTATTTTGTTTATAATTCCCTGGCATCTAGTAAACTTTCTGACCCCCTCCCCCCTTGGGTGTGGATCGGGGGTAACTACCCCATCTGCCCACTGGTGGGCAGAACAACTTTGGCCCCATTTATATGGGGTGGGGGTTTGGCCATACCCCTACCCTCTTATTTTGAAAAGAAAATCTTCCCTGATGGGCTTTGTGCTCCCCTTGGTGGCAGATGGGCCTTCTAAAAATAGGCCGATCTGCCTCCAAGGGGTGCAGATATGGCCAACAGTAATGTGCCCCTATGCGGAGCGACCCTTGCCCAGGGGGCTGCCCCCCCCCAAACAAAACCCATAAATACACACACACCAATCCCTGGTGCCTAAGTGGTTTCTGCCACCCCCCAGGGAAGCGACCCTTGCCTAAGGGGTTCCTCCCCTTGCGTGAAATTGGTGCAAAAAATCCCTGGTGTCTAGTGCCATTTCTGCTGCCTTTCCACATGCAGAGACATCAAAGGAAAGGAAAGGCCTTTTCTTTCCTGCCTCTCTCGGCCCCTCCACGTGATTGGAGAAATGCTTTTGCATTTTTCCTCCGATCCGCGCTGCAAGAGGGTAGGCCTCTGATGAGGTCAGTGTGCAATCATGCGCCTACGTCATCAGACGCACTGGGGTAGTCAGGAGGAGCGGGGGGAAAGGCCCCCAGGGGAGCGCTAGCTTTCCCCCCCCCCCGAGGGCCCCTACTTGGACGTAACGGTTAGGTCCTGGACACCGGAGCAGTGCTGCCCAGGACGTAACTGTTACGTCTGAGACACCCGAGGGGTTAAAGAGCTTTACATATTAGCTTTACATATAAACAAGTTGTATTCAGTGTGGACCCTTCCCCAAAGGCCAAAGCTTTGTTCTTGTGCTTCCTAGATATTTAGGCTTCTGTATTACAAGTAACAATACATTCATGATTCATTCACACAGCAAGCCAGCACCTAAAAAAATAAAAATGCAAACAATGGGAAAGCAATAATGATAAACTAGTTAATAAAAGAAGCCTATTAAATAAAACGTAGGCAAAACAAGCTTGAGAATAACAGCAATTCTAAATACATTTTCTGCTCACGTTATGTAAAGTAATATGAAACAGCAACCCACAATGCAAAACGGAAAGGCAAATCTTACATGAAACACGTGAACATTCAGCAATTTTGAGAAGGGAAGTTGGAGGAACAATTGCCAAATAAAAACAAAGCATTCAGAGTAATACGGAGTAGGTGAAAAAGAAAAATCGGTGATGACTAGTCCAAGAAAGTCATAAAATGAATTTTTAAACTAAAAAGAAAAAAAGTGTAAAATAGGAAATGACGCTTTAAGGGCGTTTTTTAGATGAATGCACACAAGGGAAAAATGAAAGACCCCCAGGCTGCGAAAATAATGTTTGCTGAATTAGCCGAGGAGATAATAAATCTTGAGAGGGATAATTAACTGAGTGATTTACAGATTAAATCTCTAAGCAAATAAAACATTACATGGGGAATGTAAACATGAAACTAAACTATATTTTTTGATAGTGAAACGCTCAAGGCTAGAGATGAATGACTTATAAGATAATTGGCAAATTAATGTGGAAGAGCAAAGGTAAGCTTCCTGTTCTCGAGCTTGTGCAGCAGGAGTAAGAATAGGTGCACTGACAACATTAAGTTATAAAACAGTTATAAAACAGTGCGGGTTGGTTTTAATAAGGAAGCAAAATTGCTAAAGTAGGAAAACGGAGAGGAATCAGTGATGCTTTTAAAAGCATAGCACAATGGAAAGCCAGAAGAAGCCGATTAGCTTTTGAAAAAGATCATACAGACAAACCTCAGTAGGAGGCAAATCAATTTATTTGTGGACGTAGGGGTTTCATATAATGAGAACAGGGGCACCTGGAACAAAAGACACTGAAAAACAGGGACACTCATTTAAGGTGGATCATGACACACTAATCCAAAGATTTGAGGGAGCCAGAAAAAATGGCATGGCTCTCACTTGGATCACACTGCAAAAAAAAGAACAAATATAATACATGTTCCTCTATTTTTTTCTAATCCATACAGCGTTAAAGCAGGAGTCCCCCAAGGCTTAATCAACTCACCCTTATTTTTCAACATCAACACAAAATCATTACCAGATCTGATCAATGGTTTCAACTTCACCTGCTCTACCTCTCTAAATGGCACACTAATACTTCTGAAATTAGAAAAACCAAAGGACACTGAAACATCAAATATCTTCAGTTGCATCCACGCTGTTGACCAATTGATGGCATGGAACCACCTCAAATTGATCTACTAATTATAAAACTCTAATCTTGGGTTCCGGAATGCTGTGCTACTTGCCATAGAGCACTTCAATGCCTCACCAGGGGTATTAAGAGCTACATAAATACAATTTCCAACTAGAATTACAACATGGAGACAGGGAAGGGGTTCGTACCTAGCCACCAGTCAAAACTCTCAGAGAAACAGAAAGGTAGTAGTACCTCAGTTACATTGGCAAAGTTTGCTTTGACAACAATGTTTGAATATTCCATAGTTTGCAACATTAAACCTTTATAAACCACTACTTTTTCTGATGTTGTGCTGAAGGTAGTGCTGTACTGCCAATAACTAAGGGGCAGCACATTGAAGCCCACATTGTCTCTATAAAGTCTCACTGAGAGCCAATAGGTCACAGTGTAACAAGGAACAAACCAACAGAGGGGATATGGGACGGAGGTGCAGTTTTTGTTTTTAAACTATTCTCACAGATGGTGCTGGTATATCATGTTCAACCCAACAAACTCAGGGGTCTGGAATTTAATAAAATATCTACTTGTCCATTGGACAGGTTGCTTTATAAATCTACTTGCCCTGAAAAAAAAATCCACTTGTCCCCTTGTTGCCACAAAATTTGGTGATAAATTAAGGCAGCAATTTCATTAAATAAGAGCTCTGATAATAGCCTCTCTGATTATACCAGAATTGTGATTATGCTAGAATTCAAACACTACAGTACGGTTTGTATTCTAGCAATTCCCCCAGTTTGCCACATTTCCACAGATCCACATACTGGGGCTGGAGTTAGTGTTAAACAATAGTTCCAGGGCTGAAATGCTGTTTGAAGTCTGTGCAAATCTACTAACTTGCATGCTTTAGGAGTTTTCACCAGATCGAGTCAAATCTTTTCCCATACTGAGAAAGGTTGGAAATGTACTCTTGACAAGGGCAGAAATAAAACTTCTTCCACTGTTGGGAAAAAAAGTGGTTGGAGGGAAAGTAAACTTGTAAACACTCAACAGATTTTCGCAGAAGCAAATCTACACATGCATGTTTGCTCGTACTGAAATGCAGTTCACAAATATTTTCTAGGGGTACAATTTCCTGGCCTACTTTTGTAAATTATTGTGAATTCATGAAAGCTGTAAATCTGAACAAATGCAAAGGTTTATATTATGGGTAAACCTTTCTGACTTTATTTAAGATTTGGGCCCCTAATTAGGTCGAGTTAACGAAGGCATTTTGTTTTTATTAAAACTCTGTCTCTGTCTCTCTCTCTCTCTATCTGTAGACTGGCTTCACTGTGAGTGACAGCATTCTGCTCTTTCACAAGGAGCATACTGGCACACAGAGTAGTTTTGTTCAGTGCCAGACTACTGTGGTAATGTGTGTTTTTTGAGACCGAAAATATTTTACATTTTTTGGCCAATGTTTGTTATAATGGTGAGGACCTGAAAGCTCCCACAAAAATAAAGTTTTACAAACACTGTGTCAAAACTAAACACGCACTGAAAAAAACAAAAGGCTGACCAAGGTCAGATCTATTGGTTTTGCCAATGCTTGTTTATTTTCATGATTCTCATAGCTTTGTTAAAACCGGTTGCACTGATTTCCATAATTAATGTTTTTGGGAGCTGCTAGCATGCATCAACGGATTTTAGTGGATGATGCTTCAAAGAAATTGTACCTTAAATTCCACAGTAGTTTAACAAAAAAAAAAATTCTGTATTGCATTTGTTGTGAACATTTAATTTGAAAACGAAAACAAAGAGTAATCCATCTTACTTTTAAGCTTCTGCAAATATCAGAGAGTATTCTGGGAGCGTTATATGTAGCCTCATATTGTTAAACTTTGCAAACGTGTGTAGACATTTTTTTTTACTGGCACCACTGTCAGCAGTGCAGTCCGAGATTACAATATTTCTTTAGAGCGCTCGCCCTAATAATAAAGGCTTTGTGTTAATGAACCATAAATACAAGTTCAAACAGCATTAACATATGGACTCAAATATTAACTCAACTGCGAACAATGCCCTTCAATGATCCATAATCTGGTACTGTAAACTGGCAGCCAACAGCGGTTGTGCTGCAGGTGTTGGGCCTACTTATCCCAAGGACAAAATAACCATGAAAACGTGTTGACCTTGACCCCAAACTAGATGTCCTGGGAGTGGAGCAATAGGAATTCCACACCCCTGCAACTATTTTAATATTCTGGCTTTAAGTCTTCCAAACGTTATTCATAGGCCTAACATGTATATCTACCATGAGAACATTAAAATAGAGAACTTTTTTTATTGTTACGTGCCTTATGTAAATGGAGATGTTAAGCACGTTTCCTCCTGCCACTGACATGCTGACTGCTGTGTGGCACAAGTGTCAACATTTTTGTCACCCATTTCAGAAGACCTTGCTGTCCCACTGGCTCTTACCATCTTCCAGCAGATAGCAAAGCGCAAACAACCTTTTATTATTGACCTGCTATGTCATACAGTGGTGACTTAGATTAGCAGCGTACTCAAGGTAAAGTATTTGCTTTTAACAGTGGCCTTTAAAGGCTATGAATATGGCACAACAACATTCCAAATGTGGATTTTCCAAGAAAAGTGAGTAAGCACACAGACAATCAAGCATTGGCAAAGCCAACAGGTTTCGCCTATGCAGTACCTATTGGTATTGTCCATTTTTTTTTTAAAGATGTTGCACAGCAGCGCAAGCTACTTTGCAACATGACAAAGTAACTAAAAACAAAGCGCTATGGCATGGCCAGCACTGACCGTGTCATAGTGCTTTTTTTGTTTGCTATAAATCATGCTGCACAGCAGCCTGAGCTGCCGTGCAACATCTTTAAAAACGTTAACAAGGCAAATAGTTCTGCGTAAGATATTTGACTTTGTTAGTGTTTTTTAAAGGGGATGTGGTGTTACGGCCAGAACTGTCGCCTGCAGTGGACAGCCAGGTTTGAGTCTCCGCACTGAATCAACATCGAGAGATTCAGAGCAAATCACTTAAACTCCCCATTCCTAAAAATAATAATGAATGTGTCCTTGTGCAGAGTAAATACTGCTTGTGCAAAATGATCCAATCAGCTCCCATCACATGATCCTCCACCCCTACTGCACTGTCAGCTCCCACTAACCACCACCAGGGATAAGGGTCTAATCATCTTAAACATGTGAAGTTTAAAAAACACAAATAGGACCAACCTCAGAAAAGACAGGTCTACTACACTGAAAGAAACCATTGCTCCTAGAATAACAAACCCCTATTTGGGAAGTGAAAAGCTCAGCCACACGAGCACCCAAAGAACTGCACAAATCCCTGCACGTGAACTGTTTTTAACACGATCACCTGTATTAAAAGAAGTGCTCAGGCGCCTCAGCCTGAGGAGGCAAAACATTCTCAGTGACGGAGTGCCAGCGGATGAAGATAGATGTCAGCAGACATCTGGAAGAGCACAGTATTGAGCAGCAAAGAGATGACACAAGTGACTCACTGATACGTATGTGGGCCCGATTCAGGAGGTGTTCCTGAAGTGGGTAAATGCAAAGAGGAAGGTGGGAGCATGTACAGCGGGTGAGAGGACCATACAGACTTTGTTCTCCCAGCTGCTGTGTGAAAATGCACATTTCTGTTGCTCATCACAACTGAAAATCTAATAAATATATAACTATTGCGGTCCGATACAAAATCTGGCACTTACAACACAGTAATGGCTGAAGGATAGAGATACTGCCACATTCTATGTATGCTGTCCAGTAGGCTGATCCAACATATGAATTACATGTCCAGCAAGCAATGACTTCATTGGACTGACCTAAAGCACCTCTTAATGTGCATCACATACTGTCTTTAAAAAACAACAACTAACAAGCACTGGTAAAGCTAAGAGATTTGACATTCGTTTGGAAAGTGATCAGGCTCCGGCATACAAATGTCAAAACTACTGTTTTTTACGAATGCTTATTTGCACAGCAGAGCAGGGAAGCAAGTTTACAGACAAGAGCATATGAAAAATGGAAGCTATAGAAAAAAAAGATATCTTTTCAGTGGCATCCATTTTTCAGATGCTTTTGTCAGTGCTTGCTCTACAGTGCTACCGGAACATTTGTCAAATGATTTCAGATCTAAATTAGTCCCTTCACAACGAACAGAAAACCAGGGAACCTGCAGGCTGACAAAAAAATGTGACTGACCATGTCCAAAGCCAAGGGCTGAAGGCTGTCAGAAAGATGCGGAAAGACTTGCTAATACAGTACCTTTACCCAGGTTTGTTGGGTTTAGACTCTCTTTAGCTCAGAGCATCAGTTGTCATAAAGGGCAAGTGCAGGCACTGAGTCGCTGTCTGGCAACACCCTCTCCCAATTGTTTCGGGCTACTTTGCTTTTGTTAGTTTGTCACTCTGCATCTGAGATCCTTTCCCGTTTGTTATTTTTACCTTTCTCGGTTCCCCACTGCATGCTTGTCCTGTCAATCCCTTGGCCATGACCCTCGGTGCCTACAAGGGTCTTGTGTTCCATTACTTCGGTGTACTATGTATTCAGAAGTGTGCTGCTGCTCTCCATACCTGCAGTACATCTGTTGCATCTGTACCAGCTCCTGTGTTAACCTCTGCAAACATTCTGCTGAAACGGCTCCTGGCCTCACTCCATTCCAGCAGTCAGAGATGCTCTCCGCAGCCTCCAGGCCTTATTCCTGGCAGAACTGGGACTAGTCAGGATGTAAGTCATCGACGAACAAGAGGTAGGCTATAAATGCCATTGGTGTTATATACTCAGTGTTAGTTGATTTCTAAAGTGGCACACTGTTCATGTCTTCCTTTCTCTTTTTCTGGAAGATATCTGAGAAATGGTTCCGAGATGATCTCAGGTTGCTGTTGGTGTCATCCCAAAATAGTATACATGGTGGGTTTTTTTTCCCTTCCCCCATTTTTCCCTGGGTTCCTAACTGACATGTTATAATTCAGAATATGAGTGGGACTGGTGGCTACATTCCTTTTGGGAAATAACTCTTTTATCCTCTAAACCTGACATAAGTCCCAGAGCAAAATGAGCTAATTACTAAAGAAGAGAGACCAAAGTCCCTCAGAGTAAATGTATAGTACAATATGTTGCCCATGATTGGTGCTACTGCCATACACGTCAGACCTAAAAAGGACTGTTAACAAAGTGCTCCTTTTTCCTGCATATTTGGAGTGGACGCTTGTTGGTATGCACACTTGCCAGGACAGTGTATTTTCCACATGTATTGTTTTTAAAATAGAAAGCACAAAACTAGAAGAGTGCAAAATGTATTACAAAGGGAGACCATCTGAACTGGGTACTTACATACAGATTCAGAATAAATTATAAACACCACACTTCTTGGAAGGTTTTCAGGAAGTTTGTTGTACGGATCATAATGCATAGCTCAACAGACAGTAAAGCAAGTACCACTAAAAGCAAGTAGTATCCATGTCTGATACAACATCCTCGGACTATAGTACTTGCCAAATGTAATTGCTCTACGAGTACAAATATATTCAACCTTACATCTTCAGACCCTATGCTGAATATCAAAAGTGATTACAGGAACCACTACTAAGCAGAAGACACAGACCAACTGTAGCATTATTGAAAAAAGCTAACTTTAGAACCGTTTTTCATGTTGTGAAAAAGTATGAGCAGTTTCTGTCCCTTACACCAAAATAGCCACCCCTGGGTGACATTGCATTCTTTCACAATCAACCACATCAAAACTTTAACAAGCATTTGCAATGCAATGGTCTCGCATTTGCTTGAATTAGAGCTATTAGCGTTGTAAAGTCCTAACTAGACTTTTATTGCCACATAAAATGAAAATGAAAAGTAATACAATTTTACATAAGTGACCCAATTTAAAGCCCCACATCATGAACGTAAAGGAGCACACACAATGAAACAGAAGTTCGCTCGCAGTCAAACATGTCAGCATATATGCAGCGAAAGCGCGCAGCATGGGAAATAAAAAGAAAAAGTAGTCCAGAAACTATGTTGAAATATGGAGCCTCTTACGTTTTCAGTAGTTGGCCGGTGCGCTGGAGGATAGCTAAACACCAGAAAAGGCAAGACGTATGCATGCCTTTCACAAATAAAATCAAGCAATTTTTAAAAGGCAAGCTCACGAACCAATGAAACTGCTGGATGTGCGGTGGCCATGGATAAAAGCCCACAGTGAGATTACAGCAGTCTACAGCGCTTGTGTGCTTGACCCTAAAAACTGAAGCACACTCTTTTTGTTAATAAACAAACGTTACAATAATAATAATATTGATCCGATTTCACTAGACACAACTTTATCCACGCAAGGTATGTTCATCAAAATAAAAAAAGCTAATCATTGTTCCTCTTGATTTCATTCATGACTTGGTGAGCCCACAACAATGTCCATGTCGTGGAACAGCAGTGCTAGGCACCAATAATCTTGAAAACAGTAACATGACCCATTCCAGACAGTATTTAGAGATGGATGCATTATAATCTGTTCCCTCATCACACTAATATATTTTCTTGTTGAAACTTTAGTTGTAGCCCTATAGTATATTCAACAGCTCAATTTCATGAAAATCACCTATTGATCTGCTAAAGAGAGAACTGGTGGTCTTTACCTCCAACCAACTTGATAAAAGAGAATCAACGTGTTGGGTTAAGACAACTGCATTTCCATTTAGCATGTGATCAAGGTGGGACGGGCAGATGTGTGCGGTGCAGATTCTTATATTCCTCAGACACATATGCAAAACTCCATGCAAAGATAAAAGCTATGACTGTATTCATATTCTTGCCTAAACAAATGGTTTGCACCGGTACAGCAACTATTAGATCTTACTCTATTATGAGCTTGAAATGGGGCAGAGCACGGACAACCACTAACGATCATCACTCTACAGGCTGAGGTCACCTCCGGAGGCATTTTTTCTTGCTTCCTGCTGAGGGCAGTAAAATGCACTAATATCCAACACAACCACTTCTGATATATCTAATCCTGTTGTGTGGACGATATACAGTGGTGGTTTTCTTCCAAGCCACCAAAAAAAGAATGTTTAAAGCGGTTGCAGCCCACAACCTACATGCAAATGTGGGACAATACATTTTAAAGAGCATCGCTTTTAATGGTAAATTTCAGCTGTAACAAGACCAAGATAAGTATCACAACAGTAAAACGGGCTACAAAAACAGTCAAAGTGATTAACTGTAAAAAAAAATATATACAGGGAGTGCAGAATTATTAGGCAAGTTGTATTTTTGAGGATTAATTTTATTATTGAACAACAACCATGTTCTCAATGAACCCAAAAAACTCATTAATATCAAAGCTGAATATTTTTGGAAGTAGTTTTTTGTTTTTTTTAGTTTTAGCTATGTTAGGGGGATATCTGTGTGTGCAGGTGACTATTACTGTGCATAATTATTAGGCAACTTAACAAAAAAAAATATATACCCATTTCAATTATTTATTATTACCAGTGAAACCAATATAACATCTCAACATTCACAAATATACATTTCTGACATTCAAAAACAAAACAAAAACAAATCAGTGACCAATATAGCCACCTTTCTTTGCAAGGACACTCAAAAGCCTGCCATCCATGGATTCTGTCAGTGTTTTGATCTGTTCACCATCAACATTGCGTGCAGCAGCAACCACAGCCTCCCAGACACTGTTCAGACAGGTGTACTGTTTTCCCTCCTTGTAAATCTCACATTTGATGATGGACCACAGGTTCTCAATGGGGTTCAGATCAGGTGAACAAGGAGGCCATGTCATTAGATTTCCTTCTTTTATACCCTTTCTTGCCAGCCACGCTGTGGAGTACTTGGACGCGTGTGATGGAGCATTGTCCTGCATGAAAATCATGTTTTTCTTGAAGGATGCAGACTTCTTCCTGTACCACTGCTTGAAGAAGGTGTCTACCAGGAACTGGCAGTAGGACTGGGAGTTGAGCTTGACTCCATCCTCAACCCGAAAAGGCCCCACAAGCTCATCTTTGATGATACCAGCCCAAACCAGTACTCCACCTCCACCTTGCTGGCGTCTGAGTCGGACTGGAGCTCTCTGCCCTTTACCAATCCAGCCACGGGCCCATCCATCTGGCCCATCAAGACTCACTCTCATTTCATCAGTCCATAAAACCTTAGAAAAATCAGTCTTGAGATATTTATTGGCCCAGTCTTGACGTTTCAGCTTGTGTGTCTTGTTCAGTGGTGGTCGTCTTTCAGCCTTTCTTACCTTGGCCATGTCTCTGAGTATTGCACACCTTGTGCTTTTGGGCACTCCAGTGATGTTGCAGCTCTGAAATATGGCCAAACTGGTGGCAAGTGGCATCGTGGCAGCTGCACGCTTGACTTTTCTCAGTTCATGGGCAGTTATTTTGCGCCTTGGTTTTTCCACACACTTCTTGCGACCCTGTTGACTATTTTGAATGAAACGCTTGATTGTTCGATGATCACGCTTCAGAAGCTTTGCAATTTTAAGAGTGCTGCTTCCCTCTGCAAGATATCTCACTATTTTTGACTTTTCTGAGCCTGTCAAGTCCTTCTTTTGACCCATTTTGCCAAAGGAAAGGAAGTTGCCTAATAATTATGCACACCTGATATAGGGTGTTGATGTCATTAGACCACACCCCTTCTCATTACAGAGATGCACATCACCTAATATGCTTAATTGGTAGTAGGCTTTCGAGCCTATACAGCTTGGAGTAAGACAACATGCTTAAAGAGGATGATGTGGTCAAAATACTCATTTGCCTAATAATTCTGCACTCCCTGTATATATATATATATATATATATATATATATATGGTAACGTACCCGTTAGACACTGCTCATTTCGATCTCTGAACAAAATACAAAGAGAGAGTACTTTTTAAAGTAAAACAAAAAACAAGCATTTGCAATGCAACCGGTCTCACGTTTGCTTGAGCTAGAGCAATTAGCATTGTAAACTCCTAACCGGACTTTTCTTGCCACATAAATTGAAAATGAAAATAAAACAGTTTCAAATAATTAACTGGACTTTTCTTGCCATATAAACTGAAAAGTAAAAGTTTCACATAAGCTAGCAGATGGCCGCCATCAGCGCAAAGCAGACACACAAAGGGAAATAAAAGTTCACTCGTAGTGAAACCTATCGGCAAAAGTGGAATTATCCAGGTAACCGGCAAAAGTGCAATTATCTACGTAACCGGCAAAAGTGCAATTAACTATGTAACAGGGTCGATGTCGTGCAAAGCGCTCTACTTCTGCCCAGCGAGATCGCGCTGCGAAAAAAGAGAAAAAGTAGTCCAGAAACCGGATGGAAAATGTGGAGCCTCGTATGTTTTCAGTACTTGGTCGTTGCGCTCGAGGAGGGCTAAACACTGGAAAAGGCATGACTTATGCATGCCTTTCACTAATGAAAGCAAGCAGATTTTAAAAGGCAAGCCCAGAAACCAATGAAAGAAACTGACCTAAACATGGGTGTGGTTTGAAGCCCAAAGAGAGATTACAACATGGGACACAGCGCTTTGTGCTTGCCCATAAAAATGAAGTCTGAGGTCAGGACGTTCTGCCCCCTGCGCCGATAAAAAAATAAAAAATAAAAAGTTCTCAGAGAAGAAATGCCCTTTAAGCTACCCCCCCCCCCCCACTTGAAAACTGTCAGGACGGAAGCACACAAAGTGTTGTATTGTGGAGAGGTTTACTCCGGATCTCAACAGATCAACACTTGAATGATGAGTGCCGTGTATGGATTCTTACTTATTTTGGAGAGTGTTTACAGCATAATTAACACTAAACAATGAAAAACACCCCTTCATCGGCCATATCGAAGTTTACTGCCAGCACAAACCTGTTCTGAGGCCTGGAAGATCTGCCGGTAGATATACCCTTTTGTATGGTTTTACTTTTGTTTAATGAAAGCGTATGCATTTGCTTGCGTTAAACTCTGTGGTCACTGAAAACAAACAGTAGTCTAATTAATTTACTCCTTTCTAAAAAGAACAGAAAGAAGTAACAGGTGGTGCGCCCTTGACATGAACAGAGCAGATCAGATGCTGTAGGGCAAACACAAACGCACATCAAAAGCTGCAAACAACCGATCAAAGATCAAGAGGCTAGAAAAGACTTTGGACATCGCAGTCTTGCAGAACTTCAAAGAAGAATTCACAAAAAAGCAAGCACCAATCTAACAAGAGCTATAAATAGAGCCAACAAAAGAGACCATGCAAACAATTAATGAACCCTTCTCAAAGTCCCGCAACAAAGCACCATTTACAGGAGCTTGCAGTATGCTCATAACAAAAGAGTATGGAACATTAGGAAAAAAAATAGAATCACACAATTTACTCAGAATGTTTTTTTCAATACAGAAGAAGCCATAAATCACAAACATAAATAACAGATTGTGTTCCTTTCATGACCCGACTCAAACTTTTACCGAGTCATGCATTTGCTGATTCATCGCAGCTGCATTCAGTAGTTGTCCAAATCTTATCTTAATGTTTTCTGTGGTTTTACATGAGGCACTTCAATACAAAACAAGTATGCTCGATATAAAAGGAAAGCAGACAAAAAAATGCAGTATGCAAACAGCGTAGAGTAAGCAACAAAAGGAGGATTTAGAGTCAGAAAGTTAGAAACGGAGAAAGGCAATGGCAAAAAAGCGAAAATATTTATCAATTTAAGACTATGGAAAATTAAATAAATGCCATACGCCCAGATGTACCACAAACACGGGCTTTACAATGCTCACAACAAACGAAGTGCACGGGGGGAAACGGGATATCCCTTGCCAAAAAAATTACATTTTCTATGGTGCCATAGTTTCGCTTCTTTTAAAAAAATACAAACATGACTCAATGGGTCACGAGTGACCAATCACTGATAGCATAGTTTCTTCAGCAACGTTTTCACAACTGCAGACATGGTTCATTTCAAGGGCTTAAAATAAAAGTGAATACAATAGATTCCAGCGCCAAGTTCGAACATGTTGAGCACTAAGCAGCAGTGGTAATTACGTGATATAGACCCAAAATTTCTTGATAGCATAGTTTCTTCCACCAATGCCATGGCCTTATTTTAATTCCACACTTATCGCCTGTGTTTTCTGAGCTGATAAGTTAGGTTCCAGAGAAGTACACGCAGTTGGTTTTCACCAAAGCACCCAACACTACGTATCTACATCTAGTGACAATATATTGAGGACCGTCCCTTCCAGCATCACCTAAAGATATAATCAGGAGAAAGTTCACTATCAACTCAAGAAACGTCTTCCCAGAATCGCAAGAATTTTTATGTGCCAGACAAGTATGGTATTGCTTGAGCTTACCTGTGTGCAGGTCTACCGTAAGTGAAACACGTGTGCCCATTGAGGAATTAGAATAGAACTTGTGTTTGCTCCAGATGATAACGTATGGCATGGGGCTGGCATTGCCCCCAACATGCATGAGATGGACAGAGTGACATGAATATCATAGGGGCAATGGCATACTAAACATGCACAACATTGGGGCTGGAACATGTCTAACGTGGACGACATGAGATAAGAAGCATTCCAAAAGCGCAAAACGCGGGGACAGAGGAATACCGTACATGCACAACAGGGTGTTGTGATCTGCAACATATGGCGGCAGAAGCATGCCAGGCATGCATGACTTGGGGTTGGGACCTGCCATAAATGCATAACAAAGAATGTTTTGAGTATTAATCCGTGGAGACTGTAAAAGTTTGCTTTCTTGTCACTGAACTCAATCAGAATTTTGAACATTTTCACACTGCGATCCAATTCATTTTATTGAAAATTTGTACGACAGTCAGTCTTCCCTTACCCATCTGAAAAAAGGCTGCAGGGGAGTGTCATGTTCACAGGATTCCAGTGTTTTATTTAATAGGGCAGCAGAAATGGTATCCAGTTCATTTTGAGGGGAAATGTGTTGTGTAAGGTGCCCCTATTAACTGCCAGTCATTGGATTTCTCCTTATTAGACGGCCTGCACTCCTATAATAGTATTCAGTTCCCAAATACATTTCAATATGAAATAAGAACTAGAAAAGTCTATAGGTCTTGCTTTTGGGACCTACTGGCTTTGTGATTGTTTTTAGTGGCCCTGTATAGCGTTGGGACACCTTCCAGAACTGTTAAAAATAAAAAATAAAAGCCGCGGCAGCACTTGTGCCAGAACGCATGGCAGGCCAGCACTATGACACAGGCGCCATTAGCATTAGTATTGTATTTAACTAAGGAAGATACTGGATAACAAAAGACTTTTTAGTGCAAAAGTGAATACTACAAATAATAAGCATTTGCAATGCAACGGGTCTCGCATCACGTCAAGTTAAACCTATTACCGTTGTAAACTCCTAACTGGACTTTTCTTGCCACATAAACTGAAAAGTAAAACAGTTTCACATAAGCGAGCCGACGGCCGCCATGAGCACAAAGCAAACACACAAAAGGAAACAGAAGTTTGTTCGCAGTGAAACATACAGGCGAAAAGAGCAATTATCCATGTAACCAGCAAAAGTGCAATTATCCATATTACTGGCAAAAGTGCAAATACCCATATAACAGGGTCGATGTCATGCAAAGCGCTCTACTACTGCCCGGCGAGATTGCGCTGCCTACTAGATAAAGAGAAAAAATATTGCAGAAAACACAGAGCCCTGTATGTTTTCAGTAGTTGGCCGGTGTGTCGGAGACGGGGTAAACACCAGAAAGGGCATGGCGTACGCATGCCTTTCACTAATGAAATCAAGCAAATTTTAAAAGGCAAGCCCACAAACCAACCAAACTGATGGGCTTGAAATGGGCATGGTTAAAAGCCCAGAGAAAGATTACACCAGGGACAGAGCGCTTTGCGCTCAACTCAAAAAATTAGATGGACTTGTGAAGCCATAGAATAAGAAGCAAGCAAATTAGTTTGACAATAAACCAATAGTAAGCATAGGGTGGGATTTATGACCACTGTAGGATCACAGTAAGTTGACAATAGGTCTTTCGCAACTAGACAGATTGTCCTGTATACTAGACTCGACCTTAAAGTCAGGGCTGCAACGTCAACATCAGCATTTTGACTGATAAAATCATCAGATTCTCTGTGTTTTTTGGTTTTTTTTTTGGGCATCAACGACTTCCACAATTTGGTGCTTGTTCCATCCTCCTGTGACATCAACATCTTCAAACATCCTACTCCCTTTTGGGCACCATCTTCACATTCTTTTTTTTTTGGCTTCCTGTTAATGACTTGTACAAATGTTCTCTGTTTATCTGTTTTGCCTCATTTTCTGGGGAGCCGGGCGGGTCGCCTGTGGATCCCGAAAGTTCTCCAAGCTGCAAAACTACCCCTACAGGTAAGTAACCACTTTGTTTTGCAGAATGAATCTTTTCTGGATTCACATTCTGTGCACTGATTTTGTAGAGGTTTGCTTCACTGTGGTGACTAAGTTGAAGATGAGGTAGAAATTGTAAACAGATGTTTTTGAACCTTTTATACCACCCACCAGTACTTCTCTTTTTATTTGCATTGTGAACGTGTGCATTGATGACCATATGGCTACTGTATGCGAGTGTCTGCATTTCACTAAATCTGCATAGTGAAGTCATGGCAGTAAGAAAGGCTGTTTTTAATATTATGAATTGTAAACTTGTTTTGTAGATTGTTTCGAATAGTTACTAAATTAGTTGTGTGAGTATCACATTGAGATTGCATGTACATGTTGGTGCATTTCTATGTGGTGTTATTGTGTTTGCTCCTTCCAAAAAAATGTTGATCACTGGAGATGTAAATAAACATCTTCCTATGCAGCCCCTTGTGTAGGCTACTACTGCTGCAAGGTGTACTTTTAGAGAAGCATAAGTTAGGCCTTCATCTAACAAATGAGTTAAATATCTAGTTACTGGTGTTTCTCATGTCCTGTTTTGAAGCAGAGTGTGTTTTTGCACCAATATGTGAATCTTTTCCATTTTGCAGTGTAACACTTCCTTGTTGTTGCCTTCCTTGCTTCTCTAAGGACTGCCACTGACTTTTCTGGGAGTTCTAAGAGGCCAAGTTCTATGTTTTCAGGAGTCATGCTGTTAGGCTCAAAGAATTTGGTTCTGGATGTTGGACTTTTCTCTTTTCAACCAAGAGTAGATCTTTCGTTAATGACAGTCTTATGTTTTGCACCATCTCCATCCGATCTCAATTCCAAGTCTGTCTTGTCCTCTTTGGGGCACTTAATATGAGTGTAATCTGTTACTGTTTAAATCTGTGTATCACTCTTAAGATCTGTGTTATCCGGGGAGGAAGCATAAGCAAACTTCACTGACCAATTTATCAACAGTCTATTCCCTTTGGCCTGAAGGTAAGGATGCCTAGATACCAAGAACTAGCATTCTGCAGGGTTGCAAATAGGTCCATTTGTGTTGTTCCCCACTTTTGGAACACTACCTCTAATACCGTCTGTTTCAGTTGCCACTCGTATGATATGGATGATTGCCTGCTCAGTTTGTCTGCCAGCACATTGACCACATCTAGCAGATGTATCACTGTAAATGTTATCTGTCTTTGAATGGCTCATCTCCATATCTGTTGTGCCATCCCTGATAGAGGAAATGTTGTTGTTGTACTGTCTGTTTGCACTTATAATGATTTTTCCACAACTGCTGTTGAAAGGCTTTTAAGGGTAGGAACACTGTTTTAACTCCAGTAGGTGTATATGTTGTACCGCTTCTCTGGGATTCCATACTCTCACATTGAGTTTCCCCATGTGTGCTCACATCCCACATGAGGCATCTATGGTAATGGTCACTGTTAGGGCTGTAGTTTTAAATGGTCTAATTGAACTTACATTTGCTTTTTGTTCCACCAACTAATTTCCTCTTGCATCCTTAGCTCCCTGTTGCTTGTCATCACTGACTCTGTAGCCATTCTTCGATTGGTCTCCTGTGAAGTCTCGCATGTGGTATTAGTGGTATCCATGAGGCTATCATTCCCAATACCGTCGCAACATTCCTCAGTGGCAGAGACTGACCCTTCTGGTAATGGAGAGCTCCTTGCGTTAACGCGTGCACCCTCATGTCACATGGGAAAACTTTCCTCTGAATTGTGTCTATCTTTGCTCCTAAAAAGTGTATCTGTTGCTCTGATTTGGAAGAAGACTTCTCTATATTTATTGCGAATCCCAGTTTGTGTAGAGTTCTCATCATTGTCTTTACGTATTCTTCACACTTTTCTGCTGAGTTTGCTCTTACTATCCCATCCTCAATGTATGCGTAGACATGTATTCCTTTTCTTCTAATAGGTGCATTACTGCAGATAGGCACGTAGAGAAAACCCTTGGCACTGATTTTATGCCAAAAGGTAGTACTCTGAACTGATAGTGTTATCTGTTTATCACAAAAACGCAGATTTTTTTGTGGTTTGGATTCATTGGGATATATAGATAGGCAGCCTTTAGATCTATGGTCACCATGAAATCCCCCTAGTGTATTTGAGGGATAACCAACTGCTTGTAAAGTTGTCATCTTGAATTTTTGAGTCCTCATGAATTAGTTTAAAAATGTAGGTCTAGTTTAGGCTGAAGTGTCTTGTCTGGTTTTGGAACCAGAAAATATGTTGGGTAGACTCCTTGATTTTTCTCTCTGGAGGGTACTCTTTCCACTCCTTGCTTCTGTAACAGCTCTTTCATAAGTATGTTATTTCTGCTTTCTTGTGCGTTTTTTATTTTGGGTAAAGTGTTGGTGGCTGTTTCTCCAACTCTATACAGCATCCATGTTGTATGATATTGAGTACTCACTTGTCTGATGTCACCTCACTGTACTCCTGAAGGAGATTTCCAATTCTTCCACCCAATGGTGTTGTATGTGGGTGGGTGTTCAATTTTAGACAGTCACTTTGATGGAGTTGCTGCCCCTCTTGAAGGCATGTTTCTTTCTCTAGTTTGTCCCCAAAATGATTGTGTTTGTGACATTTGAAACTGCCACTGCTGTGAAGCAGGTTGTGTCTGCCTCATACTTTGGAAGCTTTGATATGGTGTCTGTAGAAAAGTGCCCCTCATAGCATTGTCAGGCACCCCCCACACACTTTTTGCCGGATATTGATGCTGACTTGACTGAGAGTGTGCTGCTAACCAAGCCACAGCACCAGTGTTCTTTCCCAAAACTGTACCATTGTTCCCACAATAGGCACCCCCCATCACACACTGAAAGTGCCTCGTAAAAGGCACCCTGGGTTCCCAAGGACCCTGTGGCCAGGGAAGCTCAGTAAGGGCCTCAGCATGTATTATGCCACCCTGTGGGACCCCTCACCAAGCACATGCACACTGCCATTGCAGCTTGTGTGTGTTGGTGAGGAGAAAAAGAAAGTCGACCTGGCACCCCTCTCAGGGTGCCATGCCCACGAACCACTGCCTGTGGCATAGGTAAGTCACCCCTCTAGCAGGCCTTACAGTCCTAAGTTAGGCTGCATAGCTGCATGAGCAATATGCCCCTACAGTGCCTAAGCCCATTCTTAGACATTGTAAGTGCAGTGTGGCCATATAAAGTACATGGGCTGAGAGTTTGTCAATATGAACTCCACAGCTCCATGATGGCTTCAGTAAGGTCTGGGAAGTTTGGTATCAAACTTCTACGCACAATAAACCAACACCAAGTGCACCCAGAGGGCATCTCAGAGATGCCTCCTGTATTTTAGCCAAACTTCTAGTACAGGACTGACCAGTCTTGTGTCAACCTGCCACTTCCAGACAAGTTTCTGACCACATGGAGTGAGAACCTTTGTGCTCTTTGCGGCCAGAAACAAAGTCTGCACTGGGTAGAGGTGCTTCACACCTTCCCCCCCTGCAGGAACTGTAACACCTGGCAGTGAGCCTCAAAGGCTCAGGCCTCTTGTTACAAAGCCCCAGGGCACTCCAACTAGTGGAGATGCCCACTCCCCCGACAAAATCTCAATTTTGTCAGCAAGTCCGGTAGGAAAGTTAGGAAAAACAAGGAGGAATAGCCATTTCAGCTAGGACCACCCCTAAGGTGTCCAGAGCTAAAATGACCCCCTCCCTGCAGAATCCTCCATCTTGATTTGGAGGACAGGGACCAATAGGGTTAGGTCTGTGTCCCCCTCCCCAAAGGGAGTGGACCCCGGAAGGGTGTAGTCATCTTCATGGACAGTAGCCATTGGCTACTGCCCCTGACCCCTGTAACGCCTCTAAATCCAGGATTTAAAGGCCTCCCTGAACCCAGCTCACCACATTCCTAGAGACATCAAGAAGAAAGAAGAAGAATTGCTAAGCTGACCCCTAACAGAGAAGACTGAAGACACCAACTGATTTGGCCCCAGCCCTACTGACCTGTCTCCAGCTTCTGAAGCACCTGTTACAAAAAGGCAACTCATCCTACAGGACCAGGTGACCTCTTAAAAGTCCCAAGAGGACTGCTTGCACCTGAGAGGACCACGATCTCCCATGGACAGCGGCCCTGTCCTGAAAGAAACTCCAAGAAAGGACTCAAGTCCTGCCCACTCTGCATCCGATGTCCACAGCCCGTGTCCAGGTGGCCCACTGGTCCATAGCAGGTCCCCAATCGATTCTGACCTAGTGTCCACCCTGGGATAACCCCTCCTGCAAACACGATGACGACTGCATCTTAAATCCAAAATGCTTCCCCACCCCACCCCCAAATGTGAGAGAACTGGACGAAGATATCAGAGGCCTAAAGGTACCCCTGCACCCACAGCCCCCCTGGCCTTCGGGAATCCGACCCCCTGCTTGTCCAGTCTTTGGTTTTCCAGAACCGACCCCCTGGACACAGCCTGCAGCCTACTTGTGACCACTGGGTCCCCGTACTGAAAAGCCTTGGGAGCCCGATGCTGGGTTTTCACTCTGCACCCAGCTGTCCCAGTGCAGCTGAGGGGGTGTGTTTGGTGCTGACTTGCGCCCCACTGGTGCTCACCTAAACCCCCAAGGTCTTCCCTCCGAAGACACAGGTACTTACCTGCTGGCAGATCCAATTCAGAGTGCCCCCAGCCTCCACAGGAGCCCATTCTAGATCTTGCATCAACTTTGACCACTGCACCTGGCTGGCCCCATGTTGCTGGTGGTTGGTATTTGGGGCTAACTTGAACCCCAACTTGTGGACATCCTAACCCCGGGAGACTGGAACTGTAAGTCTTGTACTTTCCTCAAAACTGTCCTAGCTTTTCTTCCCCCTAGAACTCTCTTTGGAAATTGCACTGCGTGAACTTTTAGAATAGATACTTGCTATTTATTGGAAAACCGTTTAACTTGACAAATTAAAACCAAGTGGTGTTGAAACATATGCTTGCTACTTACCTGCAAACTGAAACTTGTGGTTCTAGAAATAAAGTAACAAAAATATATTTTTGCTATATAAAAACCATTGGCCTGGAGTTAGTCATTGAGTGTGTGCTTCCTTTATTGTGTGTATAACAAATGCTTTGCACTATCCTCTGGTAAGCCTAACTGCTCGACCACACTACCACCAAAGAGAGCTTTAGTATTATCTACTTTAGCCTCTGTAAGCCTCTGGGGAACCCCTGGACTCTGTGCACAATATTGTGGTCTTTACAAATCTGGTGGTTGCATGACTGCCAGACTAACGGTGGCGGTCCCATCACCAAGAGGCTGACAGTGGGACCACCACATTATGACCGTGGCAGTGCCACCATAGTCGGACCACCGACACCGCCAGTCTGCCGGCGGTCCCGGTGGTTTCACATCCGCCAGGGCAGTGCTGCTTGCAGCGCCGCCCTGGGGATTAGGAGTCCCAATCCGTCAGTCTTTCCATGTCGGTTCACGCCGCTATGGAAAGGCTGGCGGAGTGGGGGACACTGAAATATTTAACTACTTGACGTGAATCTAAAAAAAATATCGTAACTGGCAAATTCCAACTTAACAAAACTCTTCACTGAGGGAACCTCAGTAAGTATTAAGCACCTGACCAAGGATGCCTCTGTGCAAACAAGTTTTAATGCAAGCAAAGCCTCTCTCTAAAAACGGGCCACTATTCTGTCTGAAATTAAATGTCAACGCTTGCCTTCTTAGAAGAGGCAACGCCTAGCATCACTGTTCACTGTGTAGACCCATAATGCAAGCCTTTCAAGAAACACAGTTAAAATTATACATGCTTTCCTACCAGGGATAACATATCTCCATTTTACCTGCCCAAACCACCGACCAGTATTAAAAACATCCAAAGGCTTTGGAACAGGCTTTTCTGACCACATCATGTCCTGTTTCACAGATGACTACGGAAGATCAGTGGGGAATACTACAGCGCTGATTCTGGAGCCCTGGTCTCAGGCCTTGTATGTGCAAACTGTAGAATGTAGTGTGCGACCAATGTCCCCAGTAAATCCGTCCAGCAATGACAAACGTGGCGCACATGATGGAGAAGGAGTACTGCTACTATTCTGTGGCCTTTTATGTACACCTGGCTTGAACTGGGCTCATTGGCCCCAACATTCCTGCACCCTTTCATCCTTTCATTCACTTGGATGAGGAGTAGCACTGCAGACAGGGTGATAGATTTTCAAAACTGAAATCTGGGACATGCCACAGATATAAAATAGGGCTACAGTTTTGCAGTGACCATATAACACAAGGTTCAGCATTCACCAATTCATCACCTTGAAAACTCTGCAGCGCATCTTCCCCACCTCGGATTTCCACACAAGGTTCGGGCTACTATCTCTCTTGTACTATCTAAACTGGATTATGCCAATAGCCTCTACCATGGATCATCTCCATCTATTATGAAAAAACTACAACATATTCAGAACTCTGCCAGTCTACTATTACATGTTAAGCCACAAACCCACATCTCCCCTGCCTTGAGAGCACTACTCTGGTTACTGGTTGCCAGAAGATCCACCTTCAAGCTGCTTTGTATCACCCACAAAGCTATACATGGAAAAGGACTGCTTTTCATCAGAAACAAAATAGCCAAATACACTCAACAAAGAAACCTCCGCTCAATATTGGCACCCACCTTAAAACACCACCATACAAGAAAAAGACCATAGGTGGTACATATTTCTTTGTTCAAGCAGCCAAACTATGGAATTCATTACCCCCAAATATAATAAGATCCACGGGTAACTAACTTGTCTTCAGAAGACTACTCAAGAGCTGTCTCTTTCCTTCATAACTGCCATATCAATCAATCAAGTAATTTATAAAGCGCGTAGTACTCACCCATCAGGGTCTCAAGGCACTGGGGGGGAAAGGAGAGGGGGAAGCTACTGATTGACTACCCATGTTTTGAGGCGTTTCCTGAATGTCAGGAGGTCCTGGGTCTGGCGTAGATGGAGCAGTAGGGAGTTCCAGGTCTTGGCGGCGATGTGAGAGAAGGATCTTCCTCCGGCAGTGGTGCGGCAGATGCGGAGGACGGAGGCGAGGGCGAGGCTGGCGGAGCGGAGATGGCGGGTGGGTTGTGGAAGGTGAGTGTCGTTGAGGTAGGCCCGACCAGTGTTGTGGAGGGCTTTATGTGCGTGGGTGAGGAGTTTAAAGGTGATCCTCTTCGTTACGGGTAGCCAGTGTAGGTCTCTGAGGCGGGATGAGATGTGGTTGCGGCGTGGGACGTAGAAGATGAGGGGGGCGGATGCGTTTTGGATTCGTTGCATTTTCGTTTGGAGTTTGGCCGTGGTTCCCGCATAGAGTGCGTTTCCGTAGTCTAATCAGCTGCTGATAAGAGCGTGGGTGACTGTTTTCCTGGTTTCGACGGGAATCCAAGGTCTTGCGGAGCATGCAGAGGGTGTTGTAGCAGGAAGAGGAGATTGCATTGACCTGCTGAGTCATGCTGAGTGCTGAGTCCAGGATGAATCCTAGGTTGCATGCTTGAGTGGTGGGTGTGGGTGCGGTTCCTAGGGAGGTAGGCCACCAGGAGTTGTTCTAAGCTGAGAGGTCGGTGCCGAAGATGAGGATATCTGTTTTGTCAGGGTTAAACTTGAGGCGGCTTGATTCCATCCAGTTGGCGATGGCATAAAGTCCATTGTGGTGGTTGTTTTTTGAGGTTGCAGTGTCTTTCGTGAGGGAGAGGATCAGCTGGGTGTCGTCTGCATAGGATACTATGTTGATGTGGTGGGTTCATGCAATGTTAGTGAGTGGGGCCATATAGACGTTGAAGAGCGCTGCGCTGAGGGAGGATCCTTGGGGGACGCCACAGATTGTCTTGGAGGCTTCAGACAAAAACAGCGGAAGGCGGAATCTGTGGGATCTGTCGGAGAGGAATGAAGAGATCCAGTCGAGAGCCTTGCCACGGATCCCAGCGTTGTGGAGGCGCCTGCGAAGGGTATGGAGACAAACAGTGTTGAAGGCTGCGGAGAGGTCCAGGAGGATGAGCTCTGCGGTTTCCCTTCGTCGAGCATGGTCCTGATGTCATCTGTAGCAGCGATGAGTGCGGTCTCAGTGCTGTGGTTCTTGCAGAATCCGGATTGGGAGGTGTTGAGCGCCTTGTTGTCTTCCAGGAAGCAAGATAGTTGGTGGTTCACGATTTTCACAATGACCTTTGCTGGGAAGGGGAGGAGGGAGATGGGCTGGTAGTTCTTGGGGTCATCTGGGTCCGCCTTGGGTTTCTTCAACAAGGCGTTGACATCGTCGTGTTTCCAGCTCTCCTGGAAGGTGGCCGTCTCAAAGGAGTGGTTGATGATGGCGCGGAGGTGGGGGGGCGATGATATTGCTGGCTTTATTGAAGATATGGTGTGGGCAGGGGGCCGAGGGGGAGCTGGAGTGGATGGAGGCCATGGTGTTGACGGTGTCTCCATTGTTGACATGGGTCCAGACGCAAAGGAGGTTGGTGTCGCTTGGTGCGTTGGGGTCGTGGGCGTCTGTGGTTGGCTGGTGGGTCTGGGGGTTGAAGCTGTTGTGGATGTTTTAGATCTTTCGATGGAAATAGATGGCGAGGGAGCTGCAGAGCTCCTGTGATGGCGGGGGTTCGTTGAAGCAGCGCCTGGGGTTGGAGAGCTCTTTGATGATGCCGAAGAGCTCTTTGCTGTTGTGAGCGTTGGTGTCTATGCAGCTTTTGTAGTAGGTTATTTTGGTGGTGAGGTTCAGCTGGTGATGTTTGCGGATGGCAGTCTTGAGGGCGATGTGGTTGGATTCGGTAGGTTCATGGTGCCAGGTTTTCTCTATTCTTCTGCATTCTTGTTTGGAGGCCTGTAGTTCGGGGGTGAACCAGCTTGCCTTGGTTCTGTACTGGATGTCTGAGGGTTGTTTGAGTGGTGCGAGGGTGTTGGCGCAGTCGTCTATCCATTGATGCAGGTTGGGGTCCAGGATCCTTGAAGGTGGGGCCTGGACGAGGGTGGAGACCTGCTGTTCTGATGAGATTTTGCTCCAGTAGCAGCGGGGGGTTGTGTAGGGCGGTGGTGAGTGATGGGCTTCTGGAAGGAAAAATGGATGCAGCGATGGTCGGTCTAGTGGAGTTCGGTGGTGTGGCTGAAGGGGACATGGCTGCTGGCTGAGAAGATGGGGTTGAGTGTGTGGCCTGCAGTGTGAATGGGCAAAGTGACGAGTTGCTTAGGGCCGAGGTTGCCGAGCAGGATGGTGGTGTTGATATTGTTGTTGTTTTCTAAGTGAAAATTCAGGTCGCTGAGGAGGATGTAGTCTGTTGAGGCGAGGGCTTGGGCGCTGATGATGTCGGCGATGGCGTCGCAGAAGTGAGGTTGGGGGCCCGGGGGTCTGTAGACCGGTGTTCCTCTGAGGGTGGTGTTGGCGTTGATGTGAATTTTGAAATGGAGGTGCTCGGCTGGGTTGAGGGTGTCGTGGGTGCTGGTTGAGACTCTGATGGTGGTTTTGTGGACTATGGCGATTCCTCCTCCTGGTTTGTTGATGCGGTCTCTTCTTGTGATTTTGTAGCCTTCAGGGATGACTATGGCTATGTCTGGTTCCGAGGCAGAGTTCATCCAGGTTTCGGTGAGGAAAGCAACGTCAGGTGATGATGAGGTCAGTAGGTCCCAAAGTTCGATTGCGTGTTTGTGGACGGAGCGGGTGTTGAGGAGAATGCAGCTGAGGTGGTTGTCGGCGGGTCTGTTGCGGTGCTTGGTAGTTAGGGTGCAGGTGAAGCTGCAGGCTCTGCAGGAGAAGGGTCCCTTGGTGTGCTTCGGAGTGGACTGGAAGCAGACGGAGGAGCGTCCTGGATTGAGGGCATGGAGGTCACTGGCTGTGTAGCAGCGTCTGGTGGTGCGGGGGCCCAGTGGGCCAGGGGGACTAGCGCTGAGCACGGTCCAGGCGCAGACTGGCTTGCCTGTGGCGCACCTCTGGCATGCCAGCGGCGCAGACGCGCAGCGGCCACCATAAAGAAGAGGTGGGAGGGAGGAGCAGCTGGGAGGCGGGCGGGAAGAGCAAATCGGGGCGCAAGGGGGGCGGGCCGCAGGGACGCAGCAGCAGGAGGCAGAAACAGAAAACGGAGCGCATGGGGCACAGGGTACAAAGGGGCAAAAAAATGGCACAGAAGAGGTACAAGCAAGAAAAAAAGGCACAATTAAGTAAAAAGCACTGAAAGTAAGACACAATACTAGGAACGCTTACCAGAGCAGCCCACTAGACACCAGGGATGAGGCACATGCGGGTGCCTGCGGGTGGTGGAGGGCCTCGAACACGCGACAGCAGCGTGGGCGGGATGAAGGACATGGGCACAACTTGGTGGAGCTGCGCGCAAGCTCTAGACCCTAAAAGCAGGTCAGAGGTCACTCAGTGCGACGCGCAGCAGCCGCCACTAAGAAGGGGAGGTGGGAGGGAGGAGCAGAAGGGAGGCAGGTAGGAAGAGCGAGTGGGGGCGCGAAGGGGGCGGGGCCACAGGGACGCAGCGGCGGGAGGCAGAAACGGCTCAGGAGAGCCGAAAACAGAGAGCAAGGGGCGCGGGGCACAAAGGGGCAAAAAAATGGCACAGAAGAGGTACAAGCAAGGAAAAAAGGCACAATAAAGTAAAAAGCACAGAAAATAAGGCACAATACTAGGAACGCTTACCAGAGCAGCCCACTAGACACCGGGGATGAGGCGCAGGTGCCTGTGGGTGCTGGAGGGCCTCGAACACGGGAAAGCAGCATGGGCGGGGTGGAGGACACGGGCAAGACTTGGTGGAGCTGCGCGTGTGGGGAGCGAGCTCTAGACCCTAAAAGCAGGTCAGAGATCACTCCAAACAACAATGGACTGCATATGCCTGTGTTGATAAATATTTATAATCTGATTATGTGTATACTCTCAATATGTACAGTTCTTTAAGAAATATGTATTGTTACTATTTCATAATAAATTATACACATGCTCTTTAAGCCTGTTTAACAAATGTATATTTACTCACAGTAAAATGTATATATGTGTGTGTGTATATGTATATACATATATACGTGTATATTATTCTATGCTAAACATGTTCATATGTCATTGCATGGCTCCTAGATAAGCTGTTATATGAGATACTTTTTAATCCCTGCTTCCTTTAAAATCACAAGGAGCAAATGTTATCCTAACTATCTAACAGCAAGCATTTTGCTATTGAAAAGTTGAGGAAAGATAAATGAATGTTAAAAAAGTGCACGTACTAATTAGCATCAAATATTACAAATCTTGAAAGTCTGTGTTTATAAAATACAACTTTGCTTCTCATATTATACCGATTATTATATTCCTTCACATATATTCCCTTACAATGTATCTACATATCTATTTATTATTATAGTCCTACTCTACTAGAGAAAAAGAAAACAATAAGAAAATAAATACAATAAAATTTACTCTCATAAGCTTTACTGTCTCCCCATTACTCTATGTCTCTATCAATCTAACCTCCATCCCTACTGACTCATCCCAAACCCATTCAACTACTTAGATCTCCAAAATAACCCTGCCTAAGCTCTTCTCTACTGTATCTAGTTCACCCCAAGCCACAGTTTACAACTATGATCTCCCAAACAACCCTACTAAATTCTCCCTCATTTACCTCACCATTGACTCATCCAAAACCCCTTCTGCTATTGTGATCTCCCTAACCCCTTTCCACAGACTCTTCCCTCCTCCATCTCTCCTTTACTCAGGGGTGTGGAATTTAATAAAATATCTACTTGTCCATTGGACAGGTTGCTTCTTAAATCTACTTGTCCTGTAAAAAAAAAAAAGAAAACTTGCCCCTTTGGTGCAATGTAGTGCGGTGACAAATTATGGCAGCAACCTCATTATGCTAGAGCTCTGATAATAGCCTTTCTGATCATGCCATGGCTAATACTATAGTGGGGCTTGAAAACTTGCAATTTCTATCCATACTATAGCAATTTCCTTATTTTGCTACCTTTCCGCAGATCTATGTACCAGGGCTGGAGGAAGCAGTAAGCAATAGTTCCAAGGCTGGAATGCCTTTGAGTCCGCAAACCTACTAACTTGCATGTTTTAAGGATGTGCACTAGCTTGTCCCTCATCTTTTTCCCATACTGAGAAAGGTTGGAAATTTACTCCTGACAATGGTAGAAGTTCTCCCACGATTGCGGAAAAAGTGGTTGGAGTCCACATGAACGTGTGAATGCTCAATAGATTTTCGCATGAGCAAATCTACATATGCGTATTTGCTCGTGCTATAATACAGTTCACCACATTTTTTAGGAGTATCATTTCCTGGTCTACTTCTGTAAGTTCTTGTGAATTCACAAAAGCCACTAATTCAAAGACTATTGTCAATGCTGTCAACAAACTCACACATCCTCCGCTCAAATTAACTCATACTAATACTGTACTCATATTTCCCTATACTAATCCACCACAAATTCCTCTTGGGTTCTGAAGTAGCGTGCTAATCGCCTAAAAGCGTTTTGATGCCTCCTCAGAGGTAGTAAGCGCTATATAAATATAATTACAATATAGGAGACTACAATAAGACATGTCCCATAGACAGTGTTTTTGTGGTAAATCAAAGGAAAAATAAAATGCACATTTTACACACAGATATAAAATCTATGTAGCTCAAAAGTTTAGTAATAAAAAAGCGATCCCAGATTTATGGCACTTTTGTTCATATTTCTATGTATATTCAGCAATGCTTATTTTTCACTTAGCATATCTGCATTTATCCATAGTTACTTTAAGTTTTAAGTTGTGCCTGCGTTATCACCATACGCATTCAACCAATAAACTAATCTATACGTATTATTAAAGATATGGCCTGACAATTACGGCTGCTGGACAGCACAAAGTGTCACTTACATGAACAGATTTTTAAATTAAGCACTGGAATTCGGTTGGTAAAGGCCCACAGTTATGGAATAGGTTTAATTACATAGACTACAAATGATAATTGTTTTAGGAATTGTGTAATCTAAGACTATAAAAGAGAAATGCACACAAATTACTTAGAGTGTAGGGGACCACTATTAACAAATATTGCAAATGAGACAGCTGTGCCCTCCCAAAAATGCTCTAAGTTGATTGGTTCCTAGTTAGTCGGTATTTATTCAAGAGATTCGTAGGTATTACCAAAGACAAGCCTCATTACAGTTTCAACCCTGCACCTTCTTCTCATAACAGCTGCATGTCATGATCAGAGTTCTAATAATAATTAAAATGTTCACCTAGCTCAAAGAATGTGCCTATGCCGAGAGACACTCGGCTGGAGAAGACAGCTTAGAATCACTCACTTTTCTGTGCAGATGTCTGAATATCGACATGAAAATGTTTCGTATCGCTGCTGCTGCAAGTAGTTCCTGGAATAAACTGGTTTCTGAAAACGTTTGTTTCTAGGAGTTTGTATTACATACTTAAAATGTTCAGAGCCTGTAAACATTGTGTAGGTCGGACATCCTTCACTCTTGGAAAATAGGAGCCTGTTCAATGGTACTTATTTTAAAACAAGTTTTAAAAAAACATTGATAGCAGTAATTTATGCAGGGAAACATGTTTATAAACAAAACACATGTGTTTTGATGCAACTTCTGACAAGCAGAAGCGAGAAAAACTATAAAGAAACAAATAGTCTAAACAGCAACTCAACTCATTCAGCGCCCACTGGAGCAATAATCTATTTATTCGAAATAGCATTCTGCACACCTAAAAAAAAAAAATCTAACATTTCAGTTAAAAAAAAAAAGCCTTTGAAGGCTAATAAAATGTTATTATTACAAAACTGAGGCGACAATAAGCAACAGAAAGGTAAGGTAGCTTAAGTAAACCGATGTGGGAGATATCACTCATTAAAAAGTTTATCCCCTTTAAAATATATAATATTGTGATTATTGACTAAAATCCCACAGCCTGCCCACACATTTTTTTTAAAAACAGATGGTGCCATATCTATCTTAACATCCCAATGCTCTCCTACTTCAGCCTGCACCATAGGAAAGCCTATGCTTGGAGCCATTTGGCTTCACCCAGATCAATAACTACCTGGGAGTGCTCCACTCTCCCCTGTTAGATAATTTTACTTAGATAAATGTCTTGCTGGCTAAATATAGTAGTGAGGATTTATGGTGTGAATAGGTCAGGGAAATGAAGAATTAAGACCGGTTTTTTTTAGCAATTGCATTTTCATATGTCCGTTAATGGTGATTTTTTTTAATGTGCTGCAGGAGTCAAGACATATTCCGGTAGCATTTATGGAAATAAATACTGAACGCAGGTCTGTGCCTCAATCGCCCCAAGATACTATATCACATCACATTCTGTCCTGTCATCAAGAGCCATCTTTTGAAGGGAGATACTTGTACTACATCAACAAGGCCCTAGTTCAACCTAGGACCATGTCTTACCAATTACAAACATATGCATCAGTCAGTCAACAACTAACATTTTTTAAGCTAATTAATCAGTCCAAGATAAACTGAAAACTGGCAAAGTCACTAAGTTTGTATTTAATAATTTCGGGCCTTTAACAGGCTTTTTCCATGCTGCTGGCCTAAAAATATTACGAGAGACCGCCTCTCCTTAAAGTGTTTTCCTAGCGCTTGTTGAAAGCTTGTCCTATTTTTAGTTCAGATGGATTATGCATGGCTTGCTAAAGTGTTTTTGGAGTAACGTATATCAGCTGATTTGTTAAAACCACAATTATACTTGATTAGTTTCTATTACCTGTGAGTAACCACTTGCACAATTTAAAGCCAACATTTAAAAAAACGGAGACAGATACATACAGCAAATTCATGTAATGTAGTCTTCACCATAAAGCAAATTCATGTAATGTAGTCTTCACCATAAAGGTATAATACGCAAAAACTACTTACATGGTGAAAGACTAAGAGATAAAGGTAAGGGGTCAGACTGCCCTCGATTTTGGTCTACATGACTTGCAGTTCAAGGAAGTCAGAAATCATGCATGTGTGCCACACAAGCATATCCTAAGGTCAATAACCATAAGAAGTATTTAAATCAATGAATCAATTTGGTTTCTAAAAAAAAAAAAAAAAAAAACTCACAGATTAACATTAATAGCAACATAAACGCACACTAATTTCCTCAGGAGTTAAATACGCTTTCTACAGATAAAACTGTGTCATCTGCTATGCTAAGCTGCTACAAAGCAAACAATATCTTTCATCCTGAGTTAGGGTTGACTGCCAGTCCGGCACTATGATTTTAGTTAGCAACAAAAGCTAGTAAACGTGATGGCAATGAGGATCTTTTCAACCCCTCTATAAAATTTAAATGTCATCTTGACTTCATCATCCAGAAACAGCGGCAGAAAATATGATGCATGGGACACAATGTCAAAGTAGCAGAGAAGGCAGGTGTTATATCACCATCAGTCAACCCAGCTGGATGACATCTGAACACAATTGCCTGCAAATGGAGTTTGCTGTTATCACAATCATCTATGCCTGTAGACCTCATACTTTATTTCTAACATTACCCGAAACCAGGGGTCTTCAAAATGGGGGGGACGGGTCCCCCTCGGGGGGCCTCAAGTGATCCCAGGGGTGGCGCCAGGCTCTGGCCAAAAGAAGCATTACACAGATAACAGTGTTTTGTTTTAAGCAGAAACATGTTACTGCACTAATAAAAAGGTAACATTACTTAACTCCAATGTTTAAATACGTCTAGACATATTTAAACATTGCCATCTTTATAAAATAACTGGGGGGAGGGGGCAATGATTTTTATTTTTCAACTGGGGGGCACAGCATTAAAAAGTTTGGAGACCACTGCCCCAAACCATGGTACACATGGCTTGTGGGAAATTATTTTCAAGATATTAAACTGACAAAAACAGCAAACCTTTAGGCTGCTGTGTCTTCGGAATCTATTTAACTCACATTTTACACACAAAAAAATTGAGACAATGAATCACAGAAGCAAAAACATTCAAAAGCACTTGCACGTCAACAGCAAGGTCACAGTAAAGGGCCCAGGACACAGAAGCATTTGTTGCCCGGAAACAACACAAACTGATGTAAGAAAGGAAATTAGAGCCTCTTCATTAAAAACGAGCAGGGACTAGACTGTAACAATGCTTCTTATTTTTTATTCAAATGCTGCAAGCAGCTATTTCTCCCACATTTACCCAGGCCAAACGGATTGCAAATAAATGTAATAGCCAACATATATCTGTTATATATGAGATTCTGATGACGTATTCACCAGAAATACATTGAAATACCCCCCAAAATTAACAAGGTTCATGGGCTTGAGAGCCAGCACACAACCTTCACAGAATGATCACTTACAATAAAATGCTTTACTGCCACCACTCATATCAGAATTCGTGTCAGTGGCTATTGCCATGGCAACACAACATCATGAAAAAACCGTGGTGCTATTGGTATGCTAACATGCTAGTACCATAAGGTATCCTAAAAGCTAGAATCCAACGAACACTCCATCAAAGAATAACTGCAATGCAATAGGAAATGTGAAAATTACCATAGCAACCATCTGAGGAAAGTATGTAATAAATAGGAATAGGCATCAGGACTGACATGCAAACTGACAGGGAAGAGTCACAATCTTTAGCTATATATTGGCATGCTATTGCTGCTTGCTAATATACGTCCAAGGGATTTAAAAGTAATCTGAAGGTGTCAATCTGCCAGAAGCGAGCGTGTTGTTTTATGATTCACTTTAGACAACAATTTACAAGTCACGCCTGTGAGGGATGCAGTTACTTTTTCTACACTGTCATTTTATGGAACAGTAATTGCTCTGCAAACATTCAAAACAAGCTTCACAGAGAGACGCATGTGTCAGTGCCATTTGCAAGAACTTATTCCTGCATATAGTGATCTTGAGAAAGCAACTAAGGAAGTCCAAGTTGGAATAGAAAATTCACTCAAACCATTCTTCGAAAATAAGAGAGCAATTGCTGAAGATGGATACACACATTGAATTCCACACAAGGGGGACTTTGGCCTCTGTTAACAAGTTTTGGAACTAAACGAGAATTATTGTATCCATTTCTTGCAAGATGATCTCATATCACTCTACTGGTTAAGTCACCACTATAAGCGGGCATATAATTAATTAAGGTTCTTAACCACATTCCTGGCCTCAAAAAATGATTCAACCATCCAATACTTGATTTATTTAGGTTGAATGTAGTGGCAAACCTAACCCCCTTGCACATACACTAGTGTACAGGGAGTGCAGAATTATTAGGCAAATTAGTATTTTGACCCCATCATCCTCTTTATGCATGTTGTCTTACTCCAAGCTGTATAGGCTCGAAAGCCTACTACCAATTAAGCATATTAGGTGATGTGCATCTCTGTAATGAGAAGGGGTGTGGTCTAATGACATCAACACCCTGTATCAGGTGTGCATAATTATTAGGCAACTTCCTTTCCTTTGGCAAAATGGGTCAAAAGAAGGACTTGACAGGCTCAGAAAAGTCAAAAATAGTGAGATATCTTGCAGAGGGATGCAGCACTCTTAAAATTGCAAAGCTTCTGAAGCGTGATCATCGAACAATCAAGCGTTTCATTCAAAATAGTCAACAGGGTCGCAAGAAGCGTGTGGAAAAACCAAGGCGCAAAATAACTGCCCATGAACTGAGAAAAGTCAAGCGTGCAGCTGCCACGATGCCACTTGCCACCAGTTTGGCCATATTTCAGAGCTGCAACATCACTGGAGTGCCCAAAAGCACAAGGTGTGCAATACTCAGAGACATGGCCAAGGTAAGAAAGGCTGAAAGACGACCACCACTGAACAAGACACACAAGCTGAAACGTCAAGACTGGGCCAAGAAATATCTCAAGACTGATTTTTCTAAGGTTTTATGGACTGATGAAATGAGAGTGAGTCTTGATGGGCCAGATGGATGGGCCCGTGGCTGGATTGGTAAAGGGCAGAGAGCTCCAGTCCGACTCAGACGCCAGCAAGGTGGAGGTGGAGTACTGGTTTGGGCTGGTATCATCAAAGATGAGCTTGTGGGGCCTTTTCGGGTTGAGGATGGAGTCAAGCTCAACTCCCAGTCCTACTGCCAGTTCCTGGAAGACACCTTCTTCAAGCAGTGGTACAGGAAGAAGTCTGCATCCTTCAAGAAAAACATGATTTTCATGCAGGACAATGCTCCATCACACGCGTCCAAGTACTCCACAGCGTGGCTGGCAAGAAAGAGTATAAAAGAAGGAAATCTAATGACATGGCCTCCTTGTTCACCTGATCTGAACCCCATTGAGAACCTGTGGTCCATCATCAAATGTGAGATTTACAAGGAGGGAAAACAGTACACCTCTCTGAACAGTGTCTGGGAGGCTGTGGTTGCTGCTGCACGCAATGTTGATGGTGAACAGATCAAAACACTGACAGAATCCATGGATGGCAGGCTTTTGAGTGTCCTTGCAAAGAAAGGTGGCTATATTGGTCACTGATTTGTTTTTGTTTTGTTTTTGAATGTCAGAAATGTATATTTGTGAATGTTGAGATGTTATATTGGTTTCACTGGTAATGATAAATAATTGAAATGGGTATATATTTTTTTTTGTTAAGTTGCCTAATAATTATGCACAGTGATAGTCACCTGCACACACAGATATCCCCCTAACCTAGCTAAAACTAAAAACAAACTAAAAACTACTTCCAAAAATATTCAGTTTTGATATTAATGAGTTTTTTGGGTTCATTGAGAACATGGTTGTTGTTCAATAATAAAATTAATCCTCAAAAATACAACTTGCCTAATAATTCTGCACTCCCTGTAGTTTTTGCAAAGATATAAAATATCACTTACAACAAGGTTATATGTGCTAAGCTCATGCTGCCTAGAGACTACATCTGACAAAATGTGACAGTCCCATACACTAAGTAGAAGGATTGTGAAGGCATCTATGTACAATGTCAACTGAATTTACTAATCCACCCATTTTATAGTCAACTATTTATGAAGTCTTTAAGAATGTTACAATTTAGTAACATCCCCGAATTTCAACTAGGTTATTTAGTTTCTAGGGACTTACAACTGTTCTGTAAACTAGCCATTTGCTTTTCTTCTTCTTCTATCAATAATTTCATTATATTGAACTTGACCTGTACGAGGTGCAACACACCAACAGGGAAAATTACAGGCAAACTCAATCACATTCATCATTCTAATACCTTCAAAAAAATCAAAATATTGAAAGCAGATTTTCTAGCAGTGAGATATATGCCACTGAGTGAAGACATTCTGCTGATCTTGAACCTCTGCCGATTAATGGGACTAAAGATTTGTTTTGGTGCCCGGACAATGGGCTCTATGACGCAGAACATGGGGAGGTGGAGATGGATTGATCTCAGGGTTCTGAGAGGCATATTTTAGTATCCTTTATATGAGCAGAGTAAACGCAAGAGACACAAAGAAATCTGTGGATATTAATGAAACAAGGTATCCTGGGCATGCTTAACAGAAGTGACCTTAACCCCCTCATGGAGGAATGACTGGCTCCCATTCCCCAAAATAACTGCTTGCATTCAGTCTAGTCAGAGTCCCTCTACAGGTGGTAAAGTGGAACCATACCAAGGGTATTGATGCAAGGATGAGTTATTAGATATCCCTGAAATCAGTGACCTGGCAATCACAGCTGGCAATCACAGCTAAGAATGAAGGTTTGCAGATCAACTGTGATAACCTAGCTCAATGGGTGCAGATGGCTAACTGGGCTAGTGGGGACCCCAAAATAATAATCGACCCCACTATTCATTGTATTATTAATCTCTCTTATGGCTGGATATTTTGTTTTGCACCTCGGAGTAGTTTGTGATTTAGGGGCCTTGTTTGAAAAAAAAATTCAGTAGGCCTACCAGTCATTTAGTTATATGCAGGGACCCTGGAATTATGTGTCAAAAAGGACCAAACTATGTGGCAGGGTTGACCAATTAATGTGGCAAAAAAATCTGACTTCAAACATGGATTTTGATTGATATTCAAACACTAATCTGTGAAAGCTATTCAGGGTTTAACCTCTTCGCTGCCAGGCCTATTCCCCTCAGGTGCCATGCCCTTTTTTTGGCTGTTTGGGGCAATTCGCGCTAAGGCCCTCATAACATTTTGTCCACATAAGCTACCCACACAAAATTTGCATCCTTTTATCCCCACATTCTAGGGATTCTAGAGGTACCCAGACTTTGTGGGTTCCCCTGAAGGAGACCAAGAAATTAGCCAAAATACAGCGGAAAATTTGTTTTTTTTCAAATGGGAAAAAAGGGCTACAGAAGAAGGGTTGTGTTTTTTCCCCTGAAAATGGCATCAACAAGAGGTTTGCAGTGCTAAAATCACCATCTTCTCAGCCTTCAGGAACAGGCAGACTTGAATCAGAAAATCAAATTTTTCAACACAATGTTGGCATTTTACTGGGACATACCCCATTTTTAGTATTTGTTGTGCTTTCAGCCTCCTTCCAGTTAAGTGACATAGATGGGTGTGAAACTAATGCTGGATCCCAGAAAGTTAAACATTTCTGAAAAGTGGACAGAATTCTGAATTCAGCAAGGGGTTATTTGTGTAGATCCTACAAGGGTTTCCTACAGAAAATAACAGCTGAAATAAAAAAATATTGAAACTGAGGTGAAAAAACAGCCATTTTTCTCCAAGTTTTACTCTAACTTTTTCCTTCAATGTCATATTTTCTAAATCAATAGTCTGCTGGACTCTTCTGGTTGTGGTGATATATAGGGCTTGTAGGTTCATCAGGAAACCTAGGTACCCAGAGCCAATAAATGAGCTGCACCTTGCAATGGGTTTTCATTCTATACCGGATATATAGCAATTCATTTGCTGAAATATAAAGAGTTAAAAATAGGTATCAAGAAAACCTTTATATTTCCAAAATGGGCACAAGATAAGGTGTTGAGAAGCAGTGATTATTTGCACATCTCTGAATTCCGGGGTGCCCATACTAGCATGTGAATTACAGAGCATTTCTCAAATAGACGTCTTTTTTTACACACTGGCTTACATTTGGAAGGAAAAATGTAGAGAAAGACAAGGGGCAATAACACTTGTTTTGCTAATCTGTGTTCCCCCAAGTCTCCTGATAAAAATGGTACCTCACTTGCGTGGGTGGGCCTAATGCTCGCTACAGGAAATGCAACATGGACACATCACATTATACATTGCAATCTGACGTGTTTTTTGCAAAGTGCATAGCTGTAGATTTTGGCCTCTAGCTCAGCCGGCACCTAGGAAAACCTGTGCATTTTTTTAAACTAGACACCTAGGGGAATCCAAGATGGGGCGACTTGTGGTGCTCTCACCAGGGTATGTTACCCGGAATCCCTTGCAAACCTCCAAATATGGCCAAAACACAAAAAACACATTTTCCTCACATTTAGGAGACAGAAAGTTCTGGAATCTGAGAGGAGCCACAAATTTCCTTCCACCCAGCGTTCCCCCAAGTCTCCTGATAAAAATGGTACCTCACTTGTGTGGGTAGGACTAGCACCCGTGAAAGGAAATGCCCCAAAGCACTAGCTGGACACATCAAAATTATCAAATACAAAACTACCTAAATTTTTGGTCCTGGGCTCAGCAGCCATCTAGGGACACCTACCAAACAGACATTTCTAAAAACTAGACACCCGAGGGAGTCCAGGGAGGTGTGACTTGCGTGGATCCCCCAATGTTGTCTTACCCAGAATCCTCAGCAAACCTCAAATTTAGCTAAAAACAAAAGAAAATCAAATTTTCCCCACATTTCTGTGTGGAATCACCGCACCGGGAAAAATTTCCTACCACCCAACATTCCCATCAGTCTCCTGGTAAAAAAGATGCCTCACTTGTGTAGGTGGGCCAAGTTCCTGTGACAGGGAAGAGACAAAAACATGTCGAAATTGAGGGGGAAACCAAAGCGGGTCCAAAAGGACAGTTTGAAAGAAAAACATTTTTAGGCTGACAAGTGCAGCAGAATTTTTATCGGTATAGATGAGACAATGCTGGGTGGTAGGGATTTTGTGGATTCCTGCAGATTCTGGAAGGTTCCATCAAAAAAAAGGGGGAGAATGTGTGATTTCCAGCAAAGTTGGAGGTTTGCAGTACATTGTGGGTGAGAAAATGGTGCGGGGTGCATGTGAAGCACACCACCTGGATTCACCAAGATGTTTAGTTTTCAGATGTGTCTAGGTCTTGTGGATTTTTCTACATGACAGTGTCCCAAAGTCCAAAAAGTGCAGCACTCACCATTCCAAGTGGGACAATTTTGAGAGTTAGCCAAGCGCTCATGGCCCAAATGTAAAACCAAAACCCAAAATAATCAAATGTCCTCTTGCTTGCCGTGGAATAAGATGTTTAGTGTGCAGGGGGGGGGGAGCTAAAAGACTGTTGCCCCCTTCAGTTATGGTGGGGGCATAACCAGACCCATACTGGTTGGTAGCCACCACCCCACTACTTTTTTTATTTTTTATTCCCTGGCATCTAGTAGACTTTCTGCCCACTCGGGGTGTGGATCGGGGGTAATTGTCCCATCTGCCCACTAGTGGGCAGAACAGCTTTGGCCCCACTTATATGAGGGGGGGGGGGTATGGCCACACCCCAACCCTCTTATTTTGGAAAAAAATCTTCCCTGGTGGGCTTTCTGCCCCCTCAGGGGCAGATGCGCCTTCCAAAAATAGGCCAATCTGCCCCCAAGGGGGGCAGATATGGCCAACAGTAATGTGTCCCCATGGGGAGCGCATATATGGCCAACAGTAATGTGCCCCATGGAGAGTGACCCCTGCCCAAGAGTCTGCCCCCCCCCCCAAACAAAACACACACACCAATCCCTGTGCCTAAGAGGTTTCTGCCCAACCCCTCCCCCCAGGGGCAGATTGACCTAATAGAAATAGGCCGATCTTCCCCCAAGGGGAGCAGAAATGGCCTAAAATAAATTTGTTCCCCCTTCCCCGGGGAGCGACCCTTGCCTAAGGGGTCGCTCCCCTTGCGTGAAACTGGCGTAAAAAAAATCCCTGATGCCTAGTGGTTTCTGCCCCCCCCTCACACCCGGGGCAGATCGCCCTAATTATAATAGGCTGATCTGCCCCCAGAGGGGGCAGAAAAGGCCTAAATATATTTCCACCCCTTGGGGAGCAGCACTGGCCAAAAGGGCCGCTCCCCTCATTCAATAATATATATATTTTTTTTAAATCCCTGGTGTCTAGTGGTTTCTGCCCCCCTTGGAGGCATATTGGCCTAATAAAAATAGGCCGATCTGCCCCCAAGGGGGGAGGTAGAAATGGCCTAAAAGTAATTTGCCCCCCCCCCCCGGGGAGCAGCCCTTGACCAAGGAGCTGCTTCCCTCATGTCAATTACCTGAAAAAAAGAAATCCCTGGTGTCTAGTGGCCATTTCTGCTGCCCGAACACATAGCGATCGGGCAGCAGAAATGCTGAGAAAGACATCAAATGAAAGGAAAGGCCTTTCCTTTCCTTTGATGCCTTTCTCGGCCCCTCCACGTGATCGGAGGAGAAATGAAAAAGCATTTCTCCTCCGATCTGCGCTGGGGGCAGGCCTCAGATGAGGTCAGCGCGCAATCGAGCGCTGACGTCATCAGATACCACAATGGGTGGGGGGTGGAAGGGGAAGCTAATACCCTTGCAGTGGGGGTGCCAAGGTGAGGCTCTTGGGGGGGGAGCGCGAGCCAGTCCAAGGACGTAACAGTTACGTCTTTGGCGCCTCAGCACCGCAGCCAAGGACGTAACCGTTACATCCTTGGCTGCCAAAGGGTTAATGGACTTTGATCAAATGTAGCCAAAGCTACTGATAAATATGAATCTTCTGTTCCCTGCGGAGAGTGATTTATAACCTTTCCGAGCAACAGCAATTATAAATATGTACATACTGAAAGAAAATCATTTTGCTATGATCAAAAAATTAAATCTGTGAAACTAGCCAGTCATGTTTAAAGAGATATTCTAGCCTCACTCTGACCCTATACACTATTTGTGACTTAACACACAACAGTGCTTCATAAAAGGCATACTGCACACCAATTTTAGACTATGCGTTGACTTGCCCAACCACAGTCATGTCGATTTAAAATCCACTACCAATAATTCAAGTCTCACTACCAGCCCTTACAGACAGATCTGCCTTAAAAAGGTTAATAAGCGTGGAAAAATACTGTCTAAAGAATAAGAGACCTTAACGACTACATAGTTGCCAAAAAGAGTGAATAAAATGGCTTGCTTCTGCAATCAAAAACTTCGAGAAATTACTACTGTGTCACAGTTACAACTCATATGTAAAACAAGCTCATAAAAATAGCAAAAATCATATTCCCAAGCACTGAAGAAAGGCTGGAGAAAACTGCAGGTGAAAAAAAATGAAAAATCCAAACTAAATCAGACTGAAATCTCTTTTATGCTGGAAGGAAATGAATTGTGGTGTGTGGAGAACGTGGTTGTAATTTAGTTTTCGGCTACTTGCTACCAGAAGGGTCTAGCAGCAACCTGACATAAGAGCCAACGTTGTCGCGTCAGGCTAACATATTGGAGTGCTCATGTAGCTGTGTAAGAAAAATAAAGGAAGGCCTCAGCCTGTAACACAGCTAGATGGCCACTGTTTTGACTCTGCTGGAACAAGTTTGCAGTGAGGTACAGCTACTCACGTCTGGAGAATGCACACAATGTATACAAGTTGAACCTCATATCAGAGCCAGTTCAGCGAGAGCGACCATCAACACCTGACAGCCATAGTACAAGTTAGATGACTATGCAGAGCAGATGGGACTGGTATAATTCTTCTTTATGACATAATGACAACTCAGAAATTATTTTGACAAGCTGGTTGCATTCACTGTCTGTACCACAATTGAAGTGGTCTGGATTTCAATTATTTTAAATTTCTTACTACGAAAAACATTATATTTTACATCAATAGTTCTCAGTCTGGAAGGAGGCTGTACCTAATAAACTCAGCAGCTTGGTAATGCAGGCAGCTCCCACTAGCCATTGACTGGACAATCTGAACTCGATCTGAGCACAATTTTTGGTTATTAATATTATTGTGGAAAACAGAGAAAAGAAAAATTCTCACTGCCCAATAATAGTTTCACTATGAAGCACAATGCAGTAAATCAACAAGTTTTATTAATTATAGAAATAAAATAGTACATACTGCAATTTTTTTCATCACATACATATGACCTAATTCTCAGGTTTACTGTTACACTCTGGTACACCTTTTCCAGGTCAGCGTTCTAATGACGCTACATTCAGTGCATGATTTTCACAAACCTATAAAAACAAACATTTGCAAAGCCAACAGAGGTCTAGCATCAATGACCTATTGGCTTTGCCAATGGTTTTTGAATATGATGTGAAGTTTTCATCAAGGGGAAAATGTTTTTGGTTTTTTTTTTAAATAGTGCGATGGCGTATGTGCGTGCATGTACATGCATACATCCTGACACTATGACAGTCTAGCAAGGTAACATGCGTGTGAATACAGCATGATACGACTGCCATTTTTATCTTTTATTTTCCATTCCAAGATGAAAGATGCATTTTTTAGTTACCACCCCAAGTTGTATTTCAACACATGTGATGAAAGTAAATTTGACAAATGCAGTTTTCCTCCCCCACTTAGGAAAATTTCGATAGGTCAAGCCTGCCTATATATACAGAGGAAAAGTGCAGGTGATGCAGCATTTGCCTCAAAACTTATGATCCTGATTCCAATGCAAACAGTTTTTTGCAGAGGGACAAGAATTGCCCAGGCCACTCTCAAGGTTGTATCAACTTATGGTAACACATATCTTATCATCCAAACCAATCTACAAAAATATATCACAAAGAGAAAAACAACATTTAAAATTTCCAGATGACTAATTTGCTTTGGTTAAAAATAACCTAACTAGAATTGGGATATACACATATATATTATTTAAATGCAATACCTAAAAAAAATCAATAGTAACATGGTACCTACATGTATCAACCTGTAAAGGACACAAAATACGTGCTATCACATATATGGTCTACTAACGGAGCAACTTGCATCATGACACATTTCCAATCCTGAATAAGCATTGGAAAAGCCAATAGGTCTCGCCTATTCATGAGCTATTGTCTTTGCCAATATGTTTTAGCCAAGTTGCACACCAGCGTGGCTGCTGTTCAGCATGGCTAAACATGATTGGGTTAAAGGAAAGTAAAATGTCAAAGTGGAGTAGAGTGGAGTGTTATGGAGGGGTAAGAAGTGGCGCAGAATGGCGTAGAGTTGAGTCACATGGAGTAGTGTGTGGTGGAGTGGTGAAGAGCAGAGTGGGGTGGCTTAGAGGGTGTTGCATGGAATGGAGCAGAGTGGTGTAAAGCAGACTAGATTGTCGTAGAATGGAGCAGCATAGAGTGGAATAGTGTAGGAGAGTGGAATGGCACAGAACAGAGGTCTTCAAATTAGGGGGTGGGACTCAAGTGATCCTGGTTTGGGAGGGGGGGGCGGTGAGGGGATGAGTGCCAGGCTCTGGCCAAAAAAAGCATTATGCTGATAACGGGGCTTTGTTTTAAGCTGAAAAATGAGCATCAGTAAACTGCTCTGTAATGGGCCAACACTAACATGTTTTGACATTTATATCCAATCTGGGAGTGTGTTAAAAAAGGAAGGGACTCTATTAATACTCTTCCAAACTCCCATCTTCACTTCTAATAATCACACTCTGAATATTTTTACACATTAGTAAGGCCTGTCTGATCAAAATAGTATATTTAGCATCATGTATTTGATTCATTTTTAAAACAGTAACATAACTTAAATGCTATGTTTAAATTAGTCTACACATATTTAAACATTGCCAATGTAACAGAATAATTGTGCCAGATTCACAGGGGAGGCCTGATATTTTTTCCCAAGGGGAGGGGGGCAAGGCTTTAAAAAGTTTGAAGACTAGCATAGAGTGAAGTTGAGTGGTGTACAGTAGTGTAGTGACGAAGGGTGCATTGGTTTTGTGTAAAGCAGTGTAGAGTGCATTGACCTACAATACAGTGGCATAGAGTGGTGCAGAGTAGAATGTAATGGTGTAGAGTATATTGTTTCAGAGTAGTAGTGAAGTGGGGTGGTTCAGTGTAGAGTGGACTGGTGCAGTGTAGGGTGGCACAGAGGTGTAGAGTGGCAGTGTGCTGTGGCATGCAGTAGTGCAGAATAGAGTAGGGTGTTGACTTCAGTGGCGGACAGTGCCGTCTTGCAAGTATAGTGCTGTAGAGTGCTGTGACACTGTAGAGTGGAGCAGTGTACAATGGTGCCGAGTAGAGTAGCACAGAGTAGAGTGGCCAAGAGAGCAGTCTTGCAGAGTAGAGTGGTGCTGAGAGCAATGGCATAGAGTGGTGCAAAGTACACTGCAGTGGCATAGAGTCCAATGGCAAAGAATAGATTGTCTCAGAGGAGACTGAAGTGGCATAGAGTAGAGTGTCTCAGAGTAGAGTGGTGCAGGAAGAAGTGGTGCAGAGAAGAGGAGAATGGAGCAGACTGCATTGGAGTAGAATAGATCAGAGTGGCATCAAGTGATGCAGAGCGTAGTGGCATAGAGTGCAGTAGAGTGGCATAGATTTGAGTGGTGCAGGGAACAGTGGCATCAAGTCAATTGGTATAGTGGCATAGAGTGCAGTAACAGTGCAAGGGTGTACACTGCATTAGTGCAGAGCAGAGTGGTGCAGAGTAAAGTGCATTTTTTAAAAATAAAGTGGTGTTGAGTGCATTGGCACGAAATGCAATGGTTTAGAGTAGAGCGGCTTAGAGGGCAGTGGCGTAGAGTGGTGCAGAGTAGAGTGGTGCAATGTAGAGTGCAGTGGCATAGAGTGCAGTGGTGTGACTGGTGCAGAGTGGTGTAGTGTGGCATAGAGTGCAGTGGCACAGAGTAGATTATTTCAGAGTGGAGTAGGGTAAAGTGGATTACTGCAGGATAGAATACAGTAGCATAGAGTAGTGGCGTAAAGTGGAGTGGCGCAGAATGGAGTTGAGTGGCAGAGTGCAGTGGCATAGAGTAGATTATTTCAGAGTAGAGTGAGGTGGCGTAGAGTGGAGCAGGGTGGAGTGACGTTAAATAGAGTAGTGGTGTAGAGTGCAGTGGCATAGAGCGCAGTGTTGCAGAGTGGCACAGAGTGGATTGGCATAGAGTGGTGTGGCCTAGACTGGAGAATGGTGCAGTGCCAAAACAGTGCAGTGGTGCGTCGTAGAGTGCACTTGCACTGAGTACATTGATGCAGAGTAGATAGGAATAGGGTGAAGTGGCATACAGTGTTGCACTAGATGCCCAGAGTGCCAAAGCAAGCCCTGAAGGTAGGCCATTGTGGTTTCAGTGGAACATGCTCACCTGTTTCATTGCTGGCAACATACGCATTCACCAGAAAGTATAAAAATTAAGTTTTGACATAGGCAGGATGTTTAAGGCTGTAGTGTAAATAATATAGCTGTTACAGGATCCTGATTATAGTTTTCTGGAAAGCAGTCCTTTATGTTGTCTAGGGTTTAATGGCACAATGCTACTGTACGAGTTTCACATACTGATGTTATTGTTCATTATGTGTAGTTGTGGAGGCTGCACCTTTTAGCTTGCCAATGTGTGTTATTACTTAAAGGGTTTGGTACTCTGACTTGCTGACTGTAAAAAGAAAGATGATTAGACATTCACTAGAGGGTCACATTAATCAGAAGCCAGCAGTGCTTTGATTAAAGAACATCAACATGAATATTTGTTGCACAGATAGTAGGTGCACCTCCTCCCTACAGACCTGTTTTAAGGGTTATGTTACAGCCTTGTAAACTGGAGCACAGGAGGGCCATGAGCAGGATCCCTGGAGAGGGTAATCTGCATTCCTCTTGTTTTGTTATAGGCACTCTCACTTTTTCACAGAAACAAAAGTAAGCAACAAGATCCCTCCGAAGAAGGAGTCGGACAGTTGACTATTGTTTTTAAATACACAGTTAATGTGACAAGATTACTGAAAGTCATATGTCTGAAGGTTACAGTGAACAAGGTTTGGGCAAGGGCAGGGATGAATTCAAGCTGGACAGCCTAAAACAAATACAGCAAGCAAACAGAAAGCAAGGAAATGTGAGTTACAAACTACAAAGCCAAAGGTAAGCAACAGGCAGAATGCATGTCCAGGGAAGCTTTTTGAATGTCCCCAAGATGTTGTTGGCAAACCAGACAGTTGAGCTGACTGGTAGGCCTTGACCTAAAAAGTGAAGCTAAGATATATGGTTGCTACAAAGTATTAAGAGGAGTGGAACACAAATTCTAGAGGTAGCAGAAACAAAAAAACTGATGTGATGATAGAGTACACATCGGTTTCGTACACTATACCATACTTTACTTCACTCTGCAGTGAGTGATGCATTCTTAGACTTATTACAATCCAAGTAAGAAACGCTGAGAGATGCCACAATATGTCCCTTGCACACTGTGCCACATGGGCTCAGACTGTACTTCAGTGACTTTTGTAGTTTTTTTTAATTATTTTGTAGAAATGCTGCAAAGCATTTACAATAGTCTTGGAGCAGGGAGGAGGAATACAAGGCTGTCATTGTGGACATGGGTAAATGTGGCAAAAGATGGGCTGCATTTATTAGACACAATGCAACAGGCCGCTAATGAAAGTTGATAGCACTAGTGCCACAGGGATCAGCAAGCGACATGCAGAAGAGCAATGTGCAGCAGGATGTACATTCAGCAGATGTAGAGTGGGAGACAGACGGCTCCAATCAGCAAGGGAGAGGACTGGAGGCAGCAAACATTAGGATGGGCACTGTTAAGTGGGGTGTTAGGGAGGGAGTTAGGGTGTGGCACTCAGCTGGAGGATTAAGGGACGGCACCATGCAAGTGACCCACAGGGTAGCACCCAGCAAGGAAGGCAGAAAATGCAGTATAAAGATGCACCGGGCAATATACATCAAGACCGCACTGCATGAGGACACAGCGATGGACAGCAAGTGGTAGTGCATGAGGCACAGAGTGATACCCAAAAGGAGGAGCAGGGCTTGGCGCAGCAAAGAGGCACAGGGGCGAGGCGCAGCAAAGAGGCACGGGGGCGAGGCGCAGCAAAGAGGCACGGGGGCGAGGCGCAGCAAAGAGGCACAGGGGCGAGGCGCAGCAAAGAAGCACAGGGGCGAGGCGCAGCAAAGAGGCACAGGGGCGAGGCGCAGCAAAGAGGCACAGGGGCGAGGCGCAGCAAAGAGGCACAGGGGCGAGGTGCAGCAAAGAGGCACAGGGGCGAGGTGCAGCAAAGAGGCACAGGGGCGAGGTGCAGCAAAGAGGCACAGGGGCGAGGCGCAGCAAAGAGGCACAGGGGCGCAGCAAAGAGGCACAGGGGCGCAGCAAAGAGGCACAGGGGCGCAGCAAAGAGGCACAGGGGCGCAGCAAAGAGGCACAGGGGCGCAGCAAAGAGGCACAGGGGCGGGGCGCAGCAAAGAGGCACTGGGGCAAGGCGCAGCAAAGAAGCACAGGGGCAAGGCGCAGCAAAGAAGCACAGGGGCAAGGCGCAGCAAAGAAGCACAGGGGCAAGGCGCAGCAAAGAAGCACAGAGGCAAGGCGCAGCAAAGAAGCACAGGGGCAAGGCGCAGCAAAGAAGCACAGGGGCAAGGCGCAGCAAAGAAGCACAGGGGCAAGGCGCAGCAAAGAGGCACAGGGGCAAGGCGCAGCAAAGAGGAAGAGGCGGGCACAGCAGGGGTGAACTGCAGCAAAGAGGCAGGGGCAAAGCGCAGCAAGGGACGATGTGCAGCAAGGGCATGGCACAGCAAAGAGGCAGTAGGTGAAGAGCAGCAAACAGATGGGGTGAATTACAGCAAAGAGGCAAGGGCAGGGCGCGGCAGGGGCGAAGCGCAGCCAGGGGCAATGCGCATCAAAGAGGCAGTGGGTGAAGAGCAGCAAACAGATGGGGTGAACAGCAGCAAAGAGGTAGGGGGTTAGAGCAGCAAACAGGCACATGACAGGCTCTACTACGAGGTAGAGAGGAGACACTCAGCAAAGCGGCCTAGAGCAATGCATAGTAATAGACATTTGGTGAGGCACTAACGGGGGCCAATGCGTAATGCTTAGATCGGAGGCACTGGGTGACGCACAGATAGAGGGCACTGGGTGATACACAGTTAGGGGGCACTGGGTGATACACAGTTAGGGGGCACTGGGTGATACATAGGTAGGGCGCACAGGGAGAAGTATAGAAAGGTGGCACTGGGGGTTGCATAGAGGGAAGGCACTGGGCAATGCACCGTCGGGAGGCACTGGGTGGTGCACAGACGGGAGGCACTAAGTACACTGATGGGAGGCACTGAATGATACACAAACAGGAGGGACTGAATGATGCACAAACGGGAGGGACTGAGTGATGCACAGACGGGAGGCACTGGGTGATGTACAAATGTGAGGCACTGGGTGATGCACAGATAGGGGGCACTGGGTGATGCACAGATAGGGGGCACCGGGAGATGCACAGATAGGGGGCAAAGGGCGATGCACAGACAGGGGGCACTGGAGGATGCACAGACAGGGGGCACTGGGGGATGCACAGACAGGGGGCACTGGGGGATGCACAGACAGGGGGCACTGGGGGATGCACAGACAGGGGGCACTGGGGGATGCACAGACAGGGGGCACTGGGGGATGCACAGACAGGGGGCACTGGGGGATGCACAGACAGGGGGCACTGGGGGATGCACAGACAGGGGGCACTGGGGGATGCACAGACAGGGGGCACTGGGGGATGCACAGACAGGGGGCACTGGGGGATGCACAGACAGGGGGCACTGGGGGATGCACAGACAGGGGGCACTGGGGGATGCACAGACAGGGGGCACTGGGTGATGCACAGACAGGGGGTACAGGGTGATGCACAGACAGGGGGTACTGGGTGATGTATAGTTTGGGACACTGGGTGATACACACATAGGGGGCACTGGGTGATGCACACATAGGGGGCACTGGGTGATGCACACATAGGGGGCACTGGGTGATGCACACATAGGGGGCACTGGGTGATGCACACATAGGGGGCACTGGGTGATGCACACATAGGGGGCACTGGGTGATGCACACATAGGGGGCACTGGGTGATGCACACATAGGGGGCACTGGGTGATGCACACATAGGGGGCACTGGGTGATGCACACATAGGGGGCACTGGGTGATGCACAGATAGAGGGTACTGGGTGATGCACAGATAGAGGATACTGGGTGATGCACAGATAGAGGATACTGGGTGATGCACAGATAGGGGGTACAGGGTGCTGCACAGATAGGGAACTGAATAACGCACAGATCGGAGGCACTATGTGATGCAGATAACGGATGCACTGGGTGATGCACAATCAATGTAGAGGGTCAGGCACAGTGTATAATAAACGCTGTCCCATAACCTGCAATAACGCCTCTTTTCTGCCCATCACTCTGGGCATTCTAGGATTGGGGGAGGGTCTCGCAAGCACTCTGCGCAGCTTACGTCACACGAGGAGGGGCGCGGGTAGAACAATGCCCGGGCTGCGCTGCACGTACCAGGCGGGCAGCCTCGGCCCAGGTGCGGTCCTTCTTCTTCCTCTTGTCTTTCATGTTTGCATCTCATTGATGGAGCTGGTGGCGTGGATGATCCACGGCTCGCGGAAGCTACTGGGGAACCGGAGTGGGCGGATCAGATTGGGGCCGCAACTCGCGCACAGCAGCAGCTGACAGCTCTCGCCGCTGAGGCTTGGTAGCGACTAGTTCCCATCACAGGAAACGGCCGGGCGACGTCGGTAGGTCACGTGACTTGCACGTACTTTGCCGCTGAGGGCGCTTGCGCGAACGTTTTGTTCTGGTCTCCGCCCACCAGAATTAAGACACAATCCTATTGGTCCAGAGCTGCTCGGACAGGTAGCCGCAGTGTCCCATTGATGCGAAGCGTTAGTAGAAGCCAAGCCCGTGCTGCAAAAGAGAAAAGGATAGTAAGAGGAAACAAAAGCTGTGTATTCTTTCGTTAAAAAAAAATCGCAAAAGTGATAACAGCATCGTAATTGAGAGAGCTGGGGGTGAGGGAGTTCACCTTGGCTCAAAAGAGACTTTTTTTTCTTTCTTGTGCATGGACTGGGGTGTTTTAATTGGACAAACCCAATACTATTAGAACATACAACATACTGTGTATTTGACGAAGTTTATAGACTACTTGCACATAACTTTGAAGGAGGGGTTGTAGGAGGCTGGCCTGGCTTGTAGTGGGTACCAAGGGGTACTTACACTCTGTACCAGGTCCAGTTATCCCTTATTAGTGTAGAAGAGGTGTTTCTAGCAGCTTAGGCTGATAGAAGGTAGCTATAGCAGAGCAGCTTAGGCTGAACTAGGAGACATGCAATGCTCCTACTATACCACTGGTGTCATATGCACAATATCATAAGAAAACACAATACACAGATATACTAAAAATAAAGGTACTTTATTTTTATGACAATATGCCAAAAGTATCTCAGTGAGTACCCTCAGTATGAAGATGCCAAATATACACAAGATATATGTACACAATACCAAAAATATGCAGTGTTAGCAAAAGGAAGTAATGCAAGCAATGTAAAGTTACAGCAGATTGCAATAGGAGCACATAGGTATAGGGGCAACACAAACCATATACTCCAAAAGTGGAATGCAAACCACGAATGGACCCCAAACCTATGTGAGCTTGTAGAGGGTCGTTGGGACTGTAAGAAAACAGTGAGGGTTAGAAAAATAGCCCTCCCCAAGACCCTGAAAAGTAGGTGTAAAGTGCACCTATAACCCCCAGAGAGCACAGAAGTCGTGATAGGGGGTTTCTGCAAGGAAGACCAACACCAGCAAAGCAACCAAAATGGATTTCCGGACCTGAGTACCTGTGGAACAAGGGGACAAAGTCCAAGAGTCGCGACAATGTCGAGAGTGGGCACATGCCCAGGAAATGCCAGCTGAGGGTTCAAAGAAGCTGCCACCGGATGGTAGAAGCTGTGGATTCTGCAAGAATGAAGAGAGCTAGAAACTTCCCCTTTGGAGGATGGATGTCCCACGTCGTGAAGAAGCATGCAGAGGTGTTCCCACGCAGAAAGACCGCAAACAAGCCTTGCTAGCTGCAAGGGTCGTGGTTAGAGTTTTTGGATGCTGCTGTGGCCCACGAGGGACCAGGATTTCGCCACTTGGCTGAGGAGACAGAGGGGGCGCCCAGCAAGTCAGGGAGCCCTCACAGAAGCAAGCAGCACCTGCAGAAGTACCGGAACAGGCACTTAGAAGAGGAGTGAACCGGAGTCCACCCAAAGTCAGAAAAGGGAGTCCCACGACGCCGGAGGACAACTCAGAAGGTTGTGCACTGCAGGTTAGAGTGTCGGGAACCCAGGCATGGCTGTGCACGAAGGAAATCCTGGAAGAGTGCACAGGAGCCGGAGCAGCTGCAAATCACACGGTACCCAGCAATGCAGTCTAGCGAGGGGAGGCAAGGACTTACCTCCACCAAACTTGGACTGAAGAGTTGCTGGACTGTGGTAGTCACTTGGACAGAGTTGCTGAGTTCCAGGGACCACGCTAGTCGTGCTGAGAGGGGACCCAGAAGACCGGTGATGCAGCCTTTTGTTGCCTGCGGTTGCAGGGGGAGGATTCCGTCGTCCCACGGGAGATTTCTTCAGCGCTCCTGGTGCAGAAAGGAGGCAGGCTACTCCCAGAGCATGCACCACCAGGAAACAGTCGAGAAGGCGGCAGGATCTGCTATACAAGGTTGCAATAGTCATCTTTGCTACTTTGTTTCGGTTTTGCAGGCGTCCTGAGCAGTCAGCGGTCGATCCTTTGGCAGAAGATGAAGAGAGAGATGCAGAGGAACTCTGGTGAGCTCTTGCATTCGGTATCTGAAGAATTCCCCAAAGCAGAGACCCTAAATAGCCAGAAAAGGAGGTTTGGCTACCTAGGAAGGAGGATAGGCTAGTAACCCAGGTAAGAGCCTAAGAGAAGGAGTCTCTGGCGTCACCTGCTGGCCCTGGCCACTCAGAGCAGTCCAGTGTGCCAGCACACCTCTGAATCCAAGATGGCAGAGGTCTGGGGCATGCTGGAGGAGCTCTGGGCACCTCCCCAGGGAGGTGCAGGTCAGGGGAGTGGTCACTCCCCTTTCCTTTATCCAGTTTCGCGCCAGAGAAGGGCTGGGGGATCCCTGAACCGGTGTAGACTGGCTTATGCAGAGATGGGCACCATCTGTGCCCATCAAAGCATTTCCAGAGGCTGGGGGAGGCTACTCCTTCCCAGCCGTGACACCTTTTTCCAAAGGGAGAGGGTGTAACACCCTCTCTCTGAGGAAGTCCTTTGTTCTGCCTTCCTGGGCCAGGCCTGGCTGGACCCCAGGAGGGCAGAAACCTGTCTGAGGGGTTGGCAGCAGCTGCAGTGAAACCCCGGGAAAGGTAGTTTGGCAGTACCCGGGTCGGTGCTAGAGACTCGGGGGGATCATGGAATTGTGTCCCCAATGCCAGAATGGCATTGGGGTGACAATTCCATGATCTTAGACATGTTACATGGCCATGATCAGAGTTACCATTGTGACGCTATACATAGGTAGTGACCTATGTATAGTGCTTGCGTGTAATGGTGTCCCCGCACTCACAAAGTCCGGGGAATTTGCCCTGAACAATGTGGGGGCACCTTGGCTAGTGCCAGGGTGCCCACACACTAAGTAACTTAGCACCCAACCTTCACCAGGTGAAGGTTAGACATGTAGGTGACTTATAAGTTACTTAAGTGCAGTGGTAAATGGCTGTGAAATAACGTGGACGTTATGTCACTCAGGCTGCAGTGGCAGGCCTGTGTAAGAATTGTCAGAGCTCCCTATGGGTGGCAAAAGAAATGCTGCAGCCCATAGGGATCTCCTGGAACCCCAATACCCTGGGTACCTCAGTACCATATACTAGGGAATTATAAGGGTGTTCCAGTATGCCAATGTGAATTGGTGAAATTGGTCACTAGCCTGTTAGTGACAATTTAGAAAGCAGAGATAGCATAACCACTGAGGTTCTGGTTAGCAGAGCCTCAGTGAGACAGTTAGGCATCACACAGGGAACACATACATATAGGTCACAAACTTATGAGTACTGGGGTCCTGGCTAGCAGGGTCCCAGTGACACATAACAAACACACTGAAAACATAGGGTTTTCACTATGAGTACTGGGCCCTGGCTAGCAGGATCCCAGTGAGACAGTGAAAACACCCTGACATATACTCACAAACAGGCCAAAAGTACGGGTAGCAAGGCTAGAAAGAGGCTACTTTCTCACAGGGGTTGAGAGACATGAAGCAAGAAGTAGGTAGAACAGATTTAAGATGTAGTGGTTTAACACACCTGGTTGGGATTTATGAATGGCAAGTGACAGGTTTGATTTCTGATTCATCGTTCATTCTTCCTCTAATAGACTGAATACCATTCAATTGGAGATATTACATGTTATTTGCTCTGCCAAGAATACAACATTTTCTAGTGTAGCATTAAGAATTTAAAATTCTGTTAAGGACACTGAGGCGAGGATTATGCTTCTCAGTAAAACAGCAGCCAATGAAAACAGTAAACATTAAAGAGGCTTTGAACCCTGCCTCCCATAACCACCAATAGCAGACCAACATAGTCTATAAACAGGGGAGGCACCAACTGACGTCCTCTTTCTTTGAAAAAATCAGAAAACCAAAAAGTACTCAAGTCCAACCAAAGTCTCTGGGATGAAGAACAATTCACCAAAATCCAGATTGCCAAGAACGACCAAACAGGTTCATCCTTGTTTGCCATCCATGTCCGAAAGAAAAATCCATGTTAAGACTCGAGAATAATACAATCAACATTTCTAGGGCGGGAAACAAAGACTATGACACAATCATTGAAGAATTTAATTCCATTAAAAATTATACTGGGTGGGATAATCCTCGCCTCCGTGTCCTTAATGGAATCTAAAATTCTTAATGCTACACTAGAAAGGTTTGTATTATATGTCAGGACCGGAGGCTCCGATTATGCTGGTTCAAAGTTGATCCACGACCAAATTAGATACATGTACTATAGGTTTATAATAAAACATTTTAAACATAGAATCACTAGACCAATCATCTGCTCTAAGAACATATTCTAATCTGGAACCCAAAATAAAAGCTTTTGATGCCATGGCCCCTCTGGTAGAATGGGCCCCATATAAAGACGTATCAATACCTGCTTCGGACATCACCCAATGAACCTAGTGTGCTAAAGTAGCCGCTAAAACAGGTTTGAAGGGTTTCTGGGTGGAAATAAGAAGAGAACCCAAAGTATCTACTCTGTAACTTGCAGTGCGTTCTTCATATACCTTTAAACATTTGACAACACACAGATTGGCATTATGTGGAAAAACTGGATACTCAACAGAAGAAGACATACATTTAGTACTCTTAGAAATGATAAAGGACACCCCAGAAGGAGAAAACAACCTTCCTCCTAAATCAAGGGCTTTCACATCTGAGACCCTGCGACAAGAAATTAAACAAAGTAACATAGTTAACTTAGCGGACAATTGTTTCATAGATAACAAATGATTCTCTGGCCAATTAGACAAACAAGATAAAACAACATTCACATCCCAAAGCTGAGAATAGCACGGTCTAGGTGGTTTGGCCTCTCTGATACCTTTCAGCAATTTACAAACCAAACAGTGTTGTCCTGCTGGTTTATAATTGATCCAAGAATGTCTGGCTGAAATAGCTGACCTAAAATTATTTATTGACCTGTAAGATAAACTAGAGTCTGTACACTGAGACAGGAAATTTATAATGTCCTTCACTTCGGATCCCATGGGATCCACATCTCCTCGAATGCACCAACCCACCCACTTCTTCCATGCCAGGGAGTAACGTTTGGGGGTGGAAGGAGCCCAAGCTTGACGTTTTAACGAGGAAGCTGAAGCCAAAAGGCTCTGCACTTGTGAATGTCTCCCAATATCTTCCAGGCCATGAGACACAGCTGACCTGATAGGAGAAGAGGATGCAAGGAACCCACCGGATCCAGAAGGAGTTGTGGAAACACCGGGAGCTGAAGAGGAAGTGCAATCAAAAGTTCCAGAAGGGATGGAAACCAAAGTTGACTCTTCCAAAAGGGGGTAATGAGGACCGCACATGCTGCTTGCCGTCGAAAGTACGTTGCTACTCGAGGAATCATGGCAAATGGAGGAAACGCATAATTCATTTAAGATGACCAATCCTGCAGAAACGCCAACTGAAGAATTTTGGGATCTGGAAATTGAGACGAGACGCAAACAGATCCACCTGGCAAGGACCCAATAACCCCATGACCCTCTGAAAAACAGAAGGTAGAAGTTTCCAGTCGCTGGCATCCCTCAGGAAACGAGAGTTCCAATCTGCCACTAGATTGTCTCTGCCTGGAAGGAATTCCGCTGTCACCATGATTTTTCAATCCAGACAAAGATGCTAGAATTCCCTGGCAATATTCACCAGGAGGCGAGACCTCGTTCCCCCCAGACGGTTGATATACCGGACTGCGGACACATTGTCCATTTTCAGAAAAATACAACAATTGATCCTGAGGGGGGATAGAGATCTGATGGCAAAAAGAACACGCTAGGAGTTCCAGACAATTGATGTGAAGATGCAATTCCTCCGAGGACCACCTCCCCCTGTCGAGAAAGGACCGCATCTCGCTTCCTAGCCCCAACGACTGGCAACTAATTCTATCACCACCTCGGGGATGTCCCCAAATATGGCCCTGCCATTCCATGCCTCCATGTGAGAGAGCCACCACTGAAACTCTTCCTGGGCTTCTAGAGATATAGAAACCAGGTGTTCGTAAGAGAAACCCTGTTGAAGGAAATGGATCTTCAGTCTCCGCAAGGCTCTGTAATGGAGAGGACCCTGAAAAACCACCTGAATTGAAGAGGCCAAAAGACGCACAATCCGAGCTAGGGACCTCAAAGAAACCATCTGTTTCCATAACGCCAGCTTCAACTCTCTCTTGATCGATTTCATTTTCTGAGGAGGAAGAAGCAACTGGGCTTGTACAGAATCTACCTGGAACCCCAGGATCTCCAACCGTTGGGATGGAATCAGGCAGGATTTTTTGTGATTTATCACAAACCCCAGATCCTGAAGCAGAGAACTCACCCAAAACAGGTGTGTCATTAACAGAGATTGCTCTTGAGCCATGATAATCATGTTGTCTAGATAGATTATCAAGCAAATGCCTAAGCTCGCAAAGGTTTTCCACTACTGGTTTCAAGAGTTTGGTGAACACCCACGGAGCTGAAGAGCGGGAGAGTCGGGTATTCACACCAACTGTCTCTCCACCGAAATTGAAGAAACCGCCAGTGAGAAGGCGCTTTGGGAACTGATAAGTAAGCGTCCTTCAGATCTAGATGAGCCATCCAATCTCCTTGCTGAAGAAGATCTCTTAACAGATGGATGCCCTCCATTTTGAAATGACGATATACCACAAAGGGGTCGAAATGCCTTAAATTGAGCACTAGTCTCAGACTACCTCCCTTCTTTTGCACCAGAAAAACATTGCTGCAGAAACCCTGTGGATGCCGGGAGGTTAAGGAAATGGCTTTCTTTGTTAACAATTCCTGAATTTCACCATCTATAAAGGATTTTTCTAGTTGGGAAAAAAGGATAGGATGAGGTAATGCCTGTTGATGAGGGCCTGAAATCAGCTCTATGGAATACCCTCAAACAGCATCTAGAACACATGTGTCTGAGGAAATGGAAGCCCATTTTTTAAAGAACATTTTTAGTCTGCCTCCTAAGGGGATAGAAGGAAGAGGAAGATTGATTACCTGTGGGAGCGTTATCAATGGCTCTGTCACCTCTGTTCACGCCTCGATTGTTGCGGTTGTGTCAGAATCACCAGATCCTCGGGGTCTGTGCACGTTCCCAACACTTCCACCACAAGACAGCTCCAATACTCTGATTAGAATTGTCACAGAGTCTAAGAGAGTCCAAGTGGGGAAAAGGGGATTAGTAAGGGAACAGCTGGGAAGGAGACCTGTAGGAAGCAAAAGGTTAAAACACACAATATCATGAGTATATCATATTAATCAATACTAGGCTATGACTCTAAGCATTGTCATTCTGAAAACATGGAGAACCTAAACATAGATTTAAAATGACTACGCTTCAAGATGACTGGATACCTGTGAGTAAATCAAGAAAGGTTAAATGCAACTTTCAAATTCAAGTATTATCTTTTGCATGAGGATCAGGAAATAATCTGAATGATTTCTAAACCATCATATGAATCGTGTTTGAGAAACTTATTATGTACACACAACATTACATCTAGAACTCTAGCTTTTTTGTTCTCTCAAAATTGCCGGAACATGAATTGCACACATTGCAGATTTGTACAAAGGTTGTAAATACCATAGAATGATTGTGCACCATGAACAGCATGAATTAGACTCGAGAAACAAATCATGCGTCTTGCCAACTCGAAAGCCACCAAGTAAATGCCTTAAAATGGTAGCGCATAATGAACACTGTGATTTTTAAGCACAGAAAAGGAATTGCACGGCTTGCCGATTCGAATGCCACCATGTAACTGTCAAGAAATGTTAGCGCACAATGAATATCAAGGGTTAAAGCACGAGAAATGAATCGCGCGTCTTGCCGGTCGAATGCCACCATTTAACTGCCAAGGAATGGTAGCACACAATGAATAACATGAATTAAGCACGAGAAATGAATCGCGCATCTTGCCGATTCGAATGCTACCTTGTAAATGCCATAAAATGGTAGCGCACAATGAATATCAAGAGTTACACACAAGCAAAGAATTGCGCGTCTTGCTGGTTCGAGTATCAGCATGTAAATGCCATGAAAACCCAAGCGCACATTCACACACACAAGAGTAAATTGTTTATCTTGCAAAATTAGGCCCAAGAACTCGAAATCCTTTGAGAACGGGATCGGGGGCCCAACCCGACCTCCGTCTTACCGCCCTGATCAAGATTCACCCAGCCAAGTGAAAGGGCGAGGCCTGGAAGATCAAAGTAGGCCTCTGGAACAGGAGCTCAGGAAGCTGCTGCTGCTCTGCACCGGGACCTCTGAATAGTGAGCACGTGGAGGTGGGCTGGCTCCCTTTTATAGAGTCTTAGCCCAGCCCACCAACCACACCCAGGCATGCTGCAGGGAAGGCTTCTAGAAGGCCCTGGAAGGGGACCACACCCTGACACAGTCTGAAAGCCTGCAGCTGTACATTACATGTGAACAGTATTTATATGCATGCTGAACATAAGTCTTCAGGATTAAACTCTGCAATGCAAAAGGTTAAACAACATCATATCAGCATAATGCATAAATTATCTTGAAATTGTTAGGTTTTTGCATTCTAGTCGCCCGTAGAGCACGCACTGCCCCGATGTTGACAGTACTCCCCTCTCCCAGACGTGCTCTAGGGCCTGGTTTGTCTGGATTGAGACGATGAAAACGCCTCACAAGTACTGGAGCATGGATATCAGATGCAGAAACCCATGAGTTACTTTCAGGGCCATAACCTTTCCATGAGATTAAGTACCATAGGTTACCCCCTCTTAGTTTAGAATCCAACACTTTCTTGACTTCGTATTCTACTTCCCCCTTTACTAGAACTGGAGCTGGATGAGGGCGGATCTTCTGGACTGCCTTTTTCAAGAGGGAAGTGTGGAACACTGGATGAATCCGTAATGATCTTGGCAATTGCAGTTTATAGATCACAGGATTGATTTGCTGAAGGACAGTGTAAGGACCTATGAATTTGGGGTTGAACATGTGCTTCTTTTTTAAGTCTATGGGGGTCATTACAACATTGGCGGTAAAAGCCGCTTACCGCCGTGCAGAAGACTGCCAACACACCGCCGTGGTTGCGGAATTCCGCCACTGTCATTATGACACAAAGGCCGGAATCCGCCAAAATCTAGACCGCAACACCAAAGGTAAGTGATAAACTGGCGATAAGAAATCCTCCACCGTCACACCAACAGGAATACGCCCACATTTTCACGACCCACGAATCCACCCGGCGGTCTTTCAACCGCGGTATTCCATTTGCGGTACACACCGCCGCGCTCAAAATACACACACATATACAAAACACATCCACATTGGACAATTCGAAATACACACACCTGATACACATACACACACCACTCCCACACACCCAATACAATATAAAACACACACACACATCACCCACAAACCCTTACGACCACAATTGCGACTGAAGGCAACAGAGAGACACCACCATCTACAAACGAGCATCCACAGGCACTCAACACCATCACCCACATAACATCCATGCACCTCACATAACACACCACTAAATATCACCCCACACATCACAACACACACCACCCCACACATCACCCACACCACCCCAAGGCACGGCAAAGACACCCCAGGTTCTCTGAGGAGGAGCCGAGGGTCACGGTGGACAAAATCATCCGGGTAGAGCCACAGCTATTCGAATCACAGGTGCAGCACACCTCCATAGCTAGGAAGATGGAGCTATGGCGAAGAATCGTGGACAGGGTCAACGCAGTGGGACAGCACCCAAGAAATAGGGATGACATCAGGAAGAGGTGGAACGACCTACGGGGGAAGGTGCGTTCCGTGGTCTCAAGACACCATATCGCGGCACAGAGGACTGGCGGTGGACCCCCACCTCCTCCCCCACAACTAACAACATGGGAGGAGCAGGTCTTGGCTATTCTGCATCCTGAGGGCCTCGCAGGAGTAGCTGGAGTAATGGACTCTGGTAAGTCAAATCTTTACTATTACATCCCCCACCCTACCTGCATTCCATCACATACCCCCACCCTCACCCTCACCCCCATCACTCCTACTCCTCACACATGTCCCAATATCACAAACTACCCATACCAACACCAAGCCCTGCATGTAACACCAAAGCATGGACACCCATCACCAAAGCATGGCCACGGCACATACCCATACACCCCCTAAGCCATCATCACACAAGGTCCTACACAGGAATGCAAGCACTGGGGTACACGGTCACCCAACCATTGCACACCATGGCACACACAGATGCAATAATCATGCTTTTACCCCCCTGCAGGACGCCTACCCAAAGTCACCGGACAGGAGGGTCCAGACATGTCCACTCCACCCACAGAAGAGGCCCACAGTGATGACAGCAGCTCTGTCCAACTGGATCTAGACGACCAGCCCGGCCCATCTGGGACCTCAGGACAGTCGGTTCCCCTCACACAGGCACAGGCCACTACAGAGCTTCCCCCCTCTGGAAACACCAGCACAGCACCCACCCAGCGGGCCCATACCTCTGTCCCCAGGACACGTTAAGCAACAGTGTGTCCACCACTACAGGGAACCCAGGCAAACCCACCACCCCAACAAAACCAGGGACCTGGGTGCAGTGGGGACACCATTCAGGGGACAGAGGCCCAAGAACACAGGGGAATTGTGAGGGCTGCTGTGCGACAGGGGGAGGACAGGCCCAGGGAACCCATTCTCCACAAGGCCCTCTCCAACATCATGGGAGCCTACCACCATTCCCAGGAGACAATGGCAACGGTGCTGGCCAAGTTTCAGGAGACCCAGCAGCTGCAGGAAGAACAGTATTTGGGCTTCAGGGAGGAACTCAAATCCATCAATTCCACCCTGGGCACCATTGTAGGGGTGCTGAAGGAACTCCTCAACACCAGGAGGGACACTGTGGCACAACAAGGGGCCCCTGACACTAGCCTGGACGATGAACTGCCCACCACCTCTGCCGGCGCTAGTGGACAGGAGGCACCGCCACAGGGCCACCACACCAGCACCCACCCCCTGCAGAGGGAGAACCACCCCGCAAACGGTCCCTGAGATCCAGGACAAAGACACAGAACGATGCCAAGACCCCCGCCAAGAAATGAGACCACCCTGATTGTCATCCATTTGTCCCACCTTGTCACCCTGTCCATCCTTAAACTGCCCCAGCTCCACTTCCAATGCCCCTTTGGACAATGCACCAGTGAGACTAATAGACTGGACTCTGCCATGGACATTCCTCCACCATCACCCCTCACCATTTTACAACCCCCTCCAACATTGAGCACTTAAATAAACTCCCTTAAAGCACAGAACAATCTGGAATCTGTCTGTGATTTCGAAATAGTGTATGAGCAATTACAGTGCCAAAATGCTTTTTAAAATGTAATGTCAACATACCTATGTCACACAGCTCTAGTCCATGAGGAAACAAGGGAAAGTGACAACTCAGTGATCATACACTGGGTGAAAATGACAGACAGTAGAGAGGTAGTAGATTTTAATTAGATGTAGCAGGCAGGTTTGTCTTCTTACCTGTGTCTCACTGGAAGTATTGCAGGATCACTGTGTTCCTGTTGTCGATGTCCTCTTCTTCTGCTTCCTCGTCTTCACTGTCCACAGGCTCCACAGCTGCCACAACACCTCCATCTGGACCATCCTCCTGCAGAAAAGGCACCTGTCGTCGCAAAGTCAAGTTGTGAAGCATACAGCAGGCCACGATGATCTGGCACACCTTCTTTGGTGAGTAGAATAGGGAACCACCTGTCATATGGAGGCACCTGAACCTGGCCTTCAGGAGGCCGAAGGTCCGCTCTATAATCCTCCTAGTTCACACATGGGCCTCATTGTAGCGTTCCTCTGCCCTTGTCCTGGGATTCCTCACTGGGGTCAGTAGCCATGACAGGTTGGGCTAACCAGAGTCACCTGCAAATGGCGAGGGACAACTGTTAGACACACACTGACTCATAGGGACATCCACAGACCCACCCAACTATTACCACTGATTTGGGTCCAGGTTCTCACCTAATAGCCACGCCCAGTGCCTCTGTAGTTGCCCAATCACATAAGGGATGCTGCTATTCCGCAGGATGTAAGCGTCATGCACTGAGCCAGGGAATTTGGCATTAACATGGGAGATGTACTGGTCTGCCAAACACACCATCTGCACATTCATCGAATGGTAACTCTTCCGGTTTCTGTACACCTGTTCACTCCTGCGGGGGGTTACCAAGGCCACATGTGTCCCTTCAATGGCACCTACGATGTTGGGGATATGTCCAAGGGCATAGAAGTCACCTTTCACTGTAGGCAAATCCTCCACCTGAGGGAAAACAATGTAGTTCTGCATGTGTTTCAGCAGGGCAGACAACACTCTGGCCAACACGTTGGAAAACATAGGCTGGGACATCCCTGATGCTATGGCCACTGTTGTTTGAAAAGACCCACTTGCTAGGAAATGGAGTACTGACAGCACCTCCACTTGAGGGGGGATTCCTGTGGGATGGCGGATAGCTGACATCAGGTCTGGCTCCAACTGGGCACACAGTTCCTGGATTGTGGCACGATCAAGCCTGTAGGTGATGATCACATGTCTTTCCTCCATTGTCGATAGGTCCACCAGCGGTCTGTACACCGGAGGATGCCGCCATCTCCTCACATGCCCCAGCGGACGGTGCCTATGGAGGAGAACAGCGAGCACAGAGTCAACCAACTCTGAGGTACGTAAACACAGTTTAATCTGAAAATATTCATAAATCGAAATTTGCCTGTATGAGTGGTTAGGCAAGGCCTAGGTATGTGTGACGCAGTAAAAAATAAAGCCAAGTGGGCCCCTGAAATGGCGGCTGCCTGACCTGTAAGGTGGGACAAGTGGATATGAGGTAACTGCGCTGGCGTTGTACACTGTCGCGGTAGGTGGTCGAAGACCGCAGCGCAATTCTGCATTGGTTAACATTGGACCCTATGGTTCCCAGGAGCCAATGACGATGTACGCCGGCGGTGACGGTACGCACCGCCGTGGACGTGACCGCCATTTTCTCTCTGTTCAATCACTCAATATCTGATCTTCGACAGGAGAGGACCTGCACTACAAGTGCTGCTGTGACCTCAGTCTGGAAGAGACAATGGCTCGTGTGTCTGGGGAAAGGGCCCCTGCTTTCAGCACGGAGGAGTTGGAGAAACTTGTGGATGGGGTCCTCCCCCAGTACACGCTACTCTACGGTCCTCCAGACAAACAGGTAAGTACACTGTGAGCATGCTGTATGGGCAATGCCTGTGTGGAGTGGGGTGGATGAAAGATGTGGGGGTGAGAATGAGGCATGCATGAAACGACAGTGAGACAGTGAGTGCATGTACGTCATGGCAAGGGTAGGGATGCGGGCCATTGACTGTGACGGTGCAGTTGGTACTTACTTCTCTTTTCCTCTGTACAATTCCTGTAGATCAGCGCCCACCAGAAGAAGGACATCTGGCGTTCCATCGCCAAGGAAGTCCGGACCCTGGGGGTCTACCACAGACGGAGCACCCACTGCCGGAAAAGATGGGAGGATATACGCCGCTGGAGCAAGATGAAGGCAGAGGCCCAGCTGGGGATGGCCTCCCAACGTGGGAGAGGTGCCCGTCGCACCATGACCCCCCTGATGTTCAGTATCCTGGCGGTGGCATATATCCGGATGGGCGCTTCAGGTCATCACAGAGGCCACAAGGGGGTGAGTACACTCTCATTCTGCTGAATCAGCGCGCATTTCAGGTTTCTGGGTGGGGGAGGTGGGCTGTGGGTTCCCCTAGGCCAGGGCGAGTTTGCTAGTTAAGTTCCCTTCTTCAGGCAGACCCTGTGGCACCCCACCCCACCTGTGTACAGTGCTAACTACACCTAGTCAGGCTCCTGTGACATCCATGTGTGCAAAAATTGGCCATAGCCTTGTAAGCCATGTCCCAGGGATTGAATAGTGGACTCCAAGTGCGCGGTGTAGTGCAGGGGGCTTCTGTATCTGTGGTGTCCGCCAACGGTAGCAGTATTGCATGCACTGAAAATGTCTTTCTTCTGTATTCCCCCCTTCCCCTTTTGTGGTCTCCCTGTACTTGTGTGCATTAGCATCATCAGGCGGAGGAGCAGTGGCACCGGAGCAGGAGGGAGCTGCATCCCACATGGCCCTGGAGGGCGACACTACGGACTCCGAATTCACCAGTGGGACGGAGGGCGAGGGGAGCTCCACGGCGGGGACAGGAGCTGACACCAGCAATACGGACTCCTCCTCTGATGGGAGCTCCTTTGCGGTGGCGGCCCCATCTGTGCCCCCCGCATCTACAGGTACAGCTGCCACCCCCCTTACCAGCACCGCCCTCCCAGCAGCCCCTCAGCCTTTGCCCGTGCCCGCTCACCGAGGAGGGTGGGCATTACCTTCACCCCAAGCACCTCAGCCCCTGCCCCTGTCACCCCTGCTGCCCTCAGTGAGGAGTCCATTGACCTCCTCAGGTCCCTCACTGTTGGGCAGTCTACCATTTTGAATGCCATCCAGGGTGTAGAAAGGCAGTTGCAACAGACGAATATATACCTGGAGGGCATTCACTCTGGTCAGGCAGCCCTTCAGCGAGCTTTTCAGACTCTGGCCTCAGCACTGATGGCAGCGATTCTCCCTGTTGCTAGCCTCCCCCCTCCAACTTTCTCCACCCAGACCCACACCCCTGTACCTCAGCCTATCCCAAGCACACCATCAGACCAGCATGCACACACCTCAACACACAAGGGAAGCTCTGGCAAACATAAACACCACACATCCCACAGGCACTCACGCAAGCATCACACACATGCAGACACACCAACATCCACTGCCTCCACTGTGTCCTCCTCCTCTTCGTCTCCCTCCTGCCTCCCTGTCTCGTCTCCACTCACACCTGCATGCACTACGTCCATCACCAGCACACCCACCACCACACCCCGCACACGTGCAGTCACCACCCCCACTACCATTCTCACATCCCCTGTGTCCTCTCCCAGTGTGTCTGTGAGGCCACCTCCCAAGGTACACAAACGCAGCCACACACCCACCCAACAGCCATTCACCTCACGATAGCCTATAGCCCATGCACCTTCACCCAAAGTCAGCAAACGTACACCTCCTACAACCACAACCTCTTCCTCCACTCCCAAACCCCCTCCAGCTACCCGTCCCAGTGTTCCTAAGAAACTTTTCCTGGCCAGCCTTGACCTCTTTCCCTCACCTCCCCCACCCCGTCAGTCTCCTAGGGCCCGACTCTCCTAGTCCCAACCAAGCACCCCAGCCACAACATCGGCGGGACCAGTGGTGCCAGTAGTCACCGGATTATGGAGTGCACCAGGCAGCAGGGCAGGCAGTGTGGCAAGGAGCCACAGCACGGACAGTCCCCTACCTGTCAAGCATAAAAAGTTGGCCAGTGCCCGGCGGGAGAGGGGAAAGAAACCAGCCACCAAAGCTGCTCCCAGGGGGTACAGTTGAGAGTGTGGAGACAGCTGCGACACCATCCAAGGTGTGAAAGGTGCACAGTAAAATCGGCAAGTCTGGGAAGATCAGCAAGGCGGACAAGACCGCCAGCAGCCACACTGCCCAGGAGAAGACCGCCAGCAGCAGCCCCGCTGCCCAGGAGGCGACCGCCAGCAGCCACACTGCCACAGACAGGACAGCCAGCAGCAGCCCCGCTGCCCAGGAAGCGACCGCCAGCAGCCCCGCTGCCACAGACAGGACTGCCAGCAGCAGCCCCGCTGCCCAGGAGGCGACCGCCAGCAGCCACACTGCCACAGACAGGACCGCCAGCAGCCCCGCTGCCACAGACAGGACCGTCAGCAGCAGCCCCGCTGCCCAGGAGGCGACCGCCAGCAGCCCCGCTGCCACAAACAAGGCCGCCACCAGCTGAACCGCTGCCCAGGACACCGCCGCCAGCAGCCCCACTGCCACAGACAAGGCCGCCACCAGCTGAACTGCTGCCCAGGACACCGCCGCCAGCAGCCCCGCAGGCCAGGACAAGACCGCCACCAGCTGAACTGCTGCCCAGGACACTGCCGCCAGCAGCCCCGGAGGCCAGGACAAGATCGCCACCAGCTGAACCACTGCCCAGGACACCGCCGCCAGCAGCCCCGCAGGCCAGTCAGCACCAATGATTCTGACGCCACTGAGTCCGCCATGGGCAGGATGAAGCACTCTGGGCACAAGGCCCCCTCCAGAACCAGTGGAGAGATACATCCACTACCTCTGTCCTTGGCAGGATGAAGCACTCTGGGCACAAGGCCCCCTCCAGAACCAGTGGAGAGATGCATCCACTACCTCTGTCCTTGGCAGGATGAAGCACTCTGGGCACAAGGCCCCCTCCAGAACCAGTGGAGTCTGTCCTTGGCAGGATGAAGCACTCTGGGCACAAGGCCCCCTCTAGAAACCAGTGGAGACTGTTATCCATTTGAGAGACTGTGGCTTTCCACTCCCCAGGATTGAAGAGTGGGCAAACCACCCACTGTAGAGACTTGAGAGACTGTGGCTTTGCACTCCACAGGATTGAAGAGTGGGCACACCACCTACTGTAGAGACTTGAGAGACTGTGGCTTTGCACTCCCCAGGACTGAAGAGTGGGCAAACCACCCACTGTAGAGACTTGAGAGACTGTGGATTTGCACTCCCCAGGATTGAAGAGTGGGCAACCCACCCACTGTAGAGACTTGAGAGACTGTTGCTTTGTACTCCCCAGGATTGAACAGTGGGCAACCCACCCACTGTAGAGACTTGAGAGACTGTGGCTTTGCACTCCCCAGGATTAAGCAGTGGGCAAACCACCCACTGTAGAGACTTGAGAGACTGTGGCTTTGCACTCCCCAGGATTGAACAGTGGGCATGGAGCCCCCTCGTGGATCTGGCACCGTGCACTCAACCGGCTGAGGTGCCCCCCTTTCCCTTCCCCCTGGGGTGCCTGTTTTATTTCTATCTGATGCCCCTGCAGTGTTCTCTCCGTTTTGATCGGGTATCGAATGTGGGCCTCGCCCATGCCTTTTGGGCCCAGTGATCCACGGACTATGATGGTGGAATCCCTTGGACTTGTGTTCTTGGTGTATATAATTGTATATAGTATAAATGTATGTATTTGTAAATATTTTTGATGTATGTAATTGAATATATCACAATTATTGGACTCATTTCCTTTTGTCCTTGCATTCTTCGGGGGTTTTGAGGGAGGTGTAACTGTTATGTATCAATATGTATCAATATGTGTTAGCGTGTGTGTTTTAGTGGGTGAGGGTGGGGGTGGGGGTGGGGGCGGGGGTGAGAAAGCAGGGCTGATTGCAGAGGCCCCCTAACTTTTTGCCCAGTTTTTCACTTTTTGCTGGTGTTTTCCTGACTCTGATGGTGCCCTGGGTACTGCTAACCAGTCCCAGGGCCTGTGCTCTGTGTAAAATCAATATGCAAATTAGGCTAATTATAATTGGCTAAGTTAACCTACCCTTAAGTCCCTAGTATATGATAGGGCATTTAGGTTTAGTGACCACAGCATAGGTAGTGCACCCATAGGTGCACTGCTGAGGTGCCCAGTGTCATTTTAAAGGCAGGCCTGCCTTGCTGGCTGCTTTTAAATTAAAGTTATATGCAAATTCGACTTTGGAATTAAAAGTAGTTCCAAAGTCTTAAACGACCTTATTTTTACATATAAGCCACCCCTAAGGTGTGCCCTATGTGCCCCTAGGGCTGGGTGCAATGACTTTATAAAAATAGTTTTATAAGCCCTGGTGAGGTAAAAACAGCCAAATTAGTTTTTCCCTCATTGTAGTAAATGGCCTTCATAGGCTAGAATGGGGAGACTTTATTTTTAAAGTCTCCTTAAATGATGCATACCAAGAGTTTGGTATCAAATTAATTGTTGTAATAAATCCCACAACTTCCAGTTGTGGGATTTAATATAACTTGTTCAGGTAAAGAGTTTAAAACTTTACCTGAAAAGTTGCCAATTTCAGCCGTGCATTGTTTTTGCTGCTGTGCTCTGACTGGCCAGCCTCTAGCAGCCTGTCCAGGATGCCTTGATGAGGTGTGAAGTGGCCTGGCTTCACACAAAGGAATGTGCCTGTGGGAGGGAATCTCACCTCAGCAGATGGTGAGGCAGGAAGGGGGAGGGCTGCCAAACTGGTCTTCAAAGGCAGAGAAGGACATTTGGAGCAACCAGCAACACCCCCACATCCTGCAACCCCAGACAACTAGGTGCCCCCTTGATTATATTAGGAGAGGGCAGGAAAGGGGTGTGTTTATGATTTTTAGCCACACCAGTGGGTGGGCTCAGCCAGATGTAACCTCAAAAAATCAGATTCAGCCATGATGGATTTTTGGAGAATGTTGCCTCCTGGGATTGATTTTTGCCACACTTCCCAGGAAGTGGTCATCACATGGGGAAGGACCCTGCACCTGATTGGAGAACCAGGACCCCCCTGCTTTTCACCCAGGAGCAAGGATAAAACTGGCAGACCTGTACCCACACCCCAGTTCCCTACCACATCCAACAAGGAAGAACTACAGAAGAAGAAGGACTGTCCTGCTGGACCCCTGGTGCACCTGCAACCTGCACTCAGAAGGACTGCACCAGCTGCACACCTGGGCTTCACCACAGGAAGGACTCTGCCTGGCTTCAACTGGTTCAAGGATGGACTCCCTGTTTGCTACAGGTGAAAAATTGCTAACCAGAGTCCCCTGCACCAACTCCTGAAGAAAGTGACCAGCTGACCACTGTCCAGTGGCCAAAAAGGAGTTTGCGCCAGGTGCATTCAGGGAGTTGTAGTCCGCACCGCCCAAGGACCATCTCAGAACTTCTGGACCCTTAGGGTGAGCTGTGGACCCTAAAAGAACCTTAAAAGGACATCTGGGAGAAGCCCCAGAAGTTTGGAGAACTTTGGAGAACTTTTGAAAAAAAGCTCCATAGAGGCACCGACCCACCGCAGCAACTCTAGCCGGCTTGCCTCAACCGCGACCCGGCCTGATTTGCTGGTTCGTCCCGGTAAAGAAAATCTCAGAAAAAGAGACTAAGTCAGAAGGTAAAAAGTTGACCGGGACCTCCCAGCCAGCGTATCTGAGGAGGGCTCCAGGAACGTCGGATCAAGATCCAGGTTTACCCCGGTCGAAGGATTTTCACCTCGAAAAAATGACTTAGTCCGAAGGTAAAAATCTCCACTGAGGATTCCCGCATCGCGTATCCGGAGAAGGGCTCCAGGAGGTCAGATTGGACTGGCAGGTTCGTCCCGCTGAAGAAACTCTTCAAAAAAGAGACTAAGTGTGAAGGTAAACTTTTAACCGAGGCCTCCCGCAGCCTCCCGCGGCCTGTAGCCGAGCAGGGCTCCATCGCGGTCGGCCTTAAACTTTGACTTTGCCCCAGTCGAGGTGCAACCAGATGTCCCGATTGGCGCTTTTTGTTTCTAGGCGCTAAAAAAATAATAATTCTTTAAAAATTCATATATCCGGTTCCCCTTATCCGATTTTATTCGTTTTGGTGTCATTTTAAAGATAAAAATATAATCTATTTTTATAAATTGGTTTTGGATTTTTAAACTGTTTCCTGTGTTTTATTTAATTACTGTTTTGTGATATTTGAATGCTTTACACTCTGTCTCCTAAGTTAAGCCTTGACGCTCGTTGCCAAGCTACCAAGGGTTGAGCTGGGGTTAATTTACTGAGACCTAACTGGATCTTAGTGGAGGTTAGTGGCCTATTGCTAAGTGTAGGTACCTACCTGCCCTTACCAATAACCCATTTTCCAACAGTGAGGGTGTTGCGTGTGAGTGTGCGTCACTCTCTTTTCCCTCCCCTGTGTCGTAGGTGCAGTACTCACCGTTGCCTTCGCCGCAGGCATTCGTGCTCCTGGTAGAGGAGCAGGAAGATAAAGGCTGGCAGAATCTGGAGCTCGGGTTCCATGGCGTCCTGATTCCTCGTGAGTTGTGTAGAGGTGAGCGTTTTCCCTTCGAAGTCCTGTTTCCGCCGTGTTTATGTTCACAGGGAATCCACCCCGGAAAAGGTGGCGGATTGGTGGGTTGTAATAGTGTGGGCGGTACATTATCATCCGCCTGTCTGTTGGCGGTTACCGCCGCGGTGTTTGTTTCTACCGCCGTGGCGGTCGGAGTGTTAAAGTGGCTGTCTATGTTGGCGGTTTCCGCCACGGTCGTAATTCCATTTTTTTTACCGGCGGCCTGTCGGCAGTTTTACCACCACTTTAACACCGACCTCCAGGGTTGTAATGACCGCCTATATGTTTTGTGGAAAGCCACACTTTATCACCTGGTTGATACTGCAGTCCCTCACAATGTTTCTTGTCATAATGCTTTTTGTAATTTTGTTTGGCCTTTTCCAAATGCTGTTGAATCAATTTCTGGATTTGATGCAGATGTTGAATGGTTTCTGACACAGCTGGAGTAAGAGAACTTTCTTGAGGGATTGTGATGGGCAAGGTCTCAAGATGATAGCCAAATAAGCCAAGAAAAGGTGTAACACCAGTGTGGAATGAGTTATTGTAGGCTAACTCAGCTAACCAGAGCATTGATGTCCAAGAATGAAGTGCTTTTTCAGCGTAAGCACGTAGGTATTGCTTCAAAGTCTGATTTAGTCTCTCCGTTTGACCATCTGTTTGAGGATGGTGGCTAGTAGATAGTGTAGATGTCACTTGAAGTGTTTTGCACCATGTCTTCCAGAAATTGGAGGCAAATTGCGACCCCCAATCGGAGAGGATCATTTTAGGCAGTCCATGTTAACGAACCACTCTATTCAGTAAAATAGTTGCCAGTTCACTGGAGGTGGGCAATTTCTTACAGGCAATGAAATGTACATACTTCGTGAGACTATCTACTACCACCAAGATTACTGAATGTTGTTGAACCACTGGTAGACCTGTAATAAAATCTAAAGAAATGTGTTCCCAAGGACGACTTGGAGTTGGGAGTGGATGCAACAACCCTTTCGGTTTTGAATGGCTTTTTTTAATGTGAGCACAGACTTCGCAGTTGTTTACCATCGCTTTCGCATCTTTTGTTAGGGTAGGCCACCCAAAAAAGCGTTGGATTAATTTGAGAGTTTTAGGAGTACCTGGTTGACCTGCCGTAGGTATAACATGCAACCAATGAAACACTATCTTGTGAAGTTTGGTAGTGGGCACAAACAAACGAGCGTCATGAAAAGGTAATCCTTGCTTGATTGACCTTTTGGGATCTGCTTGGGTCCATGTCTGTCATTTCTTAACAGTGAAAGAATTGCGGATGTCTTCAAAGAAATCTTCAGTTTTTATGATACATAGGACTTTGTCTGGAGCAATAATAGCTCTGGAGGTTTGAACGGCAGGCAACGTGGTAGACTCTTGGCGGGACAAGGCGTCAGCTTTGCGATTGTCTTTACCAGGCCGGAAAATTACCACAAAATCAAATTCGGCAAAAAACAGCATCCAGCGTAATTGCCGAGGAGTCAAAAGTCTGGCGGGACTCATGAACTGAAGATTGCGATGATCAGTATAATACCGTGACAGTGTATTTGGCACCCAACAAATGATGTCTCCATTCTTTAAAGGCGTCACGAATCGCCAGAAGCTCTTTTTCAGCAATGACATAGTTCTGCTCGGCTTCGTTCAACGTCCGAGACATGTAAGCTTCAGGATGAAGTTGACCAGTGTCTTTGTTTCGTTGTGACAAGACTGCTCCTATTGCCACATCTGAAGCATCAGCTTCCACTATGAAGGGTCGATCCGCATCAGTCAAGACTTGGGCAGTGGAGAAAGCTTCCTTCAAAGTTGAAAAGGCTTGGTCAGCTTCTGGGGACCATACAAATTTTTCTTTCTTTCTTAATAGTTTAGTGATTGGAGCCACTGTCTGGGAGAAATGATGTATGAACCTCCTGCAAAAATTTGCAAACACCAGGAAACATTGTACATCACGAACAGTCTTTGGGGTGGGCCAATCAGATACAACCTTTACTTTCTTTTCTGCCATCACCATACCTTGAGGGGTAAGGATAACCCCTAAAAACTCAAATGTGGTAACATGAAACTCACACTTGGTTAGTTTGCAATATAAATGGTGCTTTCGAAGGGCTGCAAGAATTTTCTTGACATGTTGTACGTGTTCATTTTCATTGTCTGAGTAGATCAAAATGTCATTGATGTAAACTATGGCAAATATGTCGAGGTACTCTCTAAGAACGTCATTCAAGAAAAATTGAAATGCTGCTGGAGCATTACACAGACCAAAAGGGATGACGGTGTATTCAAAGAGGCCATATCTTGTCTTGAACGTTGTTTTCCATTCGTCGCCCTCTCTCAGTCTGACCAAATGATAAGCACCTCAAAGATCAAGCTTCGTGTAGATTTCTGCTTTCTTTACTTGTACCAGCAAGACCGGAATTAGGGGCAAAGGATATTTATTCTTGATGGTGATTTTGTTCAATCCCCTATAGTCGATACAAGTTCAAAGATCTCCATTCGCCTTCGGAACAAAAAACAAAGGAGAAGCTGCAGGAGACTTAGAAGGGCAAATGAAACCATTCTCCAAGAATTGATCTAGATACTTTCGTAAATGTTGATTTTCATGTTCTGACAGGGCATATACACAACAGTTGGTAAGTATCGCACCTGGAACTAGATCAATATGACAGTCATAAGATCTATGAGGAGGTAAGTTCTCTGCTTCTTTCTCATCGAATACATCTTCATAAAATGAATACTGTTTGGGCAATTTAACTTCTTTCTCCGCGGCAGTGGCTATGTAAGAGTTGCAAACATTTGATACTTGAAACTTTTGGAGGCATTGTTCTTTACATAGCGCAGATGAGAACACAACCTTTCGTTCTGCCCAATTAATCTCTGGATTGTGATGAGTTGACCATGGTAAGCCAAGGATAATTCCATACTAGGGAGCACGGATCACTTCAAGGATGAGTTTCTCTTTATGTTTCTTTCTTTGATTCTTATCTTCACAAATCACCGACAAGGGGACAGTCTGAAAAGTTACCGGACCTCCAGTCAAGAGTTTTCCATCGACTGCCCGGATGATTTCTGGGGTCTTTTTTTCAATACATGGGATCCCCCATGCACGGACCAATTGGGCGTCAAGAAAGTTCTCGGCAGCCCCAGAATCGACTAGAGCCTTCTTGAAATAGGTATTTTTCTTTACCTGAACTTTGATACCCAGTTTGAGATGTCTAGATTGTGAAGGGCCCACGGTGACACCCAAAAGCAACCCTTCTCTGCATCTTGGGTGCTTTAGTTTTTCGACTCGACTTGTGCATTGGCTGCAACCCTTTTGAACCGGACCTCGTTTGCTCTTGGTTTGATTGGACATTCTTTGGCAAAATGGCCCTTGCGCCCACAATAGAGACATTGTCCATTCTTTCTATGTAGGTCCTTTTCGTCTTTGGTCAAAGGTCTCCTGATGGTTCCAATTTCCAACGGTTCCGGCGTTCTTTCTTTTTCGGAGTTCTTGAGTCTCTGTTACCGTGAACACGCCAGGAATATTTTTCAGTCTTTTTGCGTGTTCCTTTTCGTTCTGTTAAACGATGATCCAGTCTCAAGACAAGGTTTATCAATTCTTGACAGTCTGTAGGCTGCGGGTCTATTTGAGCTAAGATATCTTTTAGCTCCTCTTTGAGTCCCTCGTAGAACAAGGCAGCTTGTCTTTCCTCAGGCCAGGATGTCTCGGCGACCAGCCGATTAAAGTTGGCTAAATATGACACAGAGGGGGTCATTACAACATTGGCCGTAAAAGCCGCTTACCGCCGTGCAGAAGACCGCCATCACACCGCCGCGGCCGCGGAAATCCGCCACAGCTATTACAACCCACATCTCGAAATCCGACAAAATCCAGACACCCACACAAGTCTTCTACACCAAAGGTCAGTGATAAACTGGCAAAAACAAAACCTCCACCATCACGCCAACAGAAATACGCCCATGCTATCACGACCCACGAATCCACGCGGCAGTCTTTCAACCGTGGTATTCCATTGGCGGTACACACCGCCGCGCTCAAAATACACACACATCTCCAAAACACCACCACATTGGACAATTTGAAATACACACACCTGATACACATACACACACCACTCCCACACACCCAATACAATATAAAACACACACCCACAGCACCCACAAACCCCTACGACCAATATTACAGAGAGAAGGCCAGAGAGAGACACCACCATCCACAAACTACCATCCACAGGCACACAACACCATCACCCACATAACATCCACGCACCTCACACAACACACCACTAAATATCACCCCACACAGCACAACACACACCAACCCACACATCACCCACACCACCCCATGGCACGGCAAAGACACCCCAGGTTCTTGGAGGAGGAGCTTAGGGTCATGGTGGAGGAAATCGTACGGGTAGAGCCACAGCTATTTGGAGCACAGGTGCAGCACACCTCCATAGCTAGGAAGATGGAGCTATGGCACAGAATAGTCGACAGGGTCAACGCAGTGGGACAGCACCCAAGAAATCGGGACGACATCAGGAAGAGGTGGAACGACCTATGGGGGAAGGTGCGTTCCGTGGTCTCCAGACACCACCTGGCAGTACAGCGGACTGGCGGCGGACCCCCACCTCCTCCCCCACAACTAACAACATGGGAGGAGCAGGTCTTGGCGATTCTGCATCCTGAGGGCCTCGCAGGAGTCGGTGGAGGAATGGGCTCTGGTAAGTCAAATCTTAACTATCATATCCCCCACCCTACCTGCATGCTATCACATACCCCCACCCTCACCCCTAGCACCCCAACTCCTCACAAATGTCCCAACATCACAAACCACACATCCCAACACCAAGCCCTGCATGACACAACAAAGCATGGACACCCATCACTAAAGCATACCCACTGCACATACCCATACACCCCCCTCAACCATCATCACACAAGGTCCCACACAATAATGCTAGCACTGGGGGACACGGTCACCCACCCATTGCACACCATGACACACACAGATGCAATAATCATGCTTTTACACCCCTGCAGGACCACTACCCAACGTCACCAGACAGGAGGGTCCAGAAATCTCCACCCCACCCACAGAAGAGGCCCACAGTGATGACAGCACCTCTGTCCAACTGGATCCAGATGACCAGCCCGGACCATCGTGGGCCTCGGGACAGTCGGTTCCCCTCACACAGGCACAGCCCACCACAGACCTTCCACCCTCTTGTAACACCAGCACAGCACCCACCCAGCGGGCCCATATCTCCGTCCCCAGGACACGTCAATCAGCTGTGTGTCCACCACTACAGGGAACACAGGATAACCCACCATCCCAACAACAACAGGGACCTGGGGGCAGTGGCAGTGGGCACAAGGTCCAGGGGATGGAGGCACAGGAACACAGGGGAACTGGGAGGGCTGCCGTGCGACAGGGGGCGGACAGGCCAAGGGAACCCACTCTCCACGAGGCCCTCTCCTCCATCATGGGAGCATACCACCACTTCCAGGAGACGATGGCAACGGTCCTGGCCAAGTTTCAGGAGACCCAGCGCATGCAGGAGGAACAGTATTTGGGCTTCAGGGAGGAACTCAGAACCATCAGCTCCGCCCTGGGCACCATCGTAGGGGTGCTGAAGGAAATACTTAACACCAGGAGGGACACTGTGGCACTCCAAGGGGCCCCTGACACTAGCCTGGATGATGAACTGCCCACCACCACTGCCGGCGCTAGTGGACAGGAGGCACCGCCACAGGACCACCACACCAGCACCCCACCCCCTGCAGAAGGAGAACCACCCTGCAAGCGGTCCCTGAGATCCAGGAACAAGACAGAGCATGATGCCAAGACCACCGCCAAGAAATGAGACCACCCTGATTGTCATCCTACTGTCCCACTTTGTAACCCTGTCCATATTGGAACTGCCCCAGCTCCACTTCCTATGCCCATATGGGCAATGCACCTGTGAGACTAATAGACTGGACTCTGCCATGGATATTCCTCCACCATCACCCTTCACCATTTTACAACCCCCCTCCAATATTGAGCACTTCAATAAACACCCTTGAAGCACAAAACAATCTGGAGTCAGTCTGTGCTTTCGGAAATGTGTATTAGCAATGACAGTGACAAAATGCGTTTTCAAATGTAATGTCAACATACCTATGTCACACATCTCAAGTCCATGAGGAATCTAAGCAGATGACACACGTTGGAAACCACACCTGTGAAACCGTAAGGGAAATGTACAACTCAGTGACCATATACTGGTTGAAATCGACAGACAGGATAGAGGTAGAAGTGTTACAGTACTTGTAGTAGGCAGGAATGTATTCTCACCTGTGTGTCACTGGAAATATTGCTGGATAACTGAGTCCCTGTTGTCAATGTCTTCTTCCTCTGCTTCCTCCTCATCACTGTCCACAGCTGCCACAACACCGTCATCTGGACCATCCTCCTGCAGAAAAGGCACCTGTCGTCGCAAAGCCAAGATGTGAAGCATACAGCAGGCCATGATGATCTGGCACACCTTCTTTGGTGAGTAGAATAGGGATCCACCTGTCATATGGAGACACCTGAACCTGGCCTTCAGGAGGCCGAAGGTGCGTTCAATCACCCTCCTAGTCGCCCATGGGCCTCATTGTAGCTCTCCTCTGCCCTGGTCCTGGGATCCCTCACTAGGGTCAGTAGCCATGACAGGTTGGGGTAACCAGAGTCCCCTAATAGCCACACACAGTGCCTCTGGAGTTGACCCATAACATAAGGGATGCTGCTATTCCGCAGGATGTAGGCGTCATGCACAGAGCTAGGGAACATAGCATTTACCTGGGAGATGTACTGGTCTGCCAAACATACCATACAGTATGTACATTCATCGAATGATAATTATTCCGGATCCTGTAAACCTGTTCACTCCTGTGGGGGGGGGGGGCAGAGCTACATGGGTCCCATCAATGGCACCTATGATGTTGGGGATATGTCCAAGGGCATAGAAGTCACCTTTCACTGTAGGCAAATCCTCCACCTGAGGGAAAACAATGTACCTCCGCATGTGTTTCAGCAGGGCAGACAACACTCTGGACAACACATTAGAAAACATAGGCTGGGACATCCCTGAAGCCATGGCCACTGTTGTTTGAAATGACCCACTTGCCAGGAAATGGAGCACTGATAGCACCTGCACTTGAGGGGGGATTCCTGTGGGATGGCGGATTGCTGACATCAGGTCTGGCTCCAACTGGGCTCACAGTTCCTGGATTGTGGCACGGTCAAACCTGTAGTTGATGATCAAACTTCTTTCCTCCATTGTCGACAGGTCCACCAGCGGTCGGTACACCGGAGGATTCCGCCATCTCCTCACATGTCCCAGCGGACGGTGCCTAGAAAGGACAACAGCGACCACAGAGTGAAACAACTCAGAGGTATGTACCCACAGTCTACACAGAACACCATGTGTTTGTGTTGTGAGACAAGGCCTAGGTATGTGTGACGCAGTTGTTAATTAGGGCATGTGGGCCCCTGAAATGGCGGCTGCCTGACCTCTAAAGTGGGACAATGGGATGTGAGGTAACTGCGCTGGCGTTGTACAACGTCGCGGTAGGCGGTCGAAGACCGCGGCGCAATGCTGCATTGGCTAACATTGGACCCTATGGGTCCCAGGAGCCAATGACGATGTACGCCGGCGGTGATGGTACGCACCGCCGCGGACGTGACTGCCGCGGACGTGACCGCCATTTTCTATCTGTTGAATCACTCGATACCTGATCTTCGACAGGAGAGGACCTACACTGCAAGTGCTGCTGTGACCTCGGTCTGGAAGAGACAATGGCTCGTGCGTCTGGGGAAAGGGCACCTGCCTTCACTGCAGAGGAGTTGGAGAAGCTTGTCGACGGGGTCCTCCCCCAGTACACGCTACTCTACGGTCCTCCAGACCAACAGGTAAGTACACAGGGAGCACGTTGTATGGGCTATGCCTGTGTGGTGAGGGCTGGTTTTAAGAATGAAGGGGGCACAGTTCTGCGTGCGTGAAGGACTGTGAATGCATGTGCCACATGGCAAGGGTAGGGATGTGGGCCACTCACTTAGACGGTGCAGTTGGTAATGACTTCTCTTCTTCCTCTGTACATGTCATGTAGGTCAGCGCCCACCAGAAGAAAGATATTTGGCGTGCCATCGCCAAGGACGTCCGGACCCTGGGGGTCCACCACAGACGGAGCACCCACTGCCGGAAAAGATGGGAGGACATTTGCTGCTGGAGCAAGAAGACAGCAGAGGCTCAGCTGGGGATGGCCTCCCAACGTGGGAGGGGTGTCCGTCGAACCATGACCCCCCTGATGTTCCGGGTTCCTGGCGGTGGCCTACCCGCAGTTGGATGGGTGCTTGAGGGCATCACAGCAGACACAAGGGGGTGAGTACACTCTCATTCAGCGGACTTTGCGTGCAGTGAAGGTGTCTGGGTGGGGGAGGAGGGCTGTGGGTTTCCCTAGGCCAGGGCGAGTTCCATAGACTAGGCCCCTCCGTAATGCAGGCCATGTGGTACCCCACCCCAACTCTGTAGAGTGCCAAGTACAGGTATTCATGCCTCTGTGTCATCTATGTGTGCAGATGTCGTCCATAGCCATGTAGGCCATACCCCAGGAATTGCATCTGTAGAGGCCAACAGCGCGACGTAGTGCAGGGGGCTGCTGTGTCTGTATTGTCCGCCAACGGTAGCGGTAAGCCATGCACTCAACCTGTCTTTCTTCTGTCGTCCCCCCCCTTTTCGTGGTCTCCCTGTTCTTGTGTGCATCAGCATCATCAGGCGGGGGTACAGTGGCACCGGAGCACGAGGGAGCTGCATCCCACATGGCCATGGAGGGCCACATCACGGACTCAGAATACACCAGTGGGACGGAGGGCGAGGGGAGCACCACGGCGGTCACAGGATCTGAAACCAGCGACGCAGACTCGTCCTCCGATGGGAGCTCCCTTGTGGTGGCGGCAAAATCTGAGCCCCCACTTCCACAGGTACAGCCGCCACCCCCCCTACCAGCACCGCCCTCCCACCAGCCCCTCAGCGTGTGCCCCGTGCCCGCTCACCCAGGAGGGTGGGCATCACCTTCGCCCCAGGCACCTCAGCCCCTGCCCCTGTCACCTCTGCTGCCCTCAGTGAGGAGGCCATTGACCTCCTCAGGTCACTCACTGTTGGGCAGTCTACCATTTTGAATGCCATCCAGGGTGTAGAAAGGGAATTGCAACACACAAATGCATTCCTGGAGGGCATTCATTCTGGTCAGGCTGCCCTTCATCGAAACCTGCAAACTCTGGCCTCAGCACTGATGGCAGCCATTGTCCCTGTATCTAGCCTCCCCCTTCCAACTTCCTCCACCCAGACCCAATCCCCTGTACCCCAGCCTATCCCAAGCACAACATCAGACCAGCCTGCACACACCTCACCACACAAGGGAAGCTCAGGCAAACATAAGCACCACACATCCCACAGGCACTCATGCAAGCATCACACACATACAGACACACCAACATCCACTGCCTCCACTGTGTCCACCTCGTCGTCGTCTCCCTCCTCCCTCCCAGTCTCGTCTACACTCACACCTGCATGCACTACCACTACAGCCACTATGTCCCGCACCAGCACACCCACCACCACACCCCGTTCACGTGCACTCACCACCCAACTACCATTTACACGTCCCCTGTGTCCTCTCCCAGTGTGTCTGTGACGCCCCCTCCCAAGCTACACAAACGCAGGCACACACCCACCCAACAGCCATCCACCTCACAACAGCTTCCAGCGCATGCACCTGCACCCAAATCCACAAAAGTTACACCTCCTACAACCACCACCTCTTCCTCCACTCCCAAACCCCCTCCAGCTACCCGTCCCAGTGAGTCCAACAACTTGCATGTAGGTATGTGGAGTGCACTGGCCACCAGAACAGCCAGTGTGACACGGAGCCACAGCACAGCCAGTTCCCCCCCCTGTGAAGCACCAGAAGTTGGACAGTGCCCGGCGGGAGAGGGGGAAGACTCCAGCCAGCAAAGCTGCTCACAAGGGTCCCGGGGGGAGTGTCGACTCAGCTGTGACTCCTCCCAAGGTGGGGAAGGGGCAGAAGAAATCTCCAAAGTCTGGGAGGATCAGCACGGCGGAGAAGACCGCCATTATCCCCGCTGCCCAGGAGCCCACCGCCAGCCCTATCGTCACTGGCCAGGAGGCCACCACCAGAGTCACTGCCCAGGAGGCCAGCCCCATCGTCACTGGCCAGGAGGCCACCGCCAGAGTCACTGCCCAGGAGGCCAGCCCCATCGTCACTGGCCAGGAGGCCACCGCCAGCCACAGCCCAGCTGGCCAAGAGGGCCCCGCAAGCCACAGCCCAACTTACCCATGAAGGACCGCCAGCCACAGCCCTGCTGGGCAATGAAGGACCGCCTTGGCAAGGACCGCTGAACAGGGCAGGGACCGCTGAACAGGGCAAAGACCGCCATGGAATGCACTGCTGAACAGGTCTGACACTGGCAACTCAAGCACCGCTGAACAGGGCAAAGACCGCCATGGAATGCACCGCTGAACAGGTCTGACACTGGCAACTCAAGTACCGCTGAACTGGCCAGGGACCGCTGAACAGGGCAAAGACCGCTGAACAGGGCAGGGACTGCTAAACAGGGCAAAGACCGCCATGGAATGCACCGCTAGCCCGTTTGCGGCAGGGGCAGTGATGCTACTGGGACCGTCACTGGGTATGTGCTGCACTCTGGGCACCAGTCCCCCTCCAGAACCAGTGGAGTATCTCATCCACTACCTCAGTCCTTGGCAGGATGAAGCACTCTGGGCACAAAGCCCCCTCCAGAACCAGTGGAGAGATACATCCACTACCTCAGTCCTTGGCAGGATGAAGCACTCTGGGCACAACTCCCCCTCCAGAACCAGTGGAGACTGTTATCCACTTGAGAGACTGTGGCTTTGCACTCCCCAGGATGGTACAGTGGGCAAACCACCCACTTGTGAGACTGTGGCTTTGCACTCCCCAGGATGGTACAGTGGGCAAACCACCCACTTGTGAGACTTGAGAGACTGTGGCTTTGCACTCCCCAGGATGGTACAGTGGGCCAACCAGCCACTGCAGACACTTGAGAGACTGTGGCTTTGCACTCCCCAGGATGGTACAGTGGGAAAACCACCCACTTGTGAGACTTGAGAGACTGTGGGCCTGATTCTAACTTTGGAGGACGGTGTTAAACCGTCCCAAAAGTGGCGGATATACCACCTACCGTATTACGAGTCCATTATATCCTATGGAACTCGTAATACGGTAGGTGGTATATCCGCCACTTTTGGGACGGTTTAACACCGTCCTCCAAAGTTAGAATCAGGCCCTGTATCTTTGCACTCCTTCCCTTCCCCCTGAGGTGCCTGTTGTAATTCTATCTGTTGCCCCAGCAGTGTTCTCTCCGTTTTGATCGGGTATCTTGTGTGGGCCTCGCCCATGCATTTTGGGCCCAGTGGTCCACGGACTATGAATGGTGCAATACCTGCACTACTAATCGTGGTGTATATTTTGTTTATGGTGTATATATATATTTTTGCATACTTGATTTTAATATATTACAATGGTTCCACTATTTTCCTTTTGTCATTGCATTCTTCCGGGGGGGTTGGGGGTGTTACTGTAATGTATAGAAATGCATTGGTGTGTGTGTTGTTGTGGGTGAGGGTCAGGGTGGGGGTTGGGATGTTGGTTGTGTGTGTCCCTGTGTTTTTGCCTCCCCCCTCCCCTATGTCGTAGGTGCAGTACTCACTGTGGTCTTTGCCGCTGGCGTTGATGATCCTCGTATAGGAGCAGAAAGACTATCGCAGGGAGAATATGGAGTTCTGGCTCCATTGTGCCTTCCTTCCTCGTGGATTGTGTAGAGGTGAGCGTTTTCCCTTCGAAATTCCTGTTTCCGCCGTGTTTTTATCCACGGTGAATCCGCCCCGGAAAAGGTGGCGGATTGGTAGGTTGTGATACTGTGGGCGGTACATTGTCCTCCGCCTGTCTGTTGGCGGTAACCACCGCGCTGTTTGTTTGTACCGCCGTGGCGGTCGGAGTGTTAAAGAGGCTGTCTTTGTTGACGATTTCCGCCACGGTCATAATTCCAATTTTTTTACCGCCAGCCTGTTGGCGGTCTTACCGCCGCTTTAACACCGTCCGCCAGGTTTGTAATGACCACCAGAGTCCTGATTCCCTTGTCGTAAGTCTAATAATTCACAATCTGCTGACAATGATACAGTTCTACGATCACAAACTCGTTCAAACTCGCGAACAAAATTTCTCCAATTGTACAGCAGGGGACTGTCTTTACGCACAAGAAGGATAGCCCAGATAGCTGCCTCTCCAGTCAGATATGATAACAAGAAAGCTACATTAGACTGGGCATCGGGGAAAGTATGTGGTCTGCAGGTGAAGTGTAATTCCACTTGAACCAGGAAAGATTGCGCTTTCAAGGGGTCACCTGAGAAACGTTCTGGGTGAGCTAAAGGAATGGCTGAAGGAACATTGAGGGAAATGTTTGTCGGATTACCTCCAGATGTCTGAGAAGAAGGACCTGGCCAAGACACACCTGTTCTTTCTTCTCTGCCTTATCCTGTAAATGACTCATTCTCTCAGCTAGGCTAGTTGCCAAATCTTTTGATAATACCACCTCTGCTTGGAGCTGAGTGATAGCCTTGACTAGCTCCTCCAGTGTGGCCATGTTGAGAACATACACAAACCAGGAGGATAATAATTTGTGGGCTCACTATTCTGTCAGAGTCACCAGATCCTCGGGGTCTGTGTACGTTCCCAACACTTCCACCACAAGACAGCTCCAATACACTGATTAGAATTGTCACAGAGTCTAAGAGAGTCCAAGTGGGAATAAAGGGATTAGGAAGGGAACAGCTGGGAAGGAGACCTGTAGGAAGCAAAAGTTTAAACACACAATATCAAGATTATATCATATTAATCAATACTAGGCTATGACTCTAAGCATTGTCATTCTGAAAACATGGACAACCTAAGCATAGACTAAAAATGACTAGGTTTCAAGATGACTGGATACCTGTGAGGAAATCAAGAAAGGTTAAATGCAACTTTCAAATTCAAGTATTATCTTTTGCATGAGGATCAGGAAATAATTTAGATGATTTCTAAACCATCATATGAATCGTGTTTGAGAAACTTATTATGTACACACAACATTACATCTAGAACTCTAGCTTTTTTGTTCTCTCAAAATTGCCGGAGCATGAATTGCGCACATTGCAGATTTGTACAAAGGTTGTAAATACCATAGAATGATTGTGCACCATGAATAACATGAATTAGACTCGAGAACTAATCATGCGCCTTGCCAACTCGAAAGCCACCAAGTAAATGCCTTAAAATGGTAGCGCAAAATGAACACTGTGATTTTTAACCACAGAAAAGGAATTGCACGGTTTGCCGATTCGAATGTCATCATCTGAATGTCAGAAAATTGTAGCGTACAATAAATAATATGAATTACAAACAAGAAATGAATCGCGTGTCTTGCCGATTCGAATGCCACCATGTAACTGTCAAGAAATGTTAGCGCACAACGAATATCAAGTGTTAAAGCACGAGAAATGAATGCTGCATCTTTCCGATTCGAATGCCACCATGTAACTGCCAAGGAATGGTAGCGCACAATGAATATCAAGGGTTAAAGCACGAGAAATGAATCGCGCGTATTGCCGATTCGAATGCCACCATGTAACTGCCAAGGAATGGTAGCGCACAATGAATATCAAGGGTTAAAGCACGAGAAATGAATTGTGCGTCTTGTCGATTCAAATGCCACCATGTAACTGCCAAGGAATGGTAGCGCACAATGAATATCAAGGGTTAAAGCACGAGAAATGAATTGCGCGTCTTGCCGATTCGAATGCCACCATGTAACTGCCAAGGAATGGTAGCGCACAATGAATAACATGGATTAAGCATGAGAAATTAATCGCGCGTCTTGCCGATTCGAATGCTACCTTGTAAATGCCATGAAAACCCAAGCGCACATTCACACGGACAAGAGTAAATTGTTTATCTTGCGAAATTAGGCCCAAGAACTCAAAATCCTTCGAGAACGGGATCGGGGGCCCAACCCGAACTCCATCTTACCGCCCTGATCAAGATTCACCCAGCCAAGTGAAAGGGCGAGGTCTAGAAGATCAAAGTAGGCCTCCGGAACAGGAGCTCAGGAAGTTGCTGCTGCTCTGCACCGGGACCTCTGAATAGTGAGCACGTGGAGCTGGGCTGGCTCCCTTTTATAGAGTCTTAGCCCAGACCACCAACCACACCCAGGCATGCTGCAGGGAAGGCTTCTAGAAGGCCCTGGAAAGGGACCACACCCTGACACAGTCTGAAAGCCTGCAGTAGTACATTACATGTGAACAGTATTTATATGCATGCTGAACATAAGTCTTCAGGATTAAACTCTGCAATGCAAAAGGTTAAACAACATCATATCAGCACAATGCATAAATTATGTTAGCTTGAAATTGTTAGGTTTTTGCATTCTAGTCACCCGTAGAGCGCGCACTGCTCTGATGTTGACAGGTTGCGTGCTCCTCTATATCTGGAGGGATAGAAACCTGCTTGGGAAGGGTCTTGGGTGTAACCCCTGCGTCTTGGATAAGTACCTCTGGCAGTACCTTGTTGGAAGCCCCGGCCGGTCGAGGGTCCTAGAAATCGACCAGCCCATCCAAAAAGTGGGTTGAACATTCTTTTAAGGGAAGACTGTGATTTATCCAACGAGGTAAAAGTGTTAACAAATTTTGCAATGTCTTTAACAAACTTGTCCCCAAAAAGTTGTCCCTCGGCTAGAGGGCCTGCTTCCACCGAAGCCAAATCTGCTAATAGAGGGTCAATATGTAGGAAGACAGATTTTCTTCGTTCTGACTCTAAAGCACAATTTGCATTGCCCAGGAAACATATTGCACGTTGCATCCACCCCGCCAGCACCTCCGGATGGATGGCCGCCCGGTCTCCTGAGCCTGAAGAGCCAATTTGAGATGTTTTGCCGGGGGGCCAGATACTTCCAGCAATTTGTCTTGACAAGCCTTGAGGGCCCTGTCAATTCCCTTCTTTGGATCCTTGTTACACTTTTTAAGGAATGTCACCATAGTGTTATTCTCAGGAGTGAGCGCAGTTTTATGAGGTAGATCTGGGCACTGACAATCCGATCTCAGTCTGGATCTGACTTCCTTCACAAACCCTTTACGAATATGCAGATGCATATAATCTGCTACAGCCGGGGCAGGAGCCCAATCTGATGACTTGGGATGAATAATATCAGATGGTTCGAAGGAAAAAGGAGAGGGGGAGAGAGAAGAGGAAAGTTTACGCTTCTTCGTGCGTTTCTTAGGCGGAGGGGAATGCTTGGAGGAAGCAGAATCAGAGTCAGAGGCATTAGTAGGCATAGTAAGAGGTGTGGAAGGATCTGAGCGTAAGTGTGTTCAGAGGTAGACGGAAGGGGAATATTGGCCAATTTACTCTTATGAGGCCACAGTTGTTCAGAAGAAGAAACAGACGGAGATGAGATATCTCCAGAAGGAAGAGAAGGGCCAGCAAGATCATCAATCTTTTTGGATAAGGGTACAAGGGCCATTGAAATTGCTTTATCTAGAGATTTCTGAATGGAAGAGTCAATAACCTGTTCAAAACAGGGGTCAAAATAGTAATCTTTGTCTTCATAAGGGCCATACATCTCCAGGCCCTGTCAGTAATATTCTTCATCAGACATGGTTATGTCCCAGCCAAACCTCAAAGATTGAAGTGTTCAAAATTGCTGAAAAAGCAAGTTTTAAAAGTTGTACAACCCCAGCCAGCACAGGTCAAGGGCGTCATGGTCCCACAATCAAATGAGAAAAATAATAATCATTATTATTATTATTATGGTGCACCAGGAGACGAGTGCCTGTACAAGCAAACAATAGCAGATGCTATTGCACAAAACAAAATTAAAAAATGAGGCACAGTAGAGAAATCGATATATGAAAGCCTGTTAAAATCAGCCCGGGCTGGCACCCGTGATCCAACGAGAGAGGGAAGTTGACACAAGTCACTTCCCTTCCTCGTGGGGTGTATGCATGCGTAAATAGCCCACTTAGGCTATAAACACGTGCATCTCCTGGTAGGGAAAAAAAGAAGCGCCGCAACCTGGAAGTCAGGCAAGCCATGCCTGACCTTCCGGTCGTTGTAAGAGTATTGGCGCGCTCGCGCGCCAGGAACACAAAGCTGCGACGCGGAGAAGAAAGAAAAAATCAATAATCCGAGCCCCGGGGTACTGCCCGTCTAAACCCTGTTGTAGAGGCGCAACTGAAAAAGTAACAGGATAAGCCGCTAATACAGACGCGTGTGTAACAGGCGCGCAAAGCTAAATCCAATAAAAGAAATTACGAGTGCAACACGCACCCTAGTGCACTAGATAAAGCAAAACGCGAGAAAGACAGATTGACTCCTAAAAACCATTACAATTAATAAGATGCAAGTAAGCATAAATGGGAAGGCACTTATCTGACTGCGAAACAGCAAAGAAAGAGGATGTCAGTTGGTGCCTCCCCTGTTTATGACTATGTTGGTCTGCTATTGGTGGTTATGGGAGGCGGGGTTCAAAGCCTCTTTAATGTTAACTGTTTTCATTGGCTGCTGTTTTGAAGTAGTACAAAACAGAGAAGCTTAATTGGAGCCTCCAGTCCTGACATAGAATCTGCTCTATCTTAAGCATAAAGTAGTTGCTGGTAGTACCCCACATTCAGCAGTTTTTATATCTAATGCATGATTGAGCTGCATCCATGCAGTAAGCCACAAAGCTGGAGCTAAGACCAACAGCACATACAGTATCAAAACAACTAAAATATATTAGTGTTAAATGTTGGCTAGGCAATGTGCTTGATAAAATGTGCAATTTGTAGCTTATTTCTTCATAACACATGGGAGAATGACTACAGTCTATGTAAAGGTGGTTCTTAATGTCTGTAGCAGTTACAGGAAAAAATGTGATGTGCACATTGAACATTGGAACGTGTTATGCACAAAAAAGTGTGCTTTGAGTAATGTTTTTGTATTGGTAACCTAATATGCTCAGAGGTAGTGGGTATTTGACAGCCCTTGGTTTACTCTGATACCATAGTTAGTGTTCACAAGTATTTTGCTGCCAGATTACATTAGTTAGAAATTCACAACACAGTAAGGCAATGCTCATATAAGGGAAGTGCTGCTGTTATGCTGTACTGTCTCTCAATAGGCACACTTCCTTCAATTTCGGCATCTGTGTGCACTGTGAGAACCTGATCATAATAGTTCTTTCTTTAGGCAGCAAAGGTGTGCATCATATTATATTAATATATTTTATATACAGAATTCACATAGCCAAACTGTTGCTCAGTATACCCAGTATACCCAGAGGTCCTGCTCCAAACACCTGAGCTATTCTGTCCGGGACAATGCTTCTTCACCAAAAGACAAGAGCCACAACCCACTATTACTGTTTGATTTATTCCATAATTGCCACCAGCTCTGTATTTAGCGCCTGTAGGCATCCACTGAACCCAATGAAACCCCATGCCATGTATCACCACAAAGGACCACAGCACAGAAAAAACACTCATCACCTCCACATATTACATATGCATTATCCTGGACAGAGGAGACATGGCAGACCTCATTCTCTTGGGCCTCTGTAGCATTTGCCATGGTTTGCTGTCCTTATCTAATGCCTGTAGTAGATTGGCATACAAGGGCCTTCTGTCCAGTAAACTTGCCCCTTTCTGAGAGGCAGAACATAAGCTGTCAGCCTGGCTACATACTCATGGGAAACTCACAAACTGGTCTGTGGAGTGCCACAAGACTTGTCCCCTGGCCCGCTGCCTTCAATGCTTACATGATCCCTCTGGATAGGGTCATCCATGCCGACAGCATCAACATTCTCTTATACACTGATAAAACACAACTCAAAATCTCCCTCTTGGACAAGACCCACAAAGCATGTAAAAAGTTCACAGCCTGCATGACCTTAGTCACCAATTAGATGAAGTTAGTTGTCTCAAGCTAAACACTAACAAGACAGAAATAGTGATTTTTGGCAAGAACATCTCATCATGGGACTTCACATGGCAGCCGGCCAACCTTAGACCCACACCTATGCCAGAGACCTCAGGATCATCATTCACATCAAATGGAACATGACTGCTCAAGCAACTCCATCACTTCATCCTGCTTCCATGCTCTCAACATACGGAGGAAAATCTTCTATTAGCTCCCAAAAATACCCAATAGACATTCACACACACCATAGTTGCCGTCAAACTGGACAACAAGAACACCCTCTAAGCAGGAATCAACAAGCAACTCACCATAGGGCTTCAAAATATCCAGAACTTGGTAGCCAAACTGAACCTAAACCTCCCACGTAGTACACACATCACACCACACTTCATGGAGCTCCATTGGCTCCTCATACCCAAAGTCCTTACTCGCTCTTTCAAGGCACTACACGACATCAGCCGTACCTACCTAAACAGTTGCATCTCCTTCCACAACCCTCCCAGACACCTCCGCTCAACTGGACTATTACTCGCACACATCCCACTCATACACTGAAACAGATCCAGAGAACCGATAATTCTCCTAGAGTCTCTTCATTTTCTTGAGTTCCACAAGAAGCTGAAAATCTAACTCTTCGAATAGCTCTGCTAAAGCAGGTGTTTTAATAAAAATATTAATGTATTTTCATGTATTCTGAGTAATGGATTTGCGTAGAAAATATATTAATATAGAGAGAAATAATGTACGCAGTTGAAAACGTGTACACATGGGTGGCCGCCACTGTTTACCAAGTGTACTAATTAATGGCTTATTAATATGAAACATGGAGCTTATGTTTGATTAATGTAGTAATATGTCATATTAAGGGTTATGCGTTATGTATTAGCTTTATTATTGTAGGCCTTAACTTACTGGATTTCTTGGCCTAGTTGCCCGGCCTCATGTCAAGCTGTATTTCTGAAATGATTAATAAAATGTCTGCTTAGAGAATTAAAATTGTAATTTTTCTCCGTGCTGACCAAATGTGCTCATAGCTAAAAGTTATTCTCATGAGCACCGCTTGCTAGAAGATGCTGTTCTTGTAAAATGTAACATTATAAGTGTAATGTGTGTAAGACTGACTTTCTCAGGAGGAGAACAACAGAGACACTGACTGGAGTATAAGCTGCAACAATATTGTTACCTGACGAGCCGGATGATGTGGACGTTACAAGAGAAGCCAATCAGGGACATGTGAACTGTGTACTAATAGAAATTATAGATTTGATATTTTAGTTTCATTGGACGAAGTGTGAACATGCGATCCCTTGACCAATAGGGACTTGGGAAGTAGTTTTAGGAAATCTAATTTAGCCGGACTGCACTGAGAAGAAGTTGCCATTGCGATTTTGCCTTTTGCCACCGTTATAATTTCTTGAGCGTCTTGACAAGAGACGTGATTTATTTGAATGCTTAAAGACTTTGGGGGTCATTACAACCCTGGTGGACGGTGTTAAAGCAGCGGTAAAACCGCCAACAGGCCGGCGGTAAAAAAATTGGAATTATGACTGTGGCGGAAACCGCCAACAAAGACAGCCACTTTAACACTCCGACCGCCACGGCGATACAGACAAACAGCTTGGCGGTCACCGCCAACAGACAGGCGGAGGACAATGTACCACCCACAGTATCACAACCCACCAATCCGCCACCTTGTCCAGAGCGGATTCACCGTGGATAAAAACACGGCGGAAACAGGAATTTCAAAGGGAAAACGCTCACCTCTACACACCCCACGAGGAACGACGACACCATGGAACCGGAACTCCAAATTCTCCCTGCGATAGTCTTCCTGCTCCTATAGGATCACCATCAACGCCAGAGGCGAAGACAACGGTGAGTACTGCACCTACGACATAGGGGAGGGGGAGGCAAAAGTCAGGGACACACACACGCAACACCCCCACCCCCACCCCGACCCTCACCCACTACAGCACACACACCAATGCATATCCAAATATTACAGTAACAACCCCCAACCCCCCCGGAAGAATGCAAAGACAAAAGGAAATGAGTTCAACCATTGTAATATATCAAAATACAGTAACCAAATATATACAGATAGATATACACATTCAACAAAATATATATCACGATTAGTAGTGCAGGTAATGCACCATTCATTGTCCGTGGACCACTGGGCCCAAAATGCATGGGCGAGGCCCACATCAGATACCTGATCACAATGAAGAGAACACTGCCGGGGCATCAGATAGAAATACAACAGGCACCTCAGGGGGAACCGAAGGGGGGGCACCTCAGCCAGATCCACGAGGGGCCTCCATGCCCACTGTTACATCCTGGGGAGTGCAAAGCCACAGTCTCTCAAGTCTCTCCAGTGGGTGGGTTGCCCACTGTTACATCCTGGGGAGTGCAAAGCCACAGTCTCTCAAGTCTCTCCAGTGGGTGGGTTGCCCACTGTTACATCCTGGGGAGTGCAAAGCCACAGTCTCTCAAGTCTCTCCTGTGGGTGGGTTGCCCACTGTTACATGCTGGGGAGTGCAAAGCCACAGTCTCTCAAGTCTCTACAGTGCGTGGGTTGCCCACTGTTACATCCTGGGGAGTGCAAAGCCACAGTCTCTCAAGTGGATAACAGTCTCCACTGGTTCTGGAGGGGGACTGGTGCCCAGAGTGCTTCATCCTGCCAAGGACTGAGGTAGTGGATGCATGTCTCCACTGGTTCTGGAGGGGGACTGGTGCCCAGAGTGCTTCATCCTGCCAAGGACTGAGGTAGTGGATGCATGTCTCCACTGGTTCTGGAGGGGGCTTTGTGCCCAGAATGCTTCATCCTGCCAAGGACTGAGGTAGTGGATGCATGTCTCCACTGGTTCTGGAGGGGGACTGGTGCCCAGAGTGCTTCATCCTGCCAAGGACTGAGGTAGTGGATGCATGTCTCTACTGGTTATGGAGGGGGACTGGTGCCCAGAGTGCTTCATCCTGCCAAGGACTGAGGTAGTGGATGCATGTCTCCACTGGTTCTGGAGGGGGACTGGTGCCCAGAGTGCTTCATCCTGCCAAGGACTGAGGTAGTGGATGCATGTCTCCACTGGTTCTGGAGGGGGCTTTGTACCCAGAGTGCTTCATCCTGCCAAGGACTGAGGTAGTGGATGCATGTCTCCACTGGTTCTGGAGGGGGACTGGTGCCCAGAGTGCTTCATCCTGCCAAGGACTGAGGTAGTGGATGCATGTCTACACTGGTTCTGGAGGGGGACTGGTGCCCAGAGTGCATCACTCATCCCGTGATGGTCCCAGTTGCGTCACTGCCCCTGCCGCTCATGGGCTAGCGGTGCTTGAGTTGGCGGTCCTTGCCCTGTTCAGCGGTGCTTGCCCTGTTCAGCAGTGCTTGCCCTGTTCAGCGGTGCTTGCCATGGGGGTCTTTGCCCTGTTCAGCGGTGCTTGCCCTGTTCAGCGGTGCTTGCCATGGCGGTCTTTGCCCTGTTCAGCGGTGCTTGAGTTTGCAGTTTCTGACCTGTTCAGCGGTGCTTGCCATGGCGGTCTCTGCCCTGTTCAGCGGTGCTTGCCCTGTTCAGCGGTGCTTGCCATGGCGGTCTTTGCCCTGTTCAGCGGTGCTTGAGTTTGCAGTTTCTGACCTGTTCAGCGGTGCTTGCCCTGTTCAGCGGTGCTTGAGTTTGCAGTTTCTGACCTGTTCAGCAGTGCTTGCCCTGTTCAGCGGTGCTTGCCATGGCGGTCCTTCATTGCCCAGCTGGGCTGGGGCTGGCGGTCCTTCATTGGGCAGCTGGGCTGTGGCTGGCGGTGGCCTCCTGGCCACTGACGATGGGGCTGGCCTCCTGGGCACTGACTCTGGCGGTGGCCTCCTGGCCACTGACGATGGGGCTGCCCTCCTGGGCACTGACTCTGGTGGTGGCCTCCTGGCCACTGACGATGGGGCTGGCCTCCTGGGCACTGATTCTGGCGGTGGCCTCCTGGCCAGTGACGATGGGGCTGGCAGTGGCCTCCTAGGCAGCGGGGATGATGGCGGTCTTCCCCGCCGTGCTGCTCCTCCCAGACTTTGGCGATTTCTTCTGCCCCTTCCCCACCTTGGGAGGAGTCACAGCTGAGTGGACACTCCCCCCGGGACCCTTGTGAGTGGCTTTGCTGGCTGGAATCTTCCCCCACTCCCGCCGGGCACTGTCCAACTTCTGGTGCTTCACAGGGGGGGGACTGGCTGTGCTGTGGCTCCGTGTCACACTGGCTTCCCTGGTGCCCGGTGCACTCCACATACCTCTAAAAACAGGCACCATTGGTCCCGGAGATTTTTTGGCTGAGGTGCTAGTACGGGACCTATGAATTGGAGGGGGGGTGGGAAAGAGGTCAAGCTTGGTCAGGAAAAGTTTCTTAGGAACACTGGGACGGGTAGCTGGAGGGGGTCTGGGAGTGGAGGAAGAGGAGGTGGTTGTAGGAGGTGTAACTTTTGTGGCTTTGGGTGCAGGTGCATGCGCTGTAGGCTGTCGTGAGGTGGATGTATCTTGGGTGGGTGTGTGCCTGCGTTTGTGTACTTTGGGAGGGGGCGTCACAGACACACTGGGAGAGGACACAGGGGATGTGTAAATGGTAGTGGGGGTGGTGAGTGCAGGTGAGCGGGGTGTGCTGGTGGGTGTGCTGGTGCGGGACCTAGTGGCTGTAGTGGTAGTGCATGCAGGTGAGAGTGTAGACGAGACTGGGAGGGAGGAGGGAGACGAGGAGGAGGGGGACACAGTGGAGGCAGTGGATGTTGGTGTGTCTGTATGTGTGTGATGCTTGCGTGAGTGCCTGTGGGATGTGTGGTGCTTATGTTTGCCTGAGCTTCCCTTGGGTGTTGACGTGTGCGCATGCTGGTCTGATCGTGTGCTAGGGATAGGCTGGGGTACAGGGGATTGGGTCTGGGTGGAGGAAGTTGGAGGGGGGAGGCTAGACACAGGGACAATGGCTGCCATCAGTGCTGAGGCCAGAGTCTGCAGGGTTCGATGAAGGGCAGCCTGACCAGAATGAATGCCCTCCAGGAATGTATTTGTGTGTTGCAATTCCCTTTCTACACCCTGGATGGCATTCAAAATGGTAGACTGCCCAACAGTGAGTGACCTAAGGAGGTCAATGGCCTCCTCACTGAGGGCAGCAGAGGTGACAGGGGCAGGGGCTGAGGTGCCTGGGGCGAAGGTGATGCCCACCCTCCTGGGTGAGCGGGCACGGGGCACACGCTGAGGGGCTGGTGGGAGGGCGGTGCTGGTAGGGGGGGTGGCGGCTGTACCTGTAGAAGTGGGGGGCTCAGATTTTGCTGCCACCACAAGGGATCTCCCATCGGAGGACGAGTCCGCGTCGCTGGTTTCAGATCCTGTGACCGCCGTGGTGCTCCCCTCGCCCTCCGTCCCACTTGTGTATTCTGAGTCCGTGGTGTGGCCCTCCATGGCCATGTGGGATGCAGCTCCCTCGTGCTCCGGGGCCACTGTACCCCCGCCTGATGATGCTGATGCACACAAGAACAGGGAGAGCACAAAAAGGGGGGGGGGACGACAGAAGACAGGTTGAGTACATGGCTTACCACTACCGTTGGCGGACAATACAGACACAGCTACCCCCTGCACTACGCCACGCTGTTGGCCTCTACAGATGCAGTTCCTGGGATATGGCCTACATGGCTGTGGTGGACATCTGCACACATAGATGGCACGGGGGCATGTTTACCTGTACTTGCCACATGGCCTGCATTACGGAGGGGCCTAGCCTACGGAACTCGCCCTGGCCTAGGGAAACCCAGAGCCCTCCTCCCCCACCCAGAAACCTTCACTGCACGCAAAGTCCGCAGAATGATGTTGAACTCACCCCCTTGTGTCTGCTGTGATGCCCTCAAGCGCCCATCCAACTCAGGGTAGGCCACCGTCAGGATCCGGAACATCAGGGGGGTCATGGTTCGACGGGCACCCCTCCCACGTTGGGAGGCCATCCCCAGCTGAGCCTCCACCATCTTCTTGCTCCAGCGGCGAATGTCCTCCCATCTCTTCCGGCAGTGGGTGCTCCGTCTGTGGTGGACCCCCAGGGTCCGGACGTCCTTGGCGATGGCACGCCAAATATCCTTCTTCTGGTGGGCGCTGACCTAGATGAAATGTACAGGGGAAGAAGAGAAGTCATTAGCAACTGCACCGTCGAAGTGAGTAGCCCACATCCCTAGCCTTGCGATGTGGCACATGCATTCACAGTCCTTCATGCACGCAGTACTGTGGCCCCTTCCTTATTACAACCAGCCCTCTACACTCAGGCATAGCCCATACAACGTGCTCCCTGTGTACTTTACTGTTGGTCTGGAGGACTGTAGAGTAGCGTGTACTGGGGGAGGACCCTGTCCACGAGCTTCTCCAACTCCTGTGCAGTGAAGGCAGGGGCCCTTTCCCCAGACGCACGAGCCATTGTCTCTTCCAGACCGAGGTCACAGCAGCACTTGCAGTGTAGGTCCTCTCCTGTCGAAGATCAGGTATCGAGTGATTGAACAGATAGAAAATGGCGGTCACGTCTGCAGCGGTGACGTCTGCAGCGGTGCGTATCATCACCGCTGGCGCACTTCGTCATTGGCACCTGGGACCCATAGGGTCCAATGTTAACCAATGCAGCATTGCGCTGTGGTCTTCGACCGCCTACCACGACGGTGTACAACGCCAGTGCAGTTACCTCACATCCCATTGTCCCAGTTTAGAGGTCAGGCAGCCGCCATTTCAGGGGCCCACATGGCTTCAATTTCAACTGCGTCACACATACCTAGGCCTAGACTCAACACACATACAGGCAACTTTTTGGATTATGTTTTGTGTTCTGTGTAGACTGTGGGTACATACCTCTGAGTTGTTTGACTCTGTGGTCGCTGTTGTCCTTCTTAGGCACCGTCCGCTGGGACATGTGAGGAGATGGTGGAATCCTCCGGTGTACCGACCGCTGGTAGACCTGTTGACAATGGAGGAGCGACATTTAATCATCACCTAAAGGTTTGACCGTGCCACAATCCAGGAACTGTGTACCCAGTTGGAGCCTGACCTGATGTCAGCAATCCGCCATCCCACAGGGATCCCCCCTCAAGTGCAGGTGCTATCAGTGCTCCATTTCCTTGCAAGTGGGTCATTTCAAACAATAGTGGCCATAGCATCAGGGATGTCCCAGCCTATGTTTTCCAACGTGTTGTCCAGAGTGTGGTCTGCCCTGCTGAAACACATGCGGAGCTACATCGTTTTCCCTCAGGTGGAGGATTTGGTTACAGTTAAAGGTGACTTCTATGCCCTTGGACATATCCCTAACATCATAGGTGCCATTGATGGGACCCATGCAGCTCTGCCCCCCCCCCACAGGAGTGAACAGGTGTACAGGAACCGGAAGAGTTATCATTAGATGAATGTACAGATGGTATGTTTGGCAGACCAGTACATCTCCCAGGTAAATGTTATGTTCCCTGGCTCTGTGCATGACGCCTACATCCTGCGGAATAGCAGCATCCCTTATGTGATGGGTCAACTCCAGAGGCACCGGGTGTGGCTATTAGGGGACTCTGGTTACCCCAACCCGTCATGGCTACTGACCCCAGGAGGAATCCCAGGACTAGGGCAGAGGAACGCTACAATGAGGCCCATGGGCGGACTAGGAGGGTGATCGAACGCACCTTCGGCCTCCTGAAGGCCAGGTTCAGGTGCCTCCATATGACAGGTGGTTCCCTATTCTACTCACCAAGGAAGGTGTGCCAGATCATCATGGCCTGCTGTATGCTTCACAATCTGGCTTTGCGATGACAGGTGCCTTTTCTGCAGGAGGATTGTCCAGATGACGGTGTTGTGGCAGCTGTGGAGGCTGTGGACAGTGATGAGGAGGAAGCAGAGGAAGAAGACATTGACAAAAGGGACTCAGTCATCCAGCAATATTTCCAGTGACACACAGGTGAGTACACATTCCTGCCTACTACAAGTAGTTTCACACTTCTACCTCTATCCTCTCTGTCGATTTCAACCAGTATATGGTAACTAAGTTGTACATTTCCATTACGGTTTTACAGGTGTGGTTACCAACATGTGTCATCTGCTTAGATTCCTCATGGACTTGAGATGTGTGACATAGGTATGTTGACATTACATTTGAGAACGGATTTTGTCACTGTCATTGCTAATACACATTTTCAAAATCACAGACTGACTCCAGATTGTTTTTTGCTTCAAGGGTGTTTATTGAAGTGCTAAATATTGGAGCGGGGTGGTAAAATGGTCAGGGGTGATGGTGGAGGAATGTCCATGGCAGAGTCCAGTCTATTAGTCTCACAGGTGCACTGCCCATATGGGCATAGGAAGTGGAGCTGGGGCAGTTCCAATATGGACAGGGTTACAAAGTGGGACAGTGGGATGACAATCAGGGTGGTCTCATTTCTTGGCGGGGGTCTTGGCATCGTGCTCTGTCCTGTTCCTCGATCTCAGGGACCGCTTGCGGGGTGGTTCTCCGTCTGCAGGGGGTGGGGTGCTGGTGTGGTGGTCCTGTGGCGGTGCCTCCTGTCCACTAGCGCCGGCGGAGCTGGTGGGCAGTTCTTCATCCATGCTAGTGTCAGGGGCCCCTTGGAGTGCCACGGTGTCCCTCCTGGTGTTAAGTATCTCCTTCAGCACCCCTACGAAGGTGCCCAGGGCGGAGCTGATGGTTCTGAGTTCCTCCCTGAACCCCAAATACTGTTCCTCCTGCAGGTGCTGGGTCTCCTGAAACTTGGCCAGTACCGTTGCCATCGTCTCCTGGGAGTAGTGGTAGGCTCCCATGATGGAGGAGAGGGCCTTGTGGAGAGTGGGTTCCCTAGGCCTGTCCGCCCCCTGTCGCACAGCAGCCCTCCCAGTTCCCCTGTGTTCCTGTCCCTCTGTCCCCTGGACCGTGTGCCCACTACCACTGCCCCCAGGTCCCTGTTGTTGTTGGGGTGGTGGGTTATCCTGGTTTCCCTGTAGTGGTGGACACACAGCTGATTGACGTGTCCTGGGTACGGAGGTATGGGCCCGCTGGGTGGGTGCTGTGCTGGTGTTACCAGAGGGTGGAAGGTCTGTGGTGGCCTGTGACTGGGTGTGGGGAACCTACTGTCCCGAGGCCCACGATGGTCCGGGCTGGTCATCTGGATCCAGTAGGAGAGAGCTGCTGTCATCACTGTGGGCCTCTTCTGTGGGTGGGGTAGAGATGTCTGGACCCTCCTGTCTAGTGACGTTGGGTAGTGGTCCTACAGGGGAATAAAAGCATGATTATTGCATCTGTGTGTGTCACGGTGTGCAATGGGTGGGTGTCCCTGTACCCCAGTGCTAGCACTCCTGTGTGGGGGCTTGTGTGATGATGGTATAGGGGGGGTGTTATGGGTATGTGCAGTGGGCATGCTTTAGTGATGGGTGTCCATGCTTTGTTGTGTCATGCAGGGCTTGGGGTTGGGATGTGTGGTTTGTGTTAGTAGTACATTAGTGAGGAGTTGGAGTGATAGGGGAGGGGGTGAGGGTGGGGGTCTATGATAGCATGCAGGTAGGTTGGGGGATATGATAGATAAGATTTGACTTACCAGAGTCCATTCCTCCACCGACTCCTGCAAGGCCCTCAGGATGCATAATAGTCAAGACCTGCTCCTCCCATGTTGTTAGTTGTGGGGGAGGAGGTGGGGGTCCGCCGCCAGTCCGCTGTACCATGATGTTATGCCTGGAGACCACGGAACGCACCTTCCCCCGTAGGTCGTTCCACCTCTTCCTGATGTCCTCCCGATTTCTTGGGTGCTGTCCCACTGCGTTGACCCTGTCGACTATTCTTCGCCATAGCTCCGTCTTCCTAGCTATGGAGGTGTGCTGCACCTGTGATCCAAATAGCTGTGGCTCTACCCGTATGATTTCCTCCACCATGACCCTGAGCTCCTCCTCCGAGAACCTGGGGTGTCTTTGCCGTGCCATGGTGTGGTGTAGGTGATGTGTGGGGTGGTGTATGTGGTGATGAGTGTGGTGATATGTATTGGTGTGTTGTGTTTTGTGCGTGGAAGTAGTGTGGGTGATGGTGTTGTGTGCCTCTGTATGGTGGGGTTGTGTATGCTGTGCGGTCTCTCTGGCCTTCTTTCTCGATTTTTTTCGTAGGGGTTTGTGGGTGATGTGGCTGTGTGTTTTATATTGTATTGATTGTGTGGGAGTGGTGTGTGTATCAGGTGTGTGTATTTTGAATTGTCCAATGTGGCGGTGTTTTGTATGTGTGTGTGTATTTTGAGTGCAGCGGTGTGTACCGACAATGGAATACCGCGGTTTAAAGACCGCTGCGTGGATTCGTGGGTCGTGATAGCATAGGCGTGTTTCTGTTGGCGTGACGGTGGAGGTTTTGTTTTTGCCAGTTTATCACTGACCTTTGGTGTGGCGGACTTGTGTGGGTGTCTGAATTTTGTCGGATTTCGAGATGTGGGTCATAATAGCTGTGGCGGAATTCCGCGGCCGCAGCATTGTGTTGGCGGTCTTCTGCATGGCGGTAAGCGGCTTTTACCACCAATGTTGTAATTACCCCCTTTATGTTTCCTGAACTTTGATGCTGAATCCTGATGCCTTGCTGACCAAACTGATGTCCTCTTGACGAAGTCAATCTTAGCTTGTCGATCCACTTGAGGAGAGGTATACTGTTACGCCTGCATTTTGTTATGCCTATTTGCTTTTTCTTTCTAGGTACCAACCACACTATTTTGATAGAGCCGTAGTTAGATGTTTTATAAATTTGGTTGACTAAAATGTTTTGCATGAAGCCCAACATGCTAATGCTAATCTGGTGCTAGATAAGGATCCTCACAAATGAAAATTCACTATAGGGAGTTACAGTAGATGTCTTTCCTTTGCTGAATCTAAATTTATGTGATAATGTTTGCGTAATTGTTCTTGTTATTACTTTGCACCGTAACCTTAGAATGTGCCAGCCAGTGATGTTTCTGTATGTTTATCATTTGATTTTGAGATTTTCTTATGTGACATTAGCATTGTTAATATAGGGAAATAAATATTCTAACTTTTACTGAAAGGTCATGGTGTGTGAAAATTACTGACTCCAATTGATTACTAATGTTATTGATTATCATTGATTATTGATGTTACTGATTGGTTATTGATTATTGATCTGCCTGTACTGGATCTATGGTGGGAACATCTAAAATGCGAGTCAAAACATTAATTGACCTATTTGCATCCCCTTGTAAGTTTACTTATAAAGGTCTGACGCGCTAACAGATGTGGTAGCAGACTGATGGTTTGTCTCCTTAAGAGCCCATTCTAGATACCCGGTAGAGGTTTTGGATTTATTTTTTCCATGAGTCAAATTGGAGAGAAAACGTCCTGAAATTACTTTCCCAGAATCTCTGATTTTGCCAATGGTTGTTTGAGGATGTTCTTGGCGTTTTAGTGACAGTGTGAACGAAGTAGGTTTTGCGCTTGCACAGCTTATGCAAATCGCAGGTGAATTATGATGTTTGTGAGGGTTTAGGGAGTGTGCGTACTCCAAATGAAATTGTAGAAGGATTGTGTGTACTCTGCAGTGTGAGAGTAGGGAAGTGGTCGAACGTCACATGTGTGTGGTGCTTTGTGCTAAAAAATTGTCCATGTGGTTGTTGATGTACGACCCTGCGTCGTCTAAGACTTCGCAGTATATTGGTTGAGAAGGTGGGTGAATTCTGGGATTAAAAGTCACTTCCTGATTTGATTTTGAAGAAAAAAGGTAAAAAAGATGACATTTTTCAACACTTTAAAAAGTGCTTTAAGGGGAGATACGTACATTACAACGAGTATAGGTGAGGCTATACCGCTAGAAGGTACACCAGTTTATATTGTGATGGAAGAAAAGGGTGTCACTCCATGTCTTCGGCTAAAGCAATGGTGCAAAGTGACAGAGAAAGATGGAAACTTAGCATTTCCTACAAATGGATAGTTCAATTTGAGGGTTTTATAGCATTTAACGATGATGCTATATGAATCGAAGCCCCTTCTGAGACCAGCACAGTTTGAGGCATTAGCGATCTGGGAGCTAGTAGCCAGAGAGCAACAGCAACAGAAATTCAAGAGGAAAATGAGAAAGGCAGAAAAAACATTAACAGAGGCTAGGTCAGACAGCGCTCAGAGAATTTGGAGAAACAAGACTTTGCATGGAATTAAGCTGTCTTCAGCAATTACACAAGAGCTGAGAAAGAAGGAAGGAAAGCTACTAGAAAGACTAACAGAAGCCCTTCAGAGAAGAGAGAGGCTAGAAAGTCTTCAACAATGGAGGAAGTGGAGGAAGATTCGTCTGATGATTAATTTATTTTACAGTTATTGAGAAATCGTCCTCAACCATGTGCAGCACATGAGATTGGTCCGAGCATCAGTGCTGATCCTTCAGCTCCAACACAGGTTAATGGGACAGTGAGTCGGGTGCAAGTTAATACTAGCCTGACACAGAGTCCGATGCAGGGTAGTCTTAACGCGCCTACTACTCCAATGGCGCAAAATCACGTGCAACCGCCACAGGTTCAGAGAATTTACCCTGATGTACCCATTATGGAAGCGACTACAAACTTAGTGGTCCCTACGGAACAGACCAATGTTAGTTCAGACAGAACCGACTCCACTTTTACTGCCTCAAGTGCAGCCGCAAGTTATGCCGAAATTCACTCCAGTAACACAGATACAGTCAGATATGTCTTCAATGCTGAACTAGAACGTCGCAGTCACTCTCCCACAGAACTTAAGTACCAGACCAACCCCATATGCTATATCTGTGCCTGTTTCTGTTGGTCCAGCTGTACCCTTATTTGCACAAAAGAAAAGTAGTAAAGGTGAACAGGGTGTCATGACACTCAATGCAATGAGGGAAGGACATAACGAGAACACTCGAGTAGTTTCTCCTGTGGGACAGACTTTTGGCAAATCGAGATCGCTGTTAGACCTTAGTCCATTCGGAGTACTTCCAGATACTACAATAGGGTCAAACATTAGCCAGAGCTTGAAATTACTGACACCGCAGACCCCAAATGCAGTTGCGCAGCAGGTGCCACCAGTACAGGCTAGCAATGTCTCACTGCAAGGTTTGACTGCTCAGCAGTTGATTGGATGGTTAGACAAACTGAATACCCCGCAGAGTGCTCCTAAGGGAGAGGATTATTTGAATTACAATAGACTAAGCATGGAAGCAGGTGAGCTCATTGAGGGAACTATGGGTCTGAACAGGTTAGAATCGTACACAGAGGCAGAATTGAGATATCTGTACCCGAAGATTACGAGGGAAGTGAGCAATGTGCATCAGAAGCTAGCAGACCTGGCAGAGAAGTACGGCATAGAAATAGAGAAAACAAAGCATTTGAAAAGGAGTTACAGATTACATTTTGAGACTAAAGATTTTGAACGCATGAGATCTGCCGGAATGAAGGCACACCTTAGGGAATTGCTTCAAAGTGCCCAGAATTGGGGAGCATTAAATAAATGGGAAGGCAGATGGGTAAAGAAAAGAGACAAAAGGAAAAGGGATTCTGTGGAGCTGACTGCAAATGTGCAGCAAGGCCAGGCTCCAGTGAAGATTTTACCAATGAGAGAGATTTCTGAATGGAATTTATTTCCTGTCCCTTTGAGCAGAAGTGATATTCTTTCATTTACAAATGGTTGTGCAAAGTTAAGAGAGAAGCCAGTAGAGTGGTACCAGCAAACAGATAGGTTTGTAAAACTTGCAAAGTGCCTGTGGGAGGATTTGAACACTTTATTAGAGATAGTGGTCCCAGCTGATCTGTGGATAGAGTCTAAGAGGAGTAATGACTGGCCAACAAGATAACCAGAGAGAGATAAAATTACAGGTGCACCGTCTCCCGAGGTAAGGAGATATTTCTATAAGGTGATTGAATGTTTGAAAATGAGAATTTCACCCAAAAACATTAATTGGCAGAGAATTGACAGGACAGCATAGGAACCAAATGAGTCAATACATGCGTTTTATGAGAGATTGTTACAGGCGTTCAAGCATTACAGTAGCACAGAGACAATTGAGGCGAAGGACATGATTAATTTTGTGTTTCAGATCTGTGGAAGGATTGAAACCTGAAATTAGCCAAATGATTAAGAATCATTTGATTTATTGGCAAACAAAGCCGATTGATGAGGTGTTGCAGTATGCAAAGTACTGTACTGATGAAATTGAATTGAAGCATAAAAAGCTGAAAGAAAAGGCGATGGTGATGCAGATTAAAGCTGCTCAGACAGGCATGCAAGGAACATTTTCCACAACAGCTACCACAGCAGCAGCAGGGAAACATGGTATTTCGGCCCCAGATGAAAGGTAGAGGTCGTGGAGGTAATATGAATCGTGGTCCAGACTTGGGTACTGTAGTAGTTCAGAATGATGTGCAGGGAATGAAGAAATTGTTGACTTGTCACACTTGCAAGAGTTATAAATGGGGTCTTTGGTTAGGAGTCAGGTAAACCCCTGTCCAAGCAAGGACCCTCTCTCTAGTCAGGGTAAGTTACACACAATCCGAATTATCCTGTGCCCACCCTCTGGTAGCTTTGCACTGAGCAGTCAGGCTTAACTAAGAAGGCAATGTGTAAAGCATTTGTGCAATAAATAATGCACTAGCACAGTATAACCACCACAAAAATACACCACACAGATTTAGAAAAATATAGAATATTTATCTGATTAAATGCAGGTCAAAAGTACATGTTGAAATATAATTTTAGAAAATGATAAAAAGAGTCTTAATTTCTTAAAAGCAATGTGTCTCTTGCAAGCACAAAGTGCCTGGTTTGCATCAAAATTATCCTCAAGGGACTGCAGAGGAGGAGATGCTTGGAAAACTGGGTGGTGTGCGTCGGATTCTCTGGGCGCACACAGATGATGCATCGATATTTTTCACGCAGCATGGGCCTTGCGTCGATTTGCAGTGCGCGTGCTTGGATCCTCTTCAGGTTGTGAGGTATTTGAATGCCCTGGGGACGATGTAGAGAAACCCTAGGTGTGCGGGACAAAGTCACAGGAGCTGCGTCGATCTGGTGGGCGATGCTGGGAAATTTCAGTCGCACGGCAGGCGCTGCATCGATTTGTCTTCGCAGGAAGTCGGGCTGCGTCATTCCGGCTCAGCAATGCATCGATCCAGTGGCCCGTGCGTCAAAGTTACGGTCGCAACGCTGGCGCTGAGTCGATCTCTACTCAGAGAGCCAGGCTCCGTTGTTCCAGTTTGACATGCAATGAATTTCTCACTGCGGTGCAGGCTGTGCATCAGTTCCAGCAGGCTGTGTGTCTATTTTTCACCACACAAGCAGGCATTAAGGGGGTCATTCCAATCCTGGTGGTCGGTGTTAAAGCGGCGGCTAACCCGCCAACAGGCTGGCGGTTAAAAAAATGGAATTCTGACCCTGGCGGAAACCGCCAACAGAGACCACCACTTTAACACTCCGACCGCCACGGCGGGACAAACAAACAGCGCAGCGGTCACCGCCAACAGACAGGCGGGAGTCAATGTACCGCCCACCCTATCACAACCCACCAATCTGCCACCTTTTCCGGGGCGGTAGCCCCGCCGATAAAAACACGGCGGAAACAGCCATTTCAAAAGGAAAACGCTCACCTCCATACACCCCACGAGGAATCTGGATAGCATGGAACCCGAACTACACATCCTACCAGCTATTGTATTCCTGCTCCTCTACCAGGAGCACGAACGCCGGCGCAGAAGACAACGGTGAGTACTGCACCTACGACACAGGGGAGGAGAAAATATTACGGGCACACATACGCGACACACCGACCACCACCCTCACCCACTACAACACACACATCAATGCATAGCAATACATCACTGTTACAACCCCCAAACCCCCCGGAAGAATGCAAAGACAAAAGGAAATGATCATAAACAGTCAAATATATTGTATTATTGGCTTATAAAAATATCACACATTTAAAACTAATATATACATAAATATTAAAAGTCTGATAATTTTAGCAGTCATTGTCCGTGGACCACTGGGCCCAAATCACATGGGCAAGGCCCACACAGGATACCTGACACCAACGGAGAGAAGACTGCAGGGGCATCAGATAGAAAAACTACAGGCACCTCAGGGGGAAGTGAAGGGGGGGCACCTCAGCCACATGAGTACACAACGCCAGATCCACGAGGGGCCTCCATGGCCACTGTCCCATCCTGGGGAGTGCAAAGCCACAGTCTCTCAAGTCCATACAGTGGGTGGTTTGCCCACTGTACCATCCTGGGGAGTGCAAAGCCACAGTCTCTCAAGTCTATACAGTGGGTGGGTTGCCCACTGTACCATCCTGGGGAGTGCAAAGCCACAGTCTCTCAAGGCCATACAGTGGGTGGGTTGCCCACTGCTACATCCTGGGGAGTGCAAAGCCACAGTCTCTCAAGTCCATACAGTGGGTGGGTTGCCCACTGCTGCATCTTGGGGAGTGCAAAGCCACAGTCTCTCAAGGCCATACAGTGGGTGGGTTGCCCACTGCTGCATCCTGGGGAGTGCAAAGCCACAGTCTCTCAAGTCCATACAGTGGGTGGGTTGCCCACTGCTGCATCTTGGGGAGTGCAAAGCCACAGTCTCTCAAGTGGATGACAGTGTCCACTGGTTCTGGAGGGGGACTGGTGCCCAGAGTGCTTCGTGCAGCCCTGCCCGACACAGATGCGGCACTGCCCCTTCCGCCAATGGGCCAGCGGTTCTTGAGATGAAGGGCCCAGTGCAGCGGTGCTTGAGACGGCGGTGCCCTGTTCAGCGGTGCTTCAGACGGCGGTGCCCTGTTCAGCGGTGCTTGAGATGAAGGGCCCATCTCAGCGGTGCTTGAGATGAAGGGCCCAGTTCAGCGGTGCTTGAGACGGCGGTGCCCTGTTCAGCGGTGCTTGAGATGAAGGGCCCAGTTCAGCGGTGCTTGAGATGAAGGGCCCAGTTCAGCGGTGCTTGAGACGGCGGTGCCCTGTTCAGCGGTGCTTGAGACGACGGTGCCCTGTTCAGCGGTGCTTGAGATGGCGGTGCCCTGTCCAGCGGTGCTTGAGATGAAGGGCCCAGTTCAGCGGTGCTTGAGATGAAGGGCCCAGTTCAGCGGTGCTTGAGATGAAGGGCCCAGTCCAGCGGTGCTTGAGACGGCGGTGCCCTGTTCAGCGGTGCTTGAGATGAAGGGCCCAGTTCAGCGGTGCTTGAGATGAAGGGCCCATCTCAGCGGTGCTTGAGACGGAGGTGCCCTGTTCAGCGGTGCTTGAGATGAAGGGCCCAGTTCAGCGGTGCTTGAGATGAAGGGCCCAGTTCAGCGGTGCTTGAGATGAAGGGCCCAGTTCAGCGGTGCTTGAGACGGCGGTGCCCTGTTCAGCGGTGCTTGAGACGACGGTGCCCTGTTCAGCGGTGCTAGAGATGGCGGTGCCCTGTTCAGCAGTGCTTGAGATGAAGGGCCCAGTTCAGCGGTGCTTGAGATGAAGGGCCCAGTTCAGCGGTGCTTGAGATGAAGGGCCCAGTTCAGCGGTGCTTGAGGCGGCGGTGCCCTGTTCAGCGGTGCTTGAGATGAAGGGCCCAGTTCAGCGGTGCTTGAGACGGCGGTGCCCTGTTCAGCGGTGCTTGAGACGGCAGTGCCCTATTCAGCGGTGCTTGAGACGGCGGTGCCCTGTTCAGCGGTGCTTGAGATGAAGGGCCCAGTTCAGCGGTGCTTGAGATGAAGGGCCCAGTTCAGCGGTGCTTGAGACGGCGGTGCCCTGTTCAGCGGTGCTTGAGACGGCGGTGCCCTGTTCAGCGGTGCTTGAGACGGCGGTGCCCTGTTCAGCGGTACTTGAGACGGTGGTGCCCTGTTCAGCGGTGCTTGAGACGGCGGTGCCCTGTTCAGCGGTGCTTGAGATGAAGGGCCCAGTTCAGCGGTGCTTGAGATGAAGGGCCCAGTTCAGCGGTGCTTGAGATGAAGGGCCCAGTTCAGCGGTGCTTGAGACGGCGGTGCCCTGTTCAGCGGTGCTTGAGATGAAGGGCCCAGTTCAGCGGTGCTTGAGACGGCGGTGCCCTGTTCAGCGGTGCTTGAGATGAAGGACACATCTCAGCGGTGCTTGAGATGAAGGGCCCAGTTCAGCGGTGCTTGAGACGGCGGTGCCCTGTTCAGCGGTGCTTGAGATGAAGGGCCCAGTTCAGCGGTGCTTGAGATGAAGGGCCCAGTTCAGCGGTGCTGGAGACGGCGGTGCCCTGTTCAGCGGTGCTTGAGACGACGGTGCCCTGTTCAGCGGTGCTTGAGATGGCGGTGCCCTGTTCAGCGGTGCTTGAGATGAAGGGCCCAGTTCAGCGGTGCTTGAGATGAAGGGCCCAGTTCAGCGGTGCTTGAAATGAAGGGCCCAGTTCAGCGGTGCATGAGACGGCGGTGCCCTGTGTAGCGTTGCTTGAGATGAAGGGCCCAGTTCAGCGGTGCTTGAGACGGCGGTGCCCTGTTCATCGGTGCTTGAGACGGCAGTGCCCTATTCAGCGGTGCTTGAGACGGCGGTGCCCTGTTCAGCAGTGCTTGAGATGAAGGGCCCAGTTCAGCGGTGCTTGAGATGAAGGGCCCAGTTCAGCGGTGCTTGAGACGGCGGTGCCCTGTTCAGCGGTGCTTGAGACGGCGGTGCCCTGTTTAGCGGTGCTTGAGACGGCGGTGCCCTGTTCAGCGGTACTTGAGACGGTGGTGCCCTGATCAGCGGTGCTTGAGACGCCGGTGCCCTGTTCAGCGGTGCTTGAGATGAAGGGCCCAGTTCAGCGGTGCTTGAGAAGAAGAGCCCAGTTCAGCGGTGCTTGAGACGGCGGTGCCCTGTTCAGCGGTGCTTGAGATGAAGGGCTCAGTTCAGCGGTGCTTGAGACGGCGGTGCCCTGTTCAGCGGTGCTTGAGACGGCGGTGCCCTGTTCAGCGGTGCTTGAGACGGCAGTGCCCTGTTCAGCGGTGCTTGAGATGAAGGGCCCAGTTCAGCAGTGCTTGAGATGAAGGGACCGAGTTCAGCGGTGCTTGAGATGAAGGGCCCAGTGCAGCGGTGCTTGAGACGGCAGTGCCCTGTTCAGCGGTGCTTGAGATGAAGGGCCCAGTTCAGCGGTGCTTGAGACGGCGGTGCCCTGTTCAGCGGTGCTTGAGACGGCGGTGCCCTGTTCAGCGGTGCTTGAGATGAAGGGCCCAGTTCAGTGGTGCTTGAGATGGCGGTGCCCTGTTCAGCGGTGCTTGAGATGAAGGGCCCAGTTCAGCGGTGCTTGAGACGGCGGTGCCCTGTTCATCGGTGCTTGAGACGGCAGTGCCCTATTCAGCGGTGCTTGAGACGGCGGTGCCCTGTTCAGCGGTGCTTGAGATGAAGGGCCCAGTTCAGCGGTGCTTGAGATGAAGGGCCCAGTTCAGCGGTGCTTGAGACGGCGGTGCCCTGTTCAGCGGTGCTTGAGACGGCGGTGCCCTGTTTAGCGGTGCTTGAGACGGCGGTGCCCTGTTCAGCGGTACTTGAGACGGTGGTGCCCTGATCAGCGGTGCTTGAGACGCCGGTGCCCTGTTCAGCGGTGCTTGAGATGAAGGGCCCAGTTCAGCGGTGCTTGAGATGAAGAGCCCAGTTCAGCGGTGCTTGAGACGGCGGTGCCCTGTTCAGCGGTGCTTGAGATGAAGGGCCCAGTTCAGCGGTGCTTGAGACGGCGGTGCCCTGTTCAGCGGTGCTTGAGACGGCGGTGCCCTGTTCAGCGGTGCTTGAGACGGCAGTGCCCTGTTCAGCGGTGCTTGAGATGAAGGGCCCAGTTCAGCAGTGCTTGAGATGAAGGGACCGAGTTCAGCGGTGCTTGAGATGAAGGGCCCAGTGCAGCGGTGCTTGAGACGGCAGTGCCCTGTTCAGCGGTGCTTGAGATGAAGGGCCCAGTTCATCGGTGCTTGAGACGGCGGTGCCCTGTTCAGCGGTGCTTGAGACGGCGGTGCCCTGTTCAGCAGTGCTTGAGACGGCGGTGCCCTGTTCAGCGGTGCTTGAGATGAAGGGCCCAGTTCAGTGGTGCTTGAGATGGCGGTGCCCTGTTCAGCGGTGCTTGAGATGAAGGGCCCAGTTCAGTGGTGCTTGAGACGGTGGTGCCCTGTTCAGCGGTGCTTGAGACGGCGGTGCCCTGTTCAGCGGTGCTTGAGACGGCGGTGCCCTGTTCAGCGGTGCTTGAGATGAAGGGCCCAGTTCAGCGGTGCTTGAGATGAAGGGCCCAGTTCAGCGGTGCTTGAGACGGCGGTGCCCTGTTCAGCGGTGCTTGAGATGAGTGTCGAGTGCAGCGGTTCCGGCCCAGGCATGGATGTCACTCGCCACCTGACATGTGGCTGGCGGGGCCTTCCTGCCCATCTGTCTGTTGGCTTGCGGGGCCCTCCTGGGCTGCAGTACTGGGCCTCTGGGTGTCCTCCTGCACACCTGGGATGGGGCTGGTGGGGCCCTCCTGGGCAGCTGGCCTGCTGCCGGACTTGTCGGGCGTGCTGCCCTTCCCACCCTTCCCTGGTTGTCTATGGCCCTTTCCCACCTTTGGCGGTGTGCAAGGTGGCACCCCACTTCCAGCCGGAGCCAGGATAGGGATTTTGGTCCCTGGTGTCTTTGGCCTCTCGCGCCGGGCACTGGTAATCTTTGGGTGCTTTTCTGGGGGTGGGCTGGCTGTGCCTTGGCTCCTAGCAGAACTAGTTGCCCTTGAGGGTGGGGGACTCCACAGTCCTTGGACAACAGTCTTGATAGGTCCTGGTTTTGTGGTGGCTGAGGTGCTGATTGCAGTCTTAGGAGATGGACGGGGTGGGGGAGTTGTTGGAAAGAGGTCAAGTTTGGAAAGGAAAAGCAATTTGGAAAGAGAGGGACGGGTAGGTGTAGTGGGTATGGGAGTGGAGGAAGAGGATGTGGTTGTAGGAGTGTGAAGTCTGGTGTCTTTGGGTGCAGGTGCTTGGGCTGGAGGCTGTCGTGAGGTGGATGGCTGTTGGGTGGGTGGCTGCCTGCGTTTGTGTGGTTTGGAAGAGGGGGTGACAGACACACTGGGAGAGGACACAGGGGACGTGTAAATGGTAGTGGGGGTGGTGACTGCACGTGTGCGGAGTGTTCTGGTGGGTGTGCTGGTGATGGACGTAGTGGCTGAAGATGTTGTGCATGCAAGTGTGAGTGGAGACGTCACAGGGAGGGAGGAGGGAGACGAGGAGGAGGGGGACACAGTTGAGGCAGTGGGTGTTGGTGTGTCTGCATGTGGATGTTGCTTGTGTGAATGCTTGTGTGATGTGTGGTGCTTATGTCTGGATGAGCTTCCCTTGGGTGTTGAGGTGTGTGCAGGCTGGTCTGATGGTGTGTCTTGGATAGGCAGAGGTACTGGGTCTGGATCTGGGTGGAGGAAGTTGGAGGGGGGAGGCTAGAGACAGGGACAATTGCTGCCGTCAGTGCTGAGGCCAGAGCGTTGAACGATCGCTGATGGGCAGCCTGACCCGAATGAATGCCCTCCAGGTATGCATTACTCCGGTGCACCTCCCTTTCTACACCCTGCATGGCATTCAAAAGGGTAGACTGCCCAACAATGATGGTCCTCAGGAGGTCAATGACCTCCTCACTGAGGGCAGCAGGGGTGACAGGGGCAGGGCCTGAGGTGCCTGGGGCGAAGGAGATGCCACCTTCCTGGGTGAGCTGGCACGGGGCAAACGCTGAGGGGCTGCTGGGAGGGCGGTGCTGGTGCGCTGGGTGGCGGCTGTACCTGTTGTTGCGGGGGGCACGGATGTTGCCGCCACCACAAGGGAGCTCCCTTCAGAGGACGAGTCGCTGCCACTGACATCAGCACGAGTCCCCGCCGTGGAGCTCCCCTCGCCCTCCGTCCCACTGGTGTACTCAGAGTCCGTTGCATGGCCCTCCAGGGCCATGTGGGATGCAGCTCCCTCGTGCTCCGAAGCCACTTCTCCTCTGCCTGATGATGCTAATGCACACATGAACAGGAAGACCACAAAAAAGGGGGGGGGGAGAAAGAAAGACATGTTGAGTGTATGCATAGGCGACACCGTTGGCGGAGAGGACAGACACAGAAGCCCCCTGCACTACGCCGCGCACTTGGGGTCCACTACTCAATCAGTGGGACATGGCCTACAAGCCTATGGACGACAACTGCACACATAGATGACAAAGGGCCATGGATACCTGAACTTGGCACCCTACAGAGGTGGGGGGCGGGAGCACAGGGCCATGCCTTAGGAGGGGCCTAGCCTACAGAAATCACCCTGGCCTAGGGATACCCACAGCCCTCCTCCCCCACCCAGACACCTCCACTGCGCGCAAAGTCACCAGAATGAGAGTGTACTCACCCCCTTGTGTCTGCTGTGATGTCCTCACGCGCCCATCCAAATCGGGGTAGGCCACCGCCAGGATCCGGGACATCAGGGGGGTCAAAGTACGACTGGCACCCCTCCTACGTTGGGAGGCCATCCCCAGCTGAGCCTCCGCCGTCTTCCTGCTCCAGCGTCGGAGGTCCTCCCACCTCTTCCGGCAGTGGGTGCCCGTCTGTTGTGGACCCCAAGGGTCCGGACGTCCTTGGCGATGGCACGCCAAATAGCGACTTTCTGGTGGGCGCTGACCTATGTGACATGTACAGGGGGAGAATAAAAATCATCACCTTCTGCATGCTCGATGTGAGTGGCCCCCCATCCCCACCCTTGCCATGTGGCACATGCTCTCATCTGTCGTCTGATGCATGCCTCAATCGCTCTCCTCCCCACCATCTTTCATCCACTCGACTCAACCCAGGCATTGGCCACAAATCATGGTCCCAGTGTACTTACCTGTTGGTCTGGAGTACCGTAGAGTAGCGCATACTGGGGGAGGACCCCATCCACGAGTTTCTCAAATTCTTCAGAAGTGAAGGCAGGGGCCCTTTCCCCAGTTGCAGCAGCCATTGTCTCTTCCAGACCGAGGTCACAGCAGCACTTGCAGTGTAGGTCCTCTCCTGTGGAAGATCAGGTATCGAGTGATTAAGTAGATAGAAAATAGCGGTCAAGCCCGCGGCGGTGCGTACCGCGGCGGTGCGTACCGCGACCGCTGGCGCACATCGTCATTGGCTCGTGAAACCCATAGGGTTCAATGTTAACCAATGCGGCTCTGCGCCGCGGTCTTCGACCGCCTACCGCCACGGTGTGCCACGCCAGCGCATTGACCTCACATCCCATTGTCACACTTCACAGGTCAGGCAGCCGCCATTTCAAGGGCCCACATGGCTTAATTTCTACTGCGTCACACATACCTAGGCCTTGCATCAACACTCATACAAACCATTCAATGCATAGTGAATCTTGTTGTGTGCAAGCTGTGGGAACGTACCTGTGGGTTGATTGACTCTGTGCTCGCTGTTGTCCTTCCTAGGCACCGTCCGCTGGGACATGCGAGGAGATGGAGGAATCTTCCCGTGTACAGACCGCTGGTGGACCTGTCGACAATGGAGGAACGACATGTCATTCTGACATACAGGCTTGACCGAGCCACTATACATGAACTGTGTGCCCAGCTGGAGGCAGACCTGATGTCACCCATCCGCCAACCCACAGGGATCCCCCCTCTAGTGCAGGTGCTGTCAGTACTCCATTTCTTAGCAAGTGGGTCATTTCAAACAACAGTGGCCATATCATCAGGGATGTCCCAGCCCATGTTTTCCAAGGTGTTGTCCAGAGTGTTGTCTGCCCTGCTCAAGCACATGCGGAGCTACATCGTCTTCCCTGAGGTTGGGGATTTGCCTACAGTGAAGGATGATTTCTATGCCCTTGGACATATCCCCAACATCATAGGTGCCATTGATGGGACACATGTGGCTTTGGTACCCCCCAGCAGGAGTGAACAGGTGTACAGGAACAGGAAAAGTTATCATTCCATGAATGTACAGATGGTGTGTTTGGCTGACCAGTACATCTCCCATGTTAATGCCAAGTTCCCTGGGTCAGTGCATGACGCCTACATCCTGCGGAATAGCAGCATCCCGTATGTGATGGGTCAACTCCAGGGGCACCGGGTGTGGCTATTAGGGGACTCTGGTTACCCCAACCTGTCCTGGCTACTGACCCCAGTGAGGAATCCCAGGACAAGGGCAGAGGAACGGTACAATGAGGCCCATGGGCGGACTAGGAGGGTGATCGAGCGAACCTTTGGCCTCCTGAAGGCCAGGTTCAGGTGCCTCCATATGACAGGTGGATCCCTAATGTACTCACCAAATAAGGTGTGCCAGATCATCGTGGCCTGCTGTATGCTTCACAACCTGGCTTTGCGCCGCCAGGTGCCTTTTTTTTTTGCAGGAGGATGGTCCAGATGGTGGTGTTGTAGCAGCTGTGGAGCCTGTGGAGAGTGAAGAGGAGGAAGCCGAAGAGGACGACATAGAGAACAGGAACACAGTAATACAGCAGTATTTTCAGTGACACACAGGTAAGAGTAGACACCGGCATATTACATTTACTTAAAGACTCCTACCTCTCTACTGTCTGACTTTTTCCCCCAGTGTATGGTAACTGTGTTGTGACTTTCCCTTCCGTTTTCAGAGCTGTGGGCCCCACTGCGTGACATCTGCTTTGTTTCCCCATGGACTACAGCTGTTTGACAGCGGTTTGTTAGCATCACAATGTGAATGAACATTTTGGCACGGTCATGTCTAATACATTTGTTCTAAATCACAGCCAGACTCCAGATTGTTTTGTGCAATAAGTGTTTTTATTCAAGTGCTCTAAATTGGATGGGTGGTTGCAAATCGGTGAGGGGTGATGGTGGAGGATTGTCCATGGCAGAGTCCAGACTATCAGTTTCACAGGTGCATTGTCCAAATGCCTGTGGGAAGTGGAGCAGGGGCAGTTTAAGGTTGGACAGGGTGACAATGTGGGACAGTGGGTTGACAATCAGGGCGGTATCCTTTGCTGGCGGGGGTCTTGACATCTTACTCTGTCTTCTTCCTGGATATCAGGGCCCGCTTGCGGGGTGGTTCTTCTTCTGCAGGGGGTGGGGTTCTGGTGGCCTGTTGGTCTTGTGTCGGGGCCTCCTGTCCACTAGCGCCGGCGGAGGTGGTAGGCAGTTCTTGGTGCATGCTAGTGTCAGGGGCCCTTTGAGGTGCCACAGTGTCCCGCAATGTCGTGACTACCTCATTCAGGGCCACTACGATGGTACCCATGGCGGAACTGATGTTTCTTAGTTCCTCCCTGAACCCCATATACTGTTCCTTCTGCAGAAGCTGGATCTCCTGAAACCTGGCCAGGACCGTCGCCATCGTCTCCTGGGAGCGGTGGTATGCTCCCATGATGGAGGAGAGGGCCTCGTGGAGAGTGGGTTCCCTGGGCCTGTCCCCCCTCTGTCGCACAGCAGCCCTCCCAGTTCCCCTGTTTCCCTGGGCCTCTGTCCCCTGGACCGTGTGCCCACTACCACTGCCCCCAGGTCCCTGTTGTTGTTGGGGTGGTGGGTTAGCCTGGGTTCCCTGTAGTGGTGGACACACCGCTGATTGACATGTCCTGGGGACAGAGGTATGGGCCCGCTGGGTGGGTGCTGTGCTGGTGTTCCCAGAGGGGGGAATGTCTACTGTGGCCTGTGGCTGTGTGAGGGGAACCGACTGTCCTGAGGTCCCCGATGGACCGGGCTGGTCAACTAGATCCAGGGAGACAGAGCTGCTGTCCTCACTGTGGGCCTCTTCTGGGGGTGGAGGGGACATTTGTGGACCCTCCTGCGCTGTGACGTGGCGTTCGGGTCCTGCAGGGGTATAAAAGCATGGTTATTGCTTCTGTGTGTGTCATAGCGTGCAATGGGTGGGTGCCCGTGTATCCCAGTGCTGGCATTCCTTTGTGGGGGCTGTTGTGACGGTGGTTGGGGGGGGGTTTGTATGTGTATGTGCAGTGGGCATGCTTAGGTGATGGGTGTCCATGCTTTGTGGACGCATGCAGGGCTAGGTGTTGGGATGGGTGGGTTGTGATGGTGAGACAGTTGCAAGGAGTAGGATGTGATGGGGGTGAGGGTGAGTGTGGGGGTATGAGTTGGCATGCAGGTGGGTTGGGGGGGAGAAGTAGTTAAGATTTGCCTTACCAGAGTCCATGCCTCCGCCTACTCCTGCGAGGCCCTCAGGATGCAGGATGTTCAAGACTTGCTCCTCCCATGTTGTAAATTCTGGGGGAGGAGGTGGGGGTCCGCCGCCAGTCTTCTGCACCGCGATGTTGTGCCTGGATACCATGGAACGCACCTTCCCCCGTAGGTCGTTCCACCTCTTCCTGATGTCGTCCCGATTTCTTGGGTGCTGTCCCACAGCGTTGACCCTGTTGACTATTCTGCTCCATAGCTCCATCTTCCTGGCAATGGTGGTGTGCTGCACCTGTGCCCCGAACAGCTGTGGCTCTACTCGTACAATTTCCTCCACCATGACCCTGAGTTCATCATCAGAGAACCTGGGGTGTCTTTGCGGTGCCATGGGGTGGTGTGGGTGATGTGTAGGGTGGATTGTGTGGTGCTAAGTGTGGTGATGTGTATTGTTGTGTTGTGTGAAGTGCGTGCAAATATTGCTGGGTGACAGTGAATTGGGCGTCTGGGTGCTCGGATGTCTTTTCTCGGTGCGTGTTTACGAATCTCTAGGAGTGGAGGTTTGTGGGTGATGTGGGTGTGTGTTTTATATTTAATTGGGTGTGTGGGAGTGGTGTGTGTATGTGTCTCAGGTGTGTATATTTTGAATTGTCCAATGTGGTTGTATTTTGTAAGTGTGTGTGTATTTTGAGCGCGGCGGTGTGTACCGCCAATGGAATACCGCGGTTGAAAGACCGCCGCGTGGATTCGTGTGTCGTGATAGTGTGGGCGTATTTCTGTTGGCGTGACGGTGGAGGTTTGGTCATTGCCAGTTTCTCGCTGCCCTTTGGTGTGGCGGACTTTTGTGGGTGTCTGTATTTTGGCGGTTTGCCTGTTGTGGGTCAGAATTACCGTGGCGGTTTACCGCGGCCGCAACGGTGTTATGGCGGTCTTCTGAACGGCGGTAAGCGCCTTTTACCGCCGAGGTTGGAATGACCCCCTAAGTCTTTTTGGCCCTGAGACTTCAGAAAACAAGAGTCAAGCTCAATCCAAGCCCTTGGAGAGCACTTCTCAGCAGAGCCAGAGGGCAGCAAGGCAGCCGGGCAACAGCAAAGCAGCAGTCCTCAGAAAAGCAGTCCAGGTGAGTCATTTGGGCAGCCAGGCAGTTCCTCTTGGCAGATTGCAGGTACTGGGGCAGAGTGCCTTTTCCCAGTAGGTATCTTGTCAAGAAGTGTCTGACTTCACAAGTGTCTGTAGAAGTGTCCTTTGACATGTAAGTGTTAGGCTGTCCACCCTCCCAGCCCAGGAAGACCCATTCAGTATGCAAATGTGTCCAGGTGTGACTGAGCATCCTGTGTTTGGGGTTGTCTGAGTGAAATGCACAAGGGAGCTGTTAACTTAACCCAGCCAGACGTGGATTGTACGGCACAGAAGGATTTAAGTGCAGAGAAATGCTCACTTTCTCAAAGTGGCTTTTCTAAAATAGTAACATTAAATCCAACTTCACCAGTCAGCAGGATTTTGTATTACCATTCTGTCCATACTAAATATGACCCTGTTACTCCTTTCAGATCAGAATCTACCACTCAAACAGTATATGAGAGTAGTCCTAATGTTAGCCTATGAAAGGAGCAAGCCTCACAGCAGTGGAAAACAAAGTTAGGAGTTTTACACTACCAGGACATATAGAACACACATATTCCTGTCCTGCCTTTTATCTCCATAGCATCTATGGGCTACATAGGGCCTACCTTAGGGATGATTTATATGTAGAAAAAGGGAAGTTCAAGGCTTGGCAATTACGTTTAAATGCCAAGTCAAAGTGGCAGTGAAACTGCACACACAGGCCCTGCAGTGGCAGACCTGAGACGTGGTTAGAGGCTACTTATGTGGGTGGCACAACCAGTGCTGCAGGCTCACTAGTAGTATTTAATTTACAGGTCCTGGGCACATGTAGTGCACTTTTCTACGGACTTACAAGTAAATTAAGTATGCCAATTGGGTATGAGCCAATGTCGCCATGTTTTAGGGAGAGAGCATATGCACTTTAGCACTGGTTAGCAGTGGTAAAGTGTGCAGAGTCCTAAAGCCAGCAAAAATTAGGTCAGAAAAAGAGAAGGAGGAAGGCAAAAAGTTTGGGGGTGACCCTGAAGAAAGGCCATTTCCAACATATCCCCCTTCCAGCCTAAAGCCAGGGTAGGCTAATCAATACTCTGATGGACTTCCCTGCTTAAGGCGATAGAGCTTGGACAATGGCCCACTATTGCAGGGGCACTTACCAGTGCTATGCCTTTCTGAACCCAGTGAGGCTTCTCTATCTATACTCTCTGGTCCCACTGAACTGACCCATGGGGAACCCTTCTCCTCATCTGTGATCCCTATCTGTGAAGCTCCTAACCTTAATTTGCTCACAGATGCATCCCAGTAGGTAGACAGTGCCACCATGGCCAACAAAGTGGTGTGGCCAGTGCCACTCTTTGGGTCTGACTTCTGTCCCCAACCCAGGGAAAGTTCTGTCCACAAGGACAGCAACCAAAAGAGGCCACTGACAGCTGTCAGGGTCAGGAGCCATGCCCCAGACCATCCACTGCTAAATAGAGGCCATAAGCAGGGCCACTGGGCAAGCTTCTCCTCCAGCCTTGAAGCTGGAAGGAAGTTCCCTAGGGGCTCCTGAGGTTTTTCTGACCTCTGAGGTATCTCAGAATGGGGGGCAGTAGCCCCAGGGGTGTTGTATCCCGTCTCCACTCCACCTCTCACCAGTTATGGGGTAGTACCCTGACACTGGTCAATCAACCCAGGGTCTGTACCCTGAGGCTGAACAAGGGTGAGTCCTTCCTCACCTCGCCCCTACATCTGGGCTCACGCACCCTCCTTTGGGGAGTGGTACTGCCAGATAACTGAACTGTCAGGGCACCCTTAGGGGTTACCACTCTCAGTTCTCCTGCCACTAGGGGTAACTCATTCCCCAGAATGCAGTCAATGGGCATCTGGGGACTAACTATGACCCACCTGTGGGTCACCTCCCCACCCCACTCCAGGGATGCCAGGGACATGTGGCGGAAGAAATCCTCCCCATGGGTTGGAGTCACTCTACACACCTGGACAGTGTACTGTTCTGGGAAAATAGTCTCTCCACCATTATGGTATAACTAGCCGCTGTGTCCCTCAAAGGGGTGACTGGGACCCCGTTCACTCCCACTTGGTGGAAGTGACGACTCCCAGTCTATCTCCCAATTGAAGGAGATGAAGGCATGGTCTACGACCTGCCCCTGGGGACTACTTTCCTCTAAGGCACACAGGCCACCCTTGTAGACGTCCGACCAGTAGGTGATTTCTTTGGACAGAGTCCCCCTTCCTGTGCCCTTGCTGGAAGCACTCAAAGCAGCGGGGTTGGGAATGTGATGCTTTGGGCCACTGTTCACCATAACCACCACCCTGTTTCTCAGATGGGGCATCAGAACCCTTTCCTCCCCTCTTACTCAGGGAATTGTCTGGGTCATCTTTAACCTCCCCCTCACTCTGTTTGGGGGAACTGGAACCACCTTTTTTAGGGTCACTCCCAGGTACCTTTTTGGACACTCTGGTGCCAACCCAGAAGTCTGCCTCCTCAGCAAGCTTCCTAGAATAAGTCAGCTTACTGTCAACCAGGTGCTGCCACAACCCTGTAGAACAAGTACTGAGCATATACTCTCTCAGAATTAAATTATACAACCCCAATAGTCATCTACTTTACTGCCCTGCACCCATCCATTCAGTGCCTTACCGGAGAGTTTGGTGCTGTCCCTGAACCTCTGGTGGTATTTTTCAGGGGTCAGCCCAAACTTGGCAAATAAAGCGGTTTTCATGGGTGCATATGTGTTTTGATCCCTTGGATCCAATGCAAGGAGCGTATCCCTCTCCACCATTGGTACATACCACCACAAGGCTTTCCCCCATTGCTCTTCAGAAACCCCATGAGCCCTTAGTGCAACTTCATAAGCAGCCAACCACTTATCAGTGTCATCTTCCACCACATAACTTGGTACCACATTTTTGGGTATACAAACCTTCCTTTCCCCAGCAGGTCCTAAATGTATGCTGCCACCATCACTGCTGGACTCAGACTGCCTCCCCTTGATATCCAGCTCTTTGAGACTCAGTTCATGAGCCAACAAAGGTTTCCTTTCAGCCCTCTTCTCCTCCTGTTGAGCTTCAAGTTTTAACTTTGCCATTTGCAGTTGAAATTCTCTCTCTTCCCTCCTTTCCTCTGCTGTCAGCCCATGGCTAGAGATACTGCTCCCTGGTTTAGCAGGGGGCACAATTCCAGGGATAACACCCCCTACTGCTGGTGTTAAAGCAGATATGCTAATTAAGAGAATTATTAATGATGTATATGTGTTTACTAATGAGAAATGTGTAGAGAAATTAATCATAGAGAAAAATAATGTGCATGTTTGAAAATGTACCCTCGGGGTGTGATCACCATGTGTACTAATAGGACCAAAACTGTAAGAAATAATGAAAATATATGGGAAAAATGTAATAATATGTCATAATGAGATGTTTAACCTATGTTTTGCATTAATCTGTAGTGCTAAGTTAGCTGAACTAAAGGCCTAGTCTCCCTAGGCCTAGCACACTGGGAGCAGAAAACGATAACCGCATTTGCAAAGAAGCTGCTACGAAATAGCCTTGACCGACTCGATTTTAAAGTTGCTTAGCTAGAATTTTCTGCAATGTACCGGCAGACAGGAGATGATGAAGACAATTTGATACAATTATGTATAGAGTAGGCTAAATGTACTTTCCCAGGACTTGAACAATGAAGGCACTGACTGAAGAGGAACATGCAACAATTTCGATACCTGAAGAGCTGGATAATGAGAACATCGTAAAGTGGACCAATCCACATCTTGAGAATGAACTGATATGGAAATTAGTAGATTCGGTAAACAAATACTATAGGTTAAAGTTATATTTGCTAACTGACTGACCAATTAGGAATTAGGGGGATGGACTGGGAGACCCTAATAAAAAGTCATGACTAAGGGTTGAAATTTCAGATGTGAGGGGAGAATTGATGATGTCAGGAGACGCTGTCTGAGGTGCTGACATTGGGCTCATATTCTGTAAGCCCGATCCGTGGCTGACTAATTGATAACCTGAAGACGAAGACTGACTTGTTGCTGAGCCATCCTGGATAGGTAGCTATGAAATGTGACTGATGATTTTTTAATGCCTTTCCTTCTAGGTACCAACTGCGCTGATTATAGAATTTTCTTTAGCTAGATTTTTCCAAATTAATGTTTTCTCTAAAAGGTTATTTTCGCATGAAGACCCACATGCTGATGCTAATCTTGGTTAGGTAGGCTGTTAAAGGTGACGTTGACAGTGACAAATAACTGACAAACTTATTTGCTGAACTTCGCTATTAATGCTGGTAATCTTAGTTTGTGAAATTTGCATTGTTGCATATGTCCCCTTCAAGTGATGATGTTTACTATTAATGAATTAATAAATTGATTGGTCTGAATAAAGATTGAACTAACAGATGATTTAGAATTGTAATCAATAGGGAAATAAAATTGTTTAACTCCTTACTGAGTTGTGGTTATTCATGAGTAGATGGTTTTAAACTGTTTTCCATAGAATGTTTTCTTGAATATTGATGTTAGCTGTTGATTCATAAGTCACTGCATGACTAGGATACTTCATGCGATTCAAAAGGTTCATCAACCTACACACGTCCCCTTGTAAGTTTACTTACTAAGGACAAGTCGCGCTTGGTGGTTAGTTTCCTTGGAGAACTGGTTATGTGGTGATTATTGGTTATGGTAGTAGTTTACATTAGGGTTACTTGTTCGTATTTCATAAAGTTTGAATTTTGTTTTTCTGAAATGGCAATTGTAGCAAAGATGATGTCCCCTTAAACCCAGAAACAACTTTCCCAGATCCTGGATCCCTTTAGTAAAGTTGGGTATGTTCTCAGCGTTTATTGTGATAGTGTGAAAGTGGTAGGTTGTGCTTGCAAAGGCTTAAACAAATCGCAGGTGAATTGTGATGTATGTGAGGTAAAGTAGGGAGTCTGCGTACTCCAGTTAAGGTTTAGTAGGAGTGTGCGTACTCCGCAGTATGAGAGTAGGGAAGTTGTCGAACTTCACGTGTGTGGCGCTTTGTGCTCAAATATTATCCATGTGGTTGTTGGTGATATAAGGACCCTGCGTGGTCCAAGAGTCCGGAGTATATCGACAAGTGTAGGAGACACTTGGTTATATGTTGTAATCTGCCTTGTTTAGTAGGTTGATCGGGCGTGGTCAACAAGTCAGTGTGTGAGATAGATGAGTAAAATACATTTTTTGACTGAGATTTGGCGAGTCCTTTGTGCACCAGGACAGACCCACTGATCCGTTGAGAGTTAAATTCACGGGTCAAATTTTGCTTGCAAATGTGGGAGACTGAGAAAGAGGAATAGCTGCATGAGTGAAAGGGGCATTAATGAAAATCCGTAAGGTCTCTGAAGCGATTGTGTCCCTTCCTGTAGTAAGCCAGCAGGTTTGTTTTAGTTATTGGTACTTTGTTAAAGTGCTCGCAATAATCTGCATTAGTTGTGTGAATTGAAGTTTAGGAGGACAAGCCGCAGGACTTTGTAAGCCGCAGTGTGTGAGTGTGACATCAGAGTGTGCCGCGCTGGGATAGGTTGGTTAGTGAGAAGAGTGGCGAGTGGATTGGCAGCCATCCGTAAAAGGCAATTGGTTGAGTAAGCGGGTGAAGGGAATCTTGGGAGTAAAAGTAATTTCATTATTGAATCCAAATAAATAAAACAGATAAAATGAAGTTTTTCAAGGCGCTCACAAGTGCTATGAAAGGTGATTCTTACATTAAGGCATCAGTGGGGGAGCCGACCCCACCGGATAATTCTCCGGCTTATATTGTGATGGAGGAGTGAGGTGTAGCACTGTGTCTTTGGTTAAAGCAGTGGTGCATGCTAACAAAGAAGCTAGGGGCTTTAGCATTTCCAGAGCATGGAACATTTAATTTGAGAATTTTGGATGAAGTGCGAATGGCATTATATGTGAGGAAGCCGTTACTGAGACCAGCACAGCTTGAGGCTTTAGCGGTTTGGGAGCTGGTGGCCAGAGAGCAACAAGAGATGAAATTTAAGAGGAGTATGATAAGTGTAGAAAAATCCTTAGCTGAAGCTAGGTGGGATTGGGAACAGAAAAGGTGGAGAATAGAGACATTACAGGGAATTAAATTGTTTCCTGCAATTACAGAGGAAGACGAGACAGAGAAGGAAGATAATGCTAAAGAGAGTGAAAGTGCAGGGACAAAGAAAAAGAAGAAGCTTTATGTAGACGCTGAGGACTCTGATGTTGAGGACATTATTACACAGCCTTTTGAGGGACCGACCTCCACCCTATGGAACTTATTCAGGGGGTCCAGGTACTAGTGCCGTTACAACTGCTCCAACACAAGCATCAGGTACAGAAGGACCAGTGCAGACAGACAGTGGACAGATACCAGGGGTAGTACAGAGTACACCTAAAGCGGGGACTACTACTGTTGTCCAAGCACAGATGCATCCACCATTGATACAGAGAATTTATCCAAATGTGCCAGTCCTTGAGATGATTTCGAACTTAGTGGTGCCATCGGAGCAGGTGCTCCCGAGGCCAGTGCTAGTTCAGACCAAGCCAACTCCAATGTAATTGGCTCTGGCACAGCCACAGGGTTTTCTGAAGTTTACACCGATAACAGGAACACAGTCAGATATTACACCAGTCACGAATCAAGCAATGGGAGTAACTTTTCCACAAGGTGCGAGTGTCAGGGCAGCTCCAGATGCAATATCTCTACCGATTACTGTTGGTCCAGCGGTACCCTTATTCGCGCAAAAGAAAGTGAGTGCAGGAGATCAGAGTGAAATATCAGAGTATTGTGAGAAGGGGAGTGAGTGATCCTGGGCAGATGATGTCGTCTGTGGGTCCGATTTTCAATGGATCTATACCGCTAATGGATCTTAGTCCACTTGTAGCACTTCCAGATGCAGTAAATGGCCGAATGCGAGTCCAAGTCTGAAACTTTTGACACCGCAAACTCCAGGTACAGTGAAGTAACAGGTGCCAGTGCCAAATGCAAGTAACATCTCATTACAGGGATTGTCAGCGCAGCAATTGAGTGAATGGTTAGACAGTCTAAATACACCTCAAAATGCATCTAAGGGTGAAGAGCAGATAAATTGTGTGAGGTTAAATATAGAAACAACTGAGTTAGTTGAGGGAACAATGGGTGTGAAAAGGTTAGAGTCCTACACAGAAGAAGAGTTGAGGTATTTGTGCCCAAAGATTCCAAAAGAAGTAAGTAAAATACATCAGAAATTGGCAGAGCTAGCAGAGAAACATGACATCGACATTGAGAAAACAAAGCATCTGAAACACAGTTACAGGTTAGATTTTGAGGCAAAGGATTTTGAACACATGAGATCAGCAGGGATGAAGGCTCACTTTAAAGGATTACTGCAGAGTGCTCAGATCTGGGGAGCATTAGAGAAGTGGAGAGGAAGATGGGCAAAGAAGGACAAGCAGAAGCGAGATTCGCAAGAGGGGTCTGAAGATGTTCAGAAAGAAAGCAAATCAGTAAAGATGCTTCCGATGAGAGAGATTCCAGGGGGGCAGTTGTTCATGTTCCATGGCACAGGAGTGATATATTGTCATTCACAAATGATTACCCAAAACTGAGAGAGAAACCGGTTGAGTGGTATCAGCAGACAGATAGGTTTGTGAAACTTTTCAAATGTCTGTGGGAAGACTTAAACAAATTGTTGGAGATAGTGGTTCCAGCCGACTTATGGGTTGAATGTAAGAGAGCAGTGGATTGGCCAACAAGTGAACCGGAAAGGGATAGAGTAACAGGTGCACCTTCACCTGAGGGGATGAAACATTACTATAAGGTGACTGAGTTCCTGAAGACAAGAATTTCTCCCCAAAATATTGACTGGCAGAGAACTGACACAATGGTTCAAGAGTCTAAAGAGTCAATACATACCTATTATGAAAGATTGCTAAAAGCGTTCAAAGAGTACAGTGGTAAGGAAGCAATTGAGCCGAAAGACATGATGCATTTTGTGTTCAGTTTTGTCGAAGGTTTGAGACCAGAAGTGGGACAGATGATTAAGAGTAATTTGATTTGCTGGCAGGCAAAGCCGATTGATGAAGTATTGCAGTATGCAAAATACTGTAGTGACGAGATTGAATTGAAGCAGAAAAAGCTGAAGGAAAAAGCAGTGGTGATGCAAATAAAGGCAGCTCAGACAGGAATGCAAGGAGCTTTAGTACCGCCTATGCCACCCCAGCAGAGAACTGTTATGTTCCAGCCTCAAATGAGAGGTAGGGGTCGTGGAATTGACATGATGCGTGGTCCCGCGTTGGGTACTGTAGTGGTTCAGAATGACATGCAGGGGATGAAAAAGATGTTACTGTGTCATGTGTGTGGAAACGTGGGACACTGGAAACAGGAGTGTCCGTTAATGGCACAGGATGGTTTCATTCAGCAAGGTGGTGAGGTCAGCACATTTAAAACTATGAAAGTCCCAAGAATTAAAGGATTTATTCCTAATGTTCAGAATCAAGTGCAGAATTTCCAACCCGTGTAACAGATGCAAGTGCCGCGTGCACAATTAACACAGTTGCAACCAATGCAGCAGCAGATTCCCATGGTACCTAGACAGCAAATGCTGATACCTCAAGCCCCGATAGAGCAGCAACAAGTGTTGCTTACTCAGCAGGTCACAAGTCAGAGACAAGACAGAAGTAATGACACAGTACACCAATTTTTTTTATTCTAAAGAACTTCATTGGCTTTTAGCAAAAACGAGTGAATACATAGTACAACATACAAAATAGGTCACCTTCTGCTCCCCCAAGCAAGCTACCATGCAATACTGGTTACCGAAGCTGGATGGCACAGACACACTTCGAACAGAAGTTAGCACCTGTTGTGCCAGGTCACCAACAGCAAGTCGTCGTCAGTCGAGGCTCGGATTTGGCCCCCCAGGTGGCCTCCCACTTCCCCCATATTCTCCTGTACTTGGACGGGCATCCTCTTGCTTTGTATATGAGTTTCTCCCGCTGGGCACACCAGTCCACCCCAAGGCGCCATTTGGCCAACGTTGGTGCCGCCTCCGCTTTCCAATCTGCCACCATGTCTCTTTTGGCCACCAGACAAGCCACTCCCAGGAAGATTTGATCAGCTCTATTAGACCCTGCTCCCTCCATGACCCCCAAGAGGAGCAGTAATGGGGCCGCGGTCACCTCTTTCTGCAAGACCCCAGAAATCTCAGACACTACCGCTCTCCAGTATGAGGCAATGTTCGGGCAGGTCCATAACATATGATAGAAATCGTCATCAGGGCCAGAGCATCAGGGACAGTTCGCGTGGGATCTGAGACCTGCGTTATGTAGCCTAATGGGTGTGAGGTAAGCTATGTGCAAGTAGTATGTCTGTAATACGTGAAAGCAGGTGGCCATGGTCAGGGCCCTGCGGGCCATCAGTGCCTCCCTCCAGTCCTCCTCATCGATAAGGTCCAGCCACTCATCCCACCTCTGACGGAGCTTGTCCAGCGACTGAGCAGTGTTGGTAACTAGAGAGCGATAGATCTGCTACACCCCCCCCTACCCAGACCCCCCATAAACACAGTCACCTCCATGGGACTGAACTCAGGAAGGACCTCCCCCGCTGGGACGTATACGTGTAGCGCATGCCGGAGTTGCAGGTTCCTGTGGAACTGGGTCTTATTAAGCAGAGGGTGCTGTTGAAGCTCTTCGAAAGATCGCATATGCGACCCCTCCCAGACTTCTCCAAGTAAAGAGATTCCTATGAGGTCCCATCTCTGAAATCCCTCCAAGGCTGAGACTTCCGCCAACCAGCCTCGTGCCATAGTGGGGTCTGCTGAGTGAGACGGCCCCACCAACCCGATACCCTCTGGGCCTCAAGCCAGCCCGTCAAAACCACTCTTGTGACATCCGGAATTGCGCGGGGGAGGGGACAGCCATACAGCGCTCCAATCACCTTGGGGAAATGTAGGAGGCTGGCCTGGCTTATAGTGGGTACCTTGTGGTACTTACACCTTGTGCCATGGCCAGTTATCCCTTATTAGTAGAATGGAGGTGTTTCTAGCAGCTTAGGCTGACAGAGGTAGCTATGGCAAAGCTGCTTAGGTTGAACTAGGAGACATGCAAAGCTCCTACTATACCACTTATATCATATAGCACTATATCATAAGAAAACACAATACTCAGAGTTACTAAAAATAAAGGTACTTTTTTTAGTGACAATATGCCAAAAGTATCTCAGAGGATACCCTCACTTAGGAGGTAAGTAATATACACAAATGATATGTACACAAACCAAAATCAGGTAAGTAACAGTAAGAAAAGTAGTGCAAACAATGTAGAATCACAATAGAATGCAATAGGTAGAAATAGGCCTAGGGGCAACACAAACCATATACTCCAAAAGTGGAATGCGAATCACGAATGGACCCCATGCCTATGGTAGGTTGTAGAGGGTTGCTGGGACTGTTAGAAAACACTAAGGGTGTCCAAGATACCCAGCTCCAAGACCCTGAAAAGTAGGAGTAAAGTTATCCTACTACCCTAGAAAGACAGTAAAGTCGAGATAGGGGATTCTGCAAGAACCACAGCTGCCAGCAAAACGCTGAAGATGGATTCCTGGACCTGAGGACCTGTAAAGGAAGGCGACCAAGTCCAAGAGTCATGCAAGTGTCCAGGGAGGGCAGGAGCCCACTAAACCCCGGATGAAGGTGTAAAAGGGCTGCCTCCAGGTGGAAGAAGCTGAAGATTCTGCAACAACGGAAGGTGCCAGGAACTTCTCCTTTGGTCAGAAGATGTCCCATGGTGTGCTGGAGGATGCAGGACTGTGTCCACGCAGAAATACCGCAAACAAGCCTTGCTAGCTGCAAGAGTAGTGGTTGAGGATTTTGGGTGCTGCTGGGGCCCAGGAAGGACCAGTGCCCCCCTTGGAGGAGGAGACAGAGGGGGCGCTCAGCAACTCAGAGAGCCCCCGCAGAAGCAGGCGACACCCGCAGAAGTACTGGAACAGGCACTTGGAAGATCTGAGGACAGTGGTTGACTCAGAGTCAAAAAGGAGGGTCCCACAACATCGGAGTCCAACTCAGGGAGTTGGGCACTGCAGGACGGAGTGCTGAGGACCCAGGCTAGGCTGTGCACAAAGGAATCCTTGGAAAAGTGCACAGAAGCCGGAGCAGCTGCAGATCACGCAGTACACAGGATTACTGTCTGGCGTGGGGAGGCAAGGACTTACCTCCACCAAATTTGGACAGAAGGGCCACTGGACTGTGGGAGACACTTGGACCCAGCTCCTGTGTTCCAGGGACCATGCTCGTCCGGATTAGAGGGGACCCAGAGGACTGGTGATGCAGAAGTTTGGTGCCTATGTTGGCATGGGGAAGATTCAGTCGACCCACAGGAGATTTCTTCTTGGCTTCCAGTACAGGGTGAAGGCAGACAGCCCTCAGAGCATGCACCACCAGGAAACAGTAGAGAAAGCCGGCAGGATGAGGCGCTACAATGTTGCTGGTAGTTGTCTTGCTACTTTGTTGCGGTTTTGCAGGCGTCCTGGAGCAGTCAGCGGTCGATCCTTGGCAGAAGTTGAAGAGGGAATTGCAGTGGAACTCTGGTGAGCTCTTGCATTCGTTATCTGAGGAATAGCCCAGAGGAGAGAACCTAAATAGCCCAGAAAGGAGGATTGGCTACAGAGAAAGGTAAGCACCTATCAGGGGGGGTCTCTGACATCACCTGCTGGCACTGGCCACTCAGAGCTGTCCATTGTGCCCCAACACCTCTGAATCCAAGATGGCAGAGGTCTGGGACACACTGGAGGAGCTCTGGGCACCTCCCCTGGGAGGTGCTGGTCAGGGGAGTGGTCACTCCCCTTTCCTTTGTTCAGTTTCACGCCAGAGCAGGGCTGGGGGATCCCTGAACTGGTGTAAAATGGCTTATGCAGAGATGGGCACCATCTGTGCTCATCAAAGCATTTCCAGAGGCTGGGGGAGGCTACTCCTCCCCAGCCCTTCACACCTATTTCCAAAGGGAGAGGGTGTAACACCCTCTCTCAGAGGAAATGCTTTGTTCTGCCTTCCTGGGACCAGGCTGCCCAGGCCCCAGGGGGGCAGAAACCTGTCTGAGGAGTTGGCAGCAGCAGCTGCTGCAGTGGAGACCCCACAGAGCAAGTTTGGCAGTACCCGGGTTCTGTGCTAGAGACCCGGGGATGCATGGAATTGCCCCCCCAACACCAGAATGGTATTGGGGTGACAACTCCATGATCCTAGACATGTTACATGGCCATGTTCGGAGTTACCATGGTGATGCTACATATAGGTATTGACCTATATGTAGTGCACGTGTGTAATGGTGTCCCCGCACTCACAAAGTCTGGGGAATTTGCCCTGAACAATGTGGGGGCACCTTGGCTAGTGCCAGGGTGCCCACACACACTAAGTAACTTGGCACCTAACCTTCACCAAGTGAGGGTTAGACATATAGGTGACTTGTAAGTTACTTATGTGCAGTGAAAATGGCTGTGAAATAACGTGGACGTTATTCCACTCAGGCTGCAGTGGCAGTCCTGTGTAAGAATTGTCTGAGCTCCCTATGGGTGGCAAAAGAAATGCTGCAGCCTATAGGGAAGTCCTGGAACCCAAATACCCTGGGTACCTAGGTACCATATACTAGGGAATTATAAGGGTGTTCCAGTGTGCCAATGGGAATTGGTAAAATTAGTCACTAGCCTGCAGTGACAATTTTAAAAGCAGAGCGAGCATAAACACTGAGGTTCTGGTTAGCAGAGCCTCAGTGATACAGTTAGGCACCACACAGGGAACACATATAGGCCACAAACTTATGAGCACTGAGGTTCTGGCTAGCAGGATCCCAGTGACACATATCAAACACACTGACAACATAGGGTTTCCACTAGGAGCACTGGGGCCCTGGCTAGCAGGATCCCAGTGAGACAGTAAAAACACCCTGACATATACTCACAAACAGGCTAAAAGTGGGGGTAACAAGACTAGAAAGAGGCTACATTCCTACAGGAAACCCATCAACTGAAGCTCCAGTTGGTACGCCGTGTCAGACCAGCCCCCCCAATCCAGTCATTTATCACCAGCAGGTGCATTGCAAGATAATAATAATAGATGTTCGATATCCCCAGCCTGCCCTCGTAAACATCTCTCTGGCAAGTGCCAAGGACTAGCCTGGGTCGAGTGCCGCACCACAGAAACTGTTGCGCTACTGAGTCCATTTCCCTAAACCATTTCCTTGGTACTGGGTAGGGGAAATTCTGCAACATATAAAGGAACCGGGGGAGGATCATAATTTTATAGAGTGCTATTCTGCCTAGCAGGTTAAGGGGCAGGGTCTTCCAGCGCTGAAGATCCTCCCTGACCCGTCGGTGAGTGGGGAGACGTTAAGCACCCAGGCCAGCTCTGGCAACAAGGCCACCTGCACACCCTTGTACCAGCTGTTGCGCCTAATAGGGATGCCCTGCTGCCAGTCCACACAGTCTCTGGAAGGGTGTAGCGGCACCAGCAGGGACTTACAAGGACTTTGAGTCAAACTGGAAGCCTCTGAAACAGGCCCAGGATCTGTAGTGCCTGGGGTCTGCTGCGGGTGGGGTTGGCCAGAAAAAGAAGCACGTTGTCCGCATAAAGTATCACGCGGTCTTCTTGCCCGGGAGGCCAAGACCATCCATCTTTCAGGGGGTCCTCCCTCAGTAACTTCACCAAGGGCTCAATCGCCAGTGCGAAGAGAAACAGGGACAGGGGACATCCCTGGCGGGTGCCTCATTGAATGGGGAACGGGTCTGAGGTCACTCCGTTCACCTGCACTCGCGCAGTCGGATTGGAACACAAGAGTTTCACTAGGCCGCGAAACCTGGGACAGAGCCCATTACTCAATAACACCTGGTCCAGGTAAGTCCAGTCCACGGTGTCGAAGGCCTTTTCAAAATCCAGCAGGAGGAGCACCAATGGAGGGGTCAGGATGCCCCGGTGAGCCAATGCCACATGCAGGCGCCTGATGCAGTGTCCAGTGCTTTGCGTGGGCATGAAGCCACATTGATCTGGGTGAATCAGCGAGGGCAGCACCAATTTCCATTTTATAGTGAGGATGGAATTAACGAAGAATGGATGAGTGACAGTTCGGTTGAAGGACCGTGTGTGCTTGCAGCTTCTTTAGAGGTCGATCAGAGAGGACCTTCCTTGAAGGGAAAGGTGATGAGTGACAAGGTCTCTTTTTTAGTGGACACAGGAGCTACACGCTCTACAGTGAGAAGTGTGGAAGTTCCAAATTTACCTCTTTCAGTCAGAACAGTTCAAGTTGAGGGCATGGAGAATAGACAGTTGACAAACCCAATCACAGAACCAATGCAGGTTGAGATTGGCAAATACCAGGGATTACATAGATTTGTAGTATGTGATTCGAGTCCAGTATCCTTACTGGGAAGATATTTACTGTGTAAGACAAAATGCTCCATTAATTGTTCAGACACTGGAATAGAGGTACAAACTAATAGCAATGATGAAGAAGGTGCCTGAAATGGTGATTAACAATGCTAGTGAGGAATACCCATTGATTTAATTTTTCCCAATGTTTACTGTGAGAGAATTGCATGCAGATTTACAGGGAACTGTGAAAGAAGAAGTCTGGGACCTGACAGGTAAAGAAGTGGGTCTGATTAAAGGAGTGGACCCGATTAAGATTACTTTGAAGCCAAATGTAGCATTCCCACAACTTCCACAGTATAACATGCTGCAAGATTTTCTGATGAAAGTGGTACAAATAATTGGAGATTTTCTAAAACAAGGAGTTTTAAAAGAAGTGTTAAGCAGTCCATGTAATTCACTAATAATGTGCTTAAAGAAGCCATGTGTGAAAGTGCGTGTTGTACAGGACGTGTGAAAAGTGAACGATTTGGTGGTCAAGTGTTGTCCAGTAGTGCCAAATCCAGCAGTGATACTGCTTCAGATTCCTTGCGATGCAGAGTGGTTCACAGTGGTTGACTTGTCACAAGCTTTCTTTTCCGTGCCTCTTCATGAGGATAGTCAGTTTCTTTTTAGTTTCAAATTCCTAGACAGAGTCTACAGCTGGTGCAGGCTTCCACAAGGGCATATGGAGTCACCATCACTGTTTAAGCAGATTTTGAAAAAGGATCTGGAGTCATTAGAATTACCATACCAATCGACTCTAGTGCAATACATTGATGATTTGCTGATTTCATCCAGAACAAGGGATGAGTGTAAATACGACTCGATTGCCCTGTTGAATCATTTGGGAAATTTTTGACATAATGGCGGCCATTATGAACTTGGTGGTGTGGGCCACATAATGAACCCGTGGAGGGCTGCCTATGGCTCACCGCTAGGCTGCCTCCGTCAGGCAACCTGGTGGTGGTCGGCATCGTTATCCAACAGGGCAGCTGTGCTGCCCCTGTGATAATGATCCCTTAGCCTCCATCGTTTCCCTGGCGGGTTTCCCCACCAGTGAAACGCTGGTGGAAGGGATGCACTGGGGCACCCCTGGGGGCCCCTGCACTGCCCATGCACTTGGCATGGGCAGTTCAGGGGCCCTTGTGCAGTGCCCCATCACGCAGGTCACTGCCCGATTTACAGTGATGATCGGTGAGTGATCTGCGTGACGGGTGCAGCTGCACCCGTCTCACAGAGGCATTGACGGCCGTCAATATCCCGGCCAGGCATTCCGCTGTGCCGGCGGGTGGAAACAATGTTTCCGCCCGCCGACCCAGAGGAATGTTCATAATACAGCCGGCGGGGTTCCAGGGCAGCTGGCGGTCACTAGAAAGACCGCCAGCATGAACACAGCGGTTTCGACCGCTGTGTTTATAATAAGGGCCAAATTCTCACCTGTAAATTTGCAGTATTGTAAAAAATCTGTGAAACACTTGGGACATCAGATTGAAATGGGATTAAGGAGAATCTCCAGAGAAAGAATTACCATGATACTGCAGTGAAGTCCTCCGAATTCGCAGAGAGATGTCAGAATGTTTTAGGGAATGGTGTGGTACTGTAGACAGTGGATCCCAAACTTTGCTGAGATTGCGAAACCCCTACAGCAGTTGACACACAAGGAAGTTACAGATCCCATTACCCTAGATGACGACCAGATGAAAGCGTTCACTGAATTAAGAGAGATTTTGTGCAGAGCTCCAGCGTTGGGAATGCCTGATTACACAAAGCCATTCACATTGTTTTGTCATGAACGTGATGCTTGTTCTTTGTCTGTCTTGACACAGGATGATGGAGATGTAAACCACCAAGTAACATATTTTTCAGCTACTTTGGACCCAGTTTCAGGAGCCTTACCAGGTTCTTTGCGCGCAGTTGCAGCGGTTGGACAAAACTTACAAAGTGTGAGGGTCTTGTGATGGAATATCCCTTGACTATAATGGTCCCTCACTCTACTGAGATCCTACTCACAAAGACGAAAACCCAATTTGTGACTGGTGCACGATTGACCAGATATGAAACAAGTATTCTAGGGTCACCCAATGTGTCATTGAAAAGATGTACAGTGCTGAACCCGGCAACCTTACTCTGAAATGAAAATGTTGAAATTGAAAAATTTGAAGACGTTGAGCATGATTGTAACTGACTTGTGCACAAAACCAAGGCCTGAAATTAAAGATACTCGATTGGAAGAGAATGACCAAATTATCTTTGTTGATGGTTCTTGTCTAAGAGACAATACAGGGACACTGAGAGCAGGATGTGCCTTTTGTACAATTACTGATATCCTGGAAGCTTCTTGGCTTCAAGGACTGTATTCTGCCCAAGTAGTGGAACTGGTAGCCCTCACTAGAGCATGCCATGTTTCTGCTCAGCTGAAAGTTACCATCTATACAGATAGCCAGTATGGATTTGGAATAGTCCATGATTTTGGCCAGGTGTGGTCACATAGAGGTTTCATGACCTCTTCTGGTTCACCAGTGAGAAATGGTGAGAGAATTAAAGAGTTGTTGCATGCAATGCCTGAAAAGATTGCCGTAGCTAAATGCAGTGCCCATCTGAAGTCTCAGGACTTCGTGTCAATGGGAAATGGATATGCGGATCAAGTCACAAGGTTTTGCGCATTGAACTGTATATCGTTCAAAGATAAGTGGGAACTGTTACCTGAAGAAGCTGAAACATTTCCAAGATTTGAATTGAAAGTAATTGACACGTTGTAAGAATTGAAAACGTTGCAGAATAATGTTGACAGGGAGAAGAAACGATCATGTAGCGAAATGAAATGTGTACAGCAACAAGATGAATTGTGGGTTTCAGAAGAGGGTCAATTAGTTTTGCTTAATAGTCTGTTATCTCAAATGGCTAGGTATTATCATGGTCAAGCACATGTTGTGAGGCATGCCATGATTCGTTTGTTCAAGCACGATTGGTTCAACCCAAGGTTTAGACAGGTTGCTGAAGCAGTTTGCTATAGTTGCATTATTTGCCAGCAAATGAACGCAGGGAAAGGGACAGTGGTTAATTTGAGCCACATTGGAAGAGCAGGAGGTACATTCAGCAGAATGCAGATGGATTTTATTGAGATGCCTGTGTGTGGAGGTTTGAGATATGTGTTGGTGATTGTCTGCATCTTCAGTCACTGAAATGAAGCTTACGCTGCATGAAGAAATGACAGTCTCACAGTAGCAAAATTACTGCTTAGGGAACTGATACCACGTTTCAGGTTTCCGATCTCTTTAGAATTAGATAGGCGAAGTCACTTCAACAATGAAGTAATTAAATTACTATATGCAGCATTGAGAAGAATTTGCATTGTAGTTACCGCCCTAAAGCATCAGGACTACTGGAACAAATAAATGGTACCTTGAAGTCAAGAGTTGCAAAAATGTGTGCGTCCACAAATCTGAAATGGCCCGACGCACTGCCTTTAGTTCTGATGACCATGAGAAACACACCCAACAGGAAGACAGGATTGTCGCCACATGAGATCCTTATGGGCCGAGCCGTGAGTTTGCCAGGGGTGTCTGCGAATGCACTTGTCAACATTACAGATGATATTGGGTTGGACTACTGCAAAGGTCTGGCTGATGTGGTTTGTTCTCTCTCTCAGCAGGTGGAAGCCACCACACTGCCACCGATCCATGACCCAGGGCAAAATCTGAAGGCCGGTCACTGGGTTGTGGTATGGAAACACGTGAGGAAAACATGTTTGGAGCCTCGTTGGAAGGGTCCTTTCCAGGTAGTTCTGACAACTACCATAGCTGTAAAGTGTGCTGGAGTTCCAAACTGGATCCATGCCAGTCACACGAAGAAAGTGATATGCCCGAACGATGATGAAGCAGAGTTGTTGAAAGTACCAACAACAGCAAAACGTCTTAGGGCCGGGAGGATAACAAAGGGCAATTGAGACCGGATCCGAGCCCGTTGAGGACGGTTCAGTCACTCCTGTGAGAGACAAAGGAGAAGACCTCCAGGAGGGTGATGGTGAGCCTATCTCAATTGAGGCAGCAGGAGAGTCTAATCAAGGGAGGGCTTTCCCAGAAACAGACGATTTTGAGAGACAAACAGAGCAATTGTCTAAGAAGAAGTAGATACAACAAGGAGAGAAGATCTAAGTTAAGGAGAATTGAATAGTGATCAAAAGTTGAAAGAAAGAGAATAGCAGGTCAAAGATACACAGGCCCTAAATGGGCATATTGAACTACAAGTGAATGGCAGAAATAATTTTTGTCTTATTGTTTTGATAGAGACATTTCAGGTCAATATTTTGGCACTTGAAGGAAGCTGATGAACTGAACTGTTGAAACAATCTGAGAAAATGTTTGAGAAAAAGACTATTGACAGTAACCGGAAAATACTTTGATAACCTGATTTGACTTTTTGAAGCCTGATATTGACAAGCTGCTTACCGATTTGTGACCATGGATCCTGGAAGAAAGACTGAGAGCTGTAAATAACCACTGAAAGGAGAGTTTTGTTTTGTTTTTGATTTTTGTTGCCCTTTTTCTAAATCTCTCTTCTGCTTTCTGATTCTTTACAGATCATGAGTAACATTAGCCAGAAGGGTAGGAAAAATCGGTGCTGTAAATATATATATGTATTGGTTTGGAGCTTGTATGTGGGATATTGTTTGTGGTATTGATTGTGGGAATGGCTGTTCTTGATAAGAGCAAAGCCAACCATACTTCTGCTTTTGAAACAACTACTGCACTGACAACAATAGAGAAGTTTAGGTTAGATGAGAAGTATATCCGTTCACCATATTATGACACACACATACCAATCTGACAGAATACCGCCACATATACAAATCCGCCAGACCGAAGGTCAGTGATAAAGTGGCAGTCCCAAAACCCACACCGTTACGGCAACAGAACAACGCCCATCACATTATGACCCACGAATCACCACGGTGGACTTTCAACAGCGGTAAACTATTGGCAGTACATACCGCCGTACTCACAATGGACACCCATATACAAAACAACACCACATTGGCCAATACGAAAAACACACACCTGGCACTCAGAAACACACACCACACGCACACCACTATAAAACACACACTCAAATTACCCACAACCCTTTACCAACAACTATTGCCACCACAAGACTGAGAAGAAGAGCACAGAGACAACTAGACACACACACCACTGACACCAATACACCCCTCACACACTCCACATCACATACCCACCACATTACCCAACACACCCTCACCAACACACATCACACAACAACGATGGCACCACACAGGCACCCCCGTTTCACTGAGGAGGAGTTAAGGGTCATGGTGGAGGAAATCATCAGGGTTGAGCCACAGCTCTTTGGAGCAGAGGTGCAGCAGATATCAATAGCAAGAAAGATGGAGCTATGGCGGAGGATCGTGGACAGGGTCAATGCAACGTGGGACTGCACCCAAGAACAAGGGACAACATCAAGAAGAGGTGGAACGACCTACACGGGAAGGTACGTTCCATAGCAGCAAGACACCAGCTCGCCATACGGAGGACTGGCAGTGGACTCCCACCTCCTCACCGACAACTCACTGCATGGGAGGAGCAGGTACTGGTAATGCTGCATCCTGAGGGACTCGCTGGAGTTGGCAGAGGACTGGACACTGGTAAGTCAACTTTTAACAATTATCACCCCCACACCTGCATGCCATCACACACCCTCACCCTCACTCCCATCACTCCACCACATCCCACACACTCCACCATCACATCTCACTAATCCCAATGCCAGTCCCTGCATGCTGTACCAATGCATGGACACTCCTCCCAGCCCTGCATGGACACTCATCACTAAAGCATGCATAGCATAGGAAAACTAACATAACCACAATACACCAACATACACAAGCAAAAGCTAGCAAGGGAACAACAACCATAGATGGGAAGCTACAGAAGTACAAATGTCAGACACTTGAAGCATAATACATCATTTACATCCCCACAGGTACCCCAGCCAATGTCAGTGGAGAGGAGGTGCCACCCCTATCCAGTCCCCCAACAGAAGAGGCCCACAGTGATGAGAGTAACTCTGGACTTCAGGATCTGGACGACCTACATGGCCCATCAGGGACCACTGGACAGTCGGTCACCCAACCCCACTCACAGACCACCACAGAGCCTCCCCCATCAGGAACCAACACCACAGCACCCACCCAGCGTACCCACGCCTCTGTCCCCAGGACCCGTCAATCAGCAGTGTGCCCACCTGTACAGGGACCCCAGGCCACACCTCATACCCAAGACAATCAGGGACCTGGGGTCTGTGGCAGTGGGCACACCATTCAGGGGACAGAGGCACAGGCCAACAGGGACACTGGGAGGACTGCTGTGCGCCAGTGGGAGGACAGGACCAGGGAACCGACTCTCCAGGAGGCACTCTCCGAGATCCTGGGAGCCTACCAACATTCCCAGGACACGATGGGCCAGATCCTAGACAACGTGCAGAAGAACAGGTGGCTTCAGGTGGGACAATATCAGGGGATCAGAGAGGACTTGCAGGCCATCAACAACACCCTGATCTCCATAGCAGGGGTGTTGGCAGACATGGCCAACATCATGAGGGAGGCAACAGCACACCAGCCGACCCCTGCCAGCGGGCCAATCATCTAAAAAGCCCTCCACTTCTGCTGCCGCTAGTGGACAGGAGGCCCTGCCACAGGACCAACAGGCCACCAGCACCCCTCCCCTGCAGAAGGTGAACCACCCCGCAAACCTTCCTTGCTAACCAGACAGAAGCCAGAGACACTTGCCAAGACCACCACCAGGAAATGAGACTCTCCTGATTGTCCCCCTTGTGTCCCACTCAGTCACCTTGTCCACCTTGAACTGCATTGCTCCCCTTCCCATGTCTCCATAGACAATGCACCTGTGCTCCAAACAGACTGGAACAATTCCCTGGACTTTCCTCCATCATCACCCCATTCTATTGCACTTTCCCCTCTATTTCTGAGCACTACAATAAACACCCTTGGAAAAAACTCGACTACTAGTATTTTATGTGTTGCAAATTTGTATTGATTGAAACAGCTACAACCATTGCAAATTAACTATAAATAGTATGAGCATAGAATTAATGACCTGTAGCTGGCTGTTGTGATCACATCAGGAGAATGTTGTCATATCACCAACATCTGTAAAATAAATATCCATAGGTAACAGTAAGTAGGGGAAAGAAGTGGGTCATGCCAGCATGCCAATGCCACACAGAATACACCAATGGTTATAGAAATGTGAAGTAGCACTGTCTCACCTGTATGTCATTGAAAGTACTGATATATCACCAATGTTCTGTTGTCCATATCCTCATCCTCTGCCTCCTCATCCTCACTGTCCTCAGGGTCCACTGCTGCCACAGGGGCATCTCCAGTCCCCTCCTCCTGCAGAAAAGGTACATGGTGTTTGAGGGCCAGGTTGTGCAACACTACCACTACTATTTAGCAGACCTTCTTCGGTGAGTAGTACAGGGATCCACCTGTCAGACACAGGCACCTGAACCTGGCCTTCAGGAGGCCAAAGGTCATTTCAATTATCCTTCTGGTTCGCCCATGTGCCTCATTATAACGTTCTTCTGCCCTTGTCCTGGCATTCCTCACAGGGGTCAGTAGCCATGATAGGTTTGGGTAACCAGAGTCATCGGCGAATATTGAGGGACAACATTTAGCCACACACTATCCTATATGGCCAACACCATATGCATACACCAACATATACTGGGTGGGAATCAGGGCTCACCTACTAGCCACACCCTATGCCTCTGTAGTTGGGACATCACATTTGGGATGCTGCTATTCCTTAGGACAAAGGCATCATGCACCGACCCAGGATACTTAGCATTGACGTGGGAGATGTACTGGTCTGCCAGGCACATCATCTGCACATTTATCGAGGGGAAACTCTTATGATTCCTGTACACCTTTTCAATTTGCCGGGGGCGGTGCAAATGCAATATGTGTTCCATCAGTTGCCCCAATTATATTGGGGATATGTCCCATTGCATAAAACCTGGCCTTCACAGTGGCCAAATCCTCCACCTGGGGAAAAGCAATGTAGCTGCTCATGTGTTTTATCAGGGCAGACACGACTCTTGCTAGCACAATTGAGAACATTGGCTGTGACATTCCTGCTGCCAAGCCCACTGTCCCTTGGAAAGAACAAGTTGCCAGGAAATGGACCACTGATAGAACCTGCACAAAAGGGGGGGTCCCAGTCGGATGACGGATAGATGAGATCAGGTCTGGCTCCAATTGGGCACAGAACTCTGTGATTGTGGCCCTGACCAGTCTACAGGTGAAGATAATGTGCCTGACCTCCAATGTAGCCAAGTCCACAAGGGATCTGTACACTGGGTTATGTCTCGACCTCCTATTCATCCACAACGGTAGGTATCTAAGGGACACAAGAGTGAGTAGGCTGCACCAATTAGAACAATGAAACCACAACTTCAGTATACTTGGTGCACTTATGTAATGGGACAGTGTTAATGGCGAGGTATGTGACAAACCAATCTGTGACGCAGTTAATGTCGATATGACCGCTGTCCCCACCTGAAATGGCGATCGCCTGTCCTGTATGTAGGGATAGGTGGAAGTGAGGTACTTCCGCCGACATTGGGTGTCGTAGCAGAAGGCGGTCTTGTACCGCTGTGGATTTCCTCATTGGATAATAGGGGGCTCTATGGACGACAGTGGCCAATGGGGATCCCAGTGGGCTGCAGCTTCTTTAGAGGTCGATCAGAGAGGACCTTCCTTGAAGGGAAAGGTGATGAGTGACAAGGTCTCTTTTTTAGTGGACACAGGAGCTACACGCTCTACAGTGAGAAGTGTGGAAGTTCCAAATTTACCTCTTTCAGTCAGAACAGTTCAAGTTGAGGGCATGGAGAATAGACAGTTGACAAACCCAATCACAGAACCAATGCAGGTTGAGATTGGCAAATACCAGGGATTACATAGATTTGTAGTATGTGATTCGAGTCCAGTATCCTTACTGGGAAGATATTTATTGTGTAAGACAAAATGCTCCATTAATTGTTCAGACACTGGAATAGAGGTACAAACTAATAGCAATGATGAAGAAGGTGCCTGAAATGGTGATTAACAATGCTAGTGAGGAATACCCATTGATTTAATTTTTCCCAATGTTTACTGTGAGAGAATTGCATGCAGATTTACAGGGAACTGTGAAAGAAGAAGTCTGGGACCTGACAGGTAAAGAAGTGGGTCTGATTAAAGGAGTGGACCCGATTAAGATTACTTTGAAGCCAAATGTAGCATTCCCACAACTTCCACAGTATAACATGCTGCAAGATTTTCTGATGAAAGTGGTACAAATAATTGGAGATTTTCTAAAACAAGGAGTTTTAAAAGAAGTGTTAAGCAGTCCATGTAATTCACTAATAATGTGCTTAAAGAAGCCATGTGTGAAAGTGCGTGTTGTACAGGACTTGCGAAAAGTGAACGATTTGGTGGTCAAGTGTTGTCCAGTAGTGCCAAATCCAGCAGTGATACTGCTTCAGATTCCTTGCGATGCAGAGTGGTTCACAGTGGTTGACTTGTCACAAGCTTTCTTTTCCGTGCCTCTTCATGAGGATAGTCAGTTTCTTTTTAGTTTCAAATTCCTAGACAGAGTCTACAGCTGGTGCAGGCTTCCACAAGGGCATATGGAGTCACCATCACTGTTTAAGCAGATTTTGAAAAAGGATCTGGAGTCATTAGAATTACCATACCAATCGACTCTAGTGCAATACATTGATGATTTGCTGATTTCATCCAGAACAAGGGATGAGTGTAAATACGACTCGATTGCCCTGTTGAATCATTTGGGAAATTTTTGACATAATGGCGGCCATTATGAACTTGGTGGTGTGGGCCACATAATGAACCCGTGGAGGGCTGCCTATGGCTCACCGCTAGGCTGCCTCCGTCAGGCAACCTGGCGGTGGTCGGCATCGTTATCCAACAGGGCAGCTGTGCTGCCCCTGTGATAATGATCCCTTAGCCTCCATCGTTTCCCTGGCGGGTTTCCCCACCAGTGAAACGCTGGTGGAAGGGATGCACTGGGGCACCCCTGGGGGCCCCTGCACTGCCCATGCACTTGGCATGGGCAGTTCAGGGGCCCTTGTGCAGTGCCCCATCACGCAGGTCACTGCCCGATTTACAGTGATGATCGGTGAGTGATCTGCGTGACGGGTGCAGCTGCACCCGTCTCACAGAGGCATTGACGGCCGTCAATATCCCGGCCAGGCATTCCGCTGTGCCGGCGGGTGGAAACAATGTTTCCGCCCGCCGACCCAGAGGAATGTTCATAATACAGCCGGCGGGGTTCCAGGGCAGCTGGCGGTCACTAGAAAGACCGCCAGCATGAACACAGCGGTTTCGACCGCTGTGTTTATAATAAGGGCCAAATTCTCACCTGTAAATTTGCAGTATTGTAAAAAATCTGTGAAACACTTGGGACATCAGATTGAAATGGGATTAAGGAGAATCTCCAGAGAAAGAATTACCATGATACTGCAGTGAAGTCCTCCGAATTCGCAGAGAGATGTCAGAATGTTTTAGGGAATGGTGTGGTACTGTAGACAGTGGATCCCAAACTTTGCTGAGATTGCGAAACCCCTACAGCAGTTGACACACAAGGAAGTTACAGATCCCATTACCCTAGATGACGACCAGATGAAAGCGTTCACTGAATTAAGAGAGATTTTGTGCAGAGCTCCAGCGTTGGGAATGCCTGATTACACAAAGCCATTCACATTGTTTTGTCATGAACGTGATGCTTGTTCTTTGTCTGTCTTGACACAGGACGATGGAGATGTAAACCACCAAGTAACATATTTTTCAGCTACTTTGGACCCAGTTTCAGGAGCCTTACCAGGTTCTTTGCGCGCAGTTGCAGCGGTTGGACAAAACTTACAAAGTGTGAGGGTCTTGTGATGGAATATCCCTTGACTATAATGGTCCCTCACTCTACTGAGATCCTACTCACAAAGACGAAAACCCAATTTGTGACTGGTGCACGATTGACCAGATATGAAACAAGTATTCTAGGGTCACCCAATGTGTCATTGAAAAGATGTACAGTGCTGAACCCGGCAACCTTACTCTGAAATGAAAATGTTGAAATTGAAAAATTTGAAGACGTTGAGCATGATTGTAACTGACTTGTGCACAAAACCAAGGCCTGAAATTAAAGATACTCGATTGGAAGAGAATGACCAAATTATCTTTGTTGATGGTTCTTGTCTAAGAGACAATACAGGGACACTGAGAGCAGGATGTGCCTTTTGTACAATTACTGATATCCTGGAAGCTTCTTGGCTTCAAGGACTGTATTCTGCCCAAGTAGTGGAACTGGTAGCCCTCACTAGAGCATGCCATGTTTCTGCTCAGCTGAAAGTTACCATCTATACAGATAGCCAGTATGGATTTGGAATAGTCCATGATTTTGGCCAGGTGTGGTCACATAGAGGTTTCATGACCTCTTCTGGTTCACCAGTGAGAAATGGTGAGAGAATTAAAGAGTTGTTGCATGCAATGCCTGAAAAGATTGCCGTAGCTAAATGCAGTGCCCATCTGAAGTCTCAGGACTTCGTGTCAATGGGAAATGGATATGCGGATCAAGTCACAAGGTTTTGCGCATTGAACTGTATATCGTTCAAAGATAAGTGGGAACTGTTACCTGAAGAAGCTGAAACATTTCCAAGATTTGAATTGAAAGTAATTGACACGTTGTAAGAATTGAAAACGTTGCAGAATAATGTTGACAGGGAGAAGAAACGATCATGTAGCGAAATGAAATGTGTACAGCAACAAGATGAATTGTGGGTTTCAGAAGAGGGTCAATTAGTTTTGCTTAATAGTCTGTTATCTCAAATGGCTAGGTATTATCATGGTCAAGCACATGTTGTGAGGCATGCCATGATTCGTTTGTTCAAGCACGATTGGTTCAACCCAAGGTTTAGACAGGTTGCTGAAGCAGTTTGCTATAGTTGCATTATTTGCCAGCAAATGAACGCAGGGAAAGGGACAGTGGTTAATTTGAGCCACATTGGAAGAGCAGGAGGTACATTCAGCAGAATGCAGATGGATTTTATTGAGATGCCTGTGTGTGGAGGTTTGAGATATGTGTTGGTGATTGTCTGCATCTTCAGTCACTGAAATGAAGCTTACGCTGCATGAAGAAATGACAGTCTCACAGTAGCAAAATTACTGCTTAGGGAACTGATACCACGTTTCAGGTTTCCGATCTCTTTAGAATCAGATAGGCGAAGTCACTTCAACAATGAAGTAATTAAATTACTATATGCAGCATTGAGAAGAATTTGCATTGTAGTTACCGCCCTAAAGCATCAGGACTACTGGAACAAATAAATGGTACCTTGAAGTCAAGAGTTGCAAAAATGTGTGCGTCCACAAATCTGAAATGGCCCGACGCACTGCCTTTAGTTCTGATGACCATGAGAAACACACCCAACAGGAAGACAGCATTGTCGCCACATGAGATCCTTATGGGCCGAGCCGTGAGTTTGCCAGGGGTGTCTGCGAATGCACTTGTCAACATTACAGATGATATTGGGTTGGACTACTGCAAAGGTCTGGCTGATGTGGTTTGTTCTCTCTCTCAGCAGGTGGAAGCCACCACACTGCCACCGATCCATGACCCAGGGCAAAATCTGAAGGCCGGTCACTGGGTTGTGGTATGGAAACACGTGAGGAAAACATGTTTGGAGCCTCGTTGGAAGGGTCCTTTCCAGGTAGTTCTGACAACTACCATAGCTGTAAAGTGTGCTGGAGTTCCAAACTGGATCCATGCCAGTCACACGAAGAAAGTGATATGCCCGAACGATGATGAAGCAGAGTTGTTGAAAGTACCAACAACAGCAAAACGTCTTAGGGCCGGGAGGATAACAAAGGGGAATTGAGACCGGATCCGAGCCCGTTGAGGACGGTTCAGTCACTCCTGTGAGAGACAAAGGAGAAGACCTCCAGGAGGGTGATGGTGAGCCTATCTCAATTGAGGCAGCAGGAGAGTCTAATCAAGGGAGGGCTTTCCCAGAAACAGACGATTTTGAGAGACAAACAGAGCAATTGTCTAAGAAGAAGTAGATACAACAAGGAGAGAAGATCTAAGTGAAGGAGAATTGAATAGTGATCAAAAGTTGAAAGAAAGAGAATAGCAGGTCAAAGATACACAGGCCCTAAATGGGCATATTGAACTACAAGTGAATGGCAGAAATAATTTTTGTCTTATTGTTTTGATAGAGACATTTCAGGTCAATATTTTGGCACTTGAAGGAAGCTGATGAACTGAACTGTTGAAACAATCTGAGAAAATGTTTGAGAAAAAGACTATTGACAGTAACCGGAAAATACTTTGATAACCTGATTTGACTTTTTGAAGCCTGATATTGACAAGCTGCTTACCGATTTGTGACCATGGATCCTGGAAGAAAGACTGAGAGCTGTAAATAACCACTGAAAGGAGAGTTTTGTTTTGTTTTTGATTTTTGTTGCCCTTTTTCTAAATCTCTCTTCTGCTTTCTGATTCTTTACAGATCATGAGTAACATTAGCCAGAAGGGTAGGAAAAATCGGTGCTGTAAATATATATATGTATTGGTTTGGAGATTGTATGTGGGATATTGTTTGTGGTATTGATTGTGGGAATGGCTGTTCTTGATAAGAGCAAAGCCAACCATACTTCTGCTTTTGAAACAACTACTGCACTGACAACAATAGAGAAGTTTAGGTTAGATGAGAAGTATATCCGTTCACCATATTATGACACACACATACCAATCTGACAGAATACCGCCACATACACAAATCCGCCAGACCGAAGGTCAGTGATAAAGTGGCAGTCCCAAAACCCACACCGTTACGGCAACAGAACAACGCCCATCACATTATGACCCACGAATCACCACGGCGGACTTTCAACAGCGGTAAACCATTGGCAGTACATACCGCCGTACTCACAATGGACACCCATATACAAAACAACACCACATTGGCCAATACGAAAAACACACACCTGGCACTCAGAAACACACACCACACGCACACCACTATAAAACACACACTCAAATTACCCACAACCCTTTACCAACAACTATTGCCACCACAAGACTGAGAAGAAGAGCACAGAGACAACTAGACACACACACCACTGACACCAATACACCCCTCACACACTCCACATCACATACCCCACCACATTACCCAACACACCCTCACCAACACACATCACACAACAACGATGGCACCACACAGGCACCCCCGTTTCACTGAGGAGGAGTTAAGGGTCATGGTGGAGGAAATCATCAGGGTTGAGCCACAGCTCTTTGGAGCAGAGGTGCAGCAGATATCAATAGCAAGAAAGATGGAGCTATGGCGGAGGATCGTGGACAGGGTCAATGCAACGTGGGACTGCACCCAAGAACAAGGGACAACATCAAGAAGAGGTGGAACGACCTACACGGGAAGGTACGTTCCATAGCAGCAAGACACCAGCTCGCCATACGGAGGACTGGCAGTGGACTCCCACCTCCTCACCGACAACTCACTGCATGGGAGGAGCAGGTACTGGTAATGCTGCATCCTGAGGGACTCGCTGGAGTTGGCAGAGGACTGGACACTGGTAAGTCAACTTTTAACAATTATCACCCCCACACCTGCATGCCATCACACACCCTCACCCTCACTCCCATCACTCCACCACATCCCACACACTCCACCATCACATCTCACTAATCCCAATGCCAGTCCCTGCATGCTGTACCAATGCATGGACACTCCTCCCAGCCCTGCATGGACACTCATCACTAAAGCACGCATAGCATAGGAAAACTAACATAACCACAATACACCAACATACACAAGCAAAAGCTAGCAAGGGAACAACAACCATAGATGGGAAGCTACAGAAGTACAAATGTCAGACACTTGAAGCATAATACATCATTTACATCCCCACAGGTACCCCAGCCAATGTCAGTGGAGAGGAGGTGCCACCCCTATCCAGTCCCCCAACAGAAGAGGCCCACAGTGATGAGAGTAACTCTGGACTTCAGGATCTGGACGACCTACATGGCCCATCAGGGACCACTGGACAGTCGGTCACCCAACCCCACTCACAGACCACCACAGAGCCTCCCCCATCAGGAACCAACACCACAGCACCCACCCAGCGTACCCACGCCTCTGTCCCCAGGACCCGTCAATCAGCAGTGTGCCCACCTGTACAGGGACCCCAGGCCACACCTCATACCCAAGACAATCAGGGACCTGGGGTCTGTGGCAGTGGGCACACCATTCAGGGGACAGAGGCACAGGCCAACAGGGACACTGGGAGGACTGCTGTGCGCCAGTGGGAGGACAGGACCAGGGAACCGACTCTCCAGGAGGCACTCTCCGAGATCCTGGGAGCCTACCAACATTCCCAGGACACGATGGGCCAGATCCTAGACAACGTGCAGAAGAACAGGTGGCTTCAGGTGGGACAATATCAGGGGATCAGAGAGGACTTGCAGGCCATCAACAACACCCTGATCTCCATAGCAGGGGTGTTGGCAGACATGGCCAACATCATGAGGGAGGCAACAGCACACCAGCCGACCCCTGCCAGCGGGCCAATCATCTAAAAAGCCCTCCACTTCTGCTGCCGCTAGTGGACAGGAGGCCCTGCCACAGGACCAACAGGCCACCAGCACCCCTCCCCTGCAGAAGGTGAACCACCCCGCAAACCTTCCTTGCTAACCAGACAGAAGCCAGAGACACTTGCCAAGACCACCACCAGGAAATGAGACTCTCCTGATTGTCCCCCTTGTGTCCCACTCAGTCACCTTGTCCACCTTGAACTGCATTGCTCCCCTTCCCATGTCTCCATAGACAATGCACCTGTGCTCCAAACAGACTGGAACAATTCCCTGGACTTTCCTCCATCATCACCCCATTCTATTGCACTTTCCCCTCTATTTCTGAGCACTACAATAAACACCCTTGGAAAAAACTCGACTACTAGTATTTTATGTGTTGCAAATTTGTATTGATTGAAACAGCTACAACCATTGCAAATTAACTATAAATAGTATGAGCATAGAATTAATGACCTGTAGCTGGCTGTTGTGATCACATCAGGAGAATGTTGTCATATCACCAACATCTGTAAAATAAATATCCATAGGTAACAGTAAGTAGGGGAAAGAAGTGGGTCATGCCAGCATGCCAATGCCACACAGAATACACCAATGGTTATAGAAATGTGAAGTAGCACTGTCTCACCTGTATGTCATTGAAAGTACTGATATATCACCAATGTTCTGTTGTCCATATCCTCATCCTCTGCCTCCTCATCCTCACTGTCCTCAGGGTCCACTGCTGCCACAGGGGCATCTCCAGTCCCCTCCTCCTGCAGAAAAGGTACATGGTGTTTGAGGGCCAGGTTGTGCAACACTACCACTACTATTTAGCAGACCTTCTTCGGTGAGTAGTACAGGGATCCACCTGTCAGACACAGGCACCTGAACCTGGCCTTCGGAGGCCAAAGGTCATTTCAATTATCCTTCTGGTTCGCCCATGTGCCTCATTATAACGTTCTTCTGCCCTTGTCCTGGCATTCCTCACAGGGGTCAGTAGCCATGATAGGTTTGGGTAACCAGAGTCATCGGCGAATATTGAGGGACAACATTTAGCCACACACTATCCTATATGGCCAACACCATAGGCATACACCAACATATACTGGGTGGGAATCAGGGCTCACCTACTAGCCACACCCTATGCCTCTGTAGTTGGGACATCACATTTGGGATGCTGCTATTCCTTAGGACAAAGGCATCATGCACCGACCCAGGATACTTAGCATTGACGTGGGAGATGTACTGGTCTGCCAGGCACATCATCTGCACATTTATCGAGGGGAAACTCTTATGATTCCTGTACACCTTTTCATTTTGCCGGGGGGCGGTGCAAATGCAATATGTGTTCCATCAGTTGCCCCAATTATATTGGGGATATGTCCCATTGCATAAAACCTGGCCTTCACAGTGGCCAAATCCTCCACCTGGGGAAAAGCAATGTAGCTGCTCATGTGTTTTATCAGGGCAGACACGACTCTTGCTAGCACAATTGAGAACATTGGCTGTGACATTCCTGCTGCCAAGCCCACTGTCCCTTGGAAAGAACAAGTTGCCAGGAAATGGACCACTGATAGAACCTGCACAAAAGGGGGGTCCCAGTCGGATGACGGATAGATGAGATCAGGTCTGGCTCCAATTGGGCACAGAACTCTGTGATTGTGGCCCTGACCAGTCTACAGGTGAAGATAATGTGCCTGACCTCCAATGTAGCCAAGTCCACAAGGGATCTGTACACTGGGTTATGTCTCGACCTCCTATTCATCCACAACGGTAGGTATCTAAGGGACACAAGAGTGAGTAGGCTGCACCAATTAGAACAATGAAACCACAACTTCAGTATACTTGGTGCACTTATGTAATGGGACAGTGTTAATGGCGAGGTATGTGACAAACCAATCTGTGACGCAGTTAATGTCGATATGACCGCTGTCCCCACCTGAAATGGCGATCGCCTGTCCTGTATGTAGGGATAGGTGGAAGTGAGGTACTTCCGCCGACATTGGGTGTCGTAGCAGAAGGTGGTCTTGTACCGCTGTGGATTTCCTCATTGGATAATAGGGGGCTCTATGGACGACAGTGGCCAATGGGGATCCCAGTGGGCTGCAGCTTCTTTAGAGGTCGATCAGAGAGGACCTTCCTTGAAGGGAAAGGTGATGAGTGACAAGGTCTCTTTTTTAGTGGACACAGGAGCTACACGCTCTACAGTGAGAAGTGTGGAAGTTCCAAATTTACCTCTTTCAGTCAGAACAGTTCAAGTTGAGGGCATGGAGAATAGACAGTTGACAAACCCAATCACAGAACCAATGCAGGTTGAGATTGGCAAATACCAGGGATTACATAGATTTGTAGTATGTGATTCGAGTCCAGTATCCTTACTGGGAAGATATTTACTGTGTAAGACAAAATGCTCCATTAATTGTTCAGACACTGGAATAGAGGTACAAACTAATAGCAATGATGAAGAAGGTGCCTGAAATGGTGATTAACAATGCTAGTGAGGAATACCCATTGATTTAATTTTTCCCAATGTTTACTGTGAGAGAATTGCATGCAGATTTACAGGGAACTGTGAAAGAAGAAGTCTGGGACCTGACAGGTAAAGAAGTGGGTCTGATTAAAGGAGTGGACCCGATTAAGATTACTTTGAAGCCAAATGTAGCATTCCCACAACTTCCACAGTATAACATGCTGCAAGATTTTCTGATGAAAGTGGTACAAATAATTGGAGATTTTCTAAAACAAGGAGTTTTAAAAGAAGTGTTAAGCAGTCCATGTAATTCACTAATAATGTGCTTAAAGAAGCCATGTGTGAAAGTGCGTGTTGTACAGGACTTGCGAAAAGTGAACGATTTGGTGGTCAAGTGTTGTCCAGTAGTGCCAAATCCAGCAGTGATACTGCTTCAGATTCCTTGCGATGCAGAGTGGTTCACAGTGGTTGACTTGTCACAAGCTTTCTTTTCCGTGCCTCTTCATGAGGATAGTCAGTTTCTTTTTAGTTTCAAATTCCTAGACAGAGTCTACAGCTGGTGCAGGCTTCCACAAGGGCATATGGAGTCACCATCACTGTTTAAGCAGATTTTGAAAAAGGATCTGGAGTCATTAGAATTACCATACCAATCGACTCTAGTGCAATACATTGATGATTTGCTGATTTCATCCAGAACAAGGGATGAGTGTAAATACGACTCGATTGCCCTGTTGAATCATTTGGGAAATTTTTGACATAATGGCGGCCATTATGAACTTGGTGGTGTGGGCCACATAATGAACCCGTGGAGGGCTGCCTATGGCTCACCGCTAGGCTGCCTCCGTCAGGCAACCTGGCGGTGGTCGGCATCGTTATCCAACAGGGCAGCTGTGCTGCCCCTGTGATAATGATCCCTTAGCCTCCATCGTTTCCCTGGCGGGTTTCCCCACCAGTGAAACGCTGGTGGAAGGGATGCACTGGGGCACCCCTGGGGGCCCCTGCACTGCCCATGCACTTGGCATGGGCAGTTCAGGGGCCCTTGTGCAGTGCCCCATCACGCAGGTCACTGCCCGATTTACAGTGATGATCGGTGAGTGATCTGCGTGACGGGTGCAGCTGCACCCGTCTCACAGAGGCATTGACGGCCGTCAATATCCCGGCCAGGCATTCCGCTGTGCCGGCGGGTGGAAACAATGTTTCCGCCCGCCGACCCAGAGGAATGTTCATAATACAGCCGGCGGGGTTCCAGGGCAGCTGGCGGTCACTAGAAAGACCGCCAGCATGAACACAGCGGTTTCGACCGCTGTGTTTATAATAAGGGCCAAATTCTCACCTGTAAATTTGCAGTATTGTAAAAAATCTGTGAAACACTTGGGACATCAGATTGAAATGGGACTAAGGAGAATCTCCAGAGAAAGAATTACCATGATACTGCAGTGAAGTCCTCCAAATACGCAGAGAGATGTCAGAATGTTTTAGGGAATGGTGTGGTACTGTAGACAGTGGATCCCAAACTTTGCTGAGATTGCGAAACCCCTACAGCAGTTGACACACAAGGAAGTTACAGATCCCATTACCCTAGATGACGACCAGATGAAAGCGTTCACTGAATTAAGAGAGATTTTGTGCAGAGCTCCAGCGTTGGGAATGCCTGATTACACAAAGCCATTCACATTGTTTTGTCATGAACGTGATGCTTGTTCTTTGTCTGTCTTGACACAGGACGATGGAGATGTAAACCACCAAGTAACATATTTTTCAGCTACTTTGGACCCAGTTTCAGGAGCCTTACCAGGTTCTTTGCGCGCAGTTGCAGCGGTTGGACAAAACTTACAAAGTGTGAGGGTCTTGTGATGGAATATCCCTTGACTATAATGGTCCCTCACTCTACTGAGATCCTACTCACAAAGACGAAAACCCAATTTGTGACTGGTGCACGATTGACCAGATATGAAACAAGTATTCTAGGGTCACCCAATGTGTCATTGAAAAGATGTACAGTGCTGAACCCGGCAACCTTACTCTGAAATGAAAATGTTGAAATTGAAAAATTTGAAGACGTTGAGCATGATTGTAACTGACTTGTGCACAAAACCAAGGCCTGAAATTAAAGATACTCGATTGGAAGAGAATGACCAAATTATCTTTGTTGATGGTTCTTGTCTAAGAGACAATACAGGGACACTGAGAGCAGGATGTGCCTTTTGTACAATTACTGATATCCTGGAAGCTTCTTGGCTTCAAGGACTGTATTCTGCCCAAGTAGTGGAACTGGTAGCCCTCACTAGAGCATGCCATGTTTCTGCTCAGCTGAAAGTTACCATCTATACAGATAGCCAGTATGGATTTGGAATAGTCCATGATTTTGGCCAGGTGTGGTCACATAGAGGTTTCATGACCTCTTCTGGTTCACCAGTGAGAAATGGTGAGAGAATTAAAGAGTTGTTGCATGCAATGCCTGAAAAGATTGCCGTAGCTAAATGCAGTGCCCATCTGAAGTCTCAGGACTTCGTGTCAATGGGAAATGGATATGCGGATCAAGTCACAAGGTTTTGCGCATTGAACTGTATATCGTTCAAAGATAAGTGGGAACTGTTACCTGAAGAAGCTGAAACATTTCCAAGATTTGAATTGAAAGTAATTGACACGTTGTAAGAATTGAAAACGTTGCAGAATAATGTTGACAGGGAGAAGAAACGATCATGTAGCGAAATGAAATGTGTACAGCAACAAGATGAATTGTGGGTTTCAGAAGAGGGTCAATTAGTTTTGCTTAATAGTCTGTTATCTCAAATGGCTAGGTATTATCATGGTCAAGCACATGTTGTGAGGCATGCCATGATTCGTTTGTTCAAGCACGATTGGTTCAACCCAAGGTTTAGACAGGTTGCTGAAGCAGTTTGCTATAGTTGCATTATTTGCCAGAAAATGAATGCAGGGAAAGGGACAGTGGTTAATTTGAGCCACATTGGAAGAGCAGGAGGTACATTCAGCAGAATGCAGATGGATTTTATTGAGATGCCTGTGTGTGGAGGTTTGAGATATGTGTTGGTGATTGTCTGCATCTTCAGTCACTGAAATGAAGCTTACGCTGCATGAAGAAATGACAGTCTCACAGTAGCAAAATTACTGCTTAGGGAACTGATACCACGTTTCAGGTTTCCGATCTCTTTAGAATCAGATAGGCGAAGTCACTTCAACAATGAAGTAATTAAATTACTATATGCAGCATTGAGAAGAATTTGCATTGTATTTACCGCCCTAAAGCATCAGGACTACTGGAACAAAAAAATGGTACCTTGAAGTCAAGAGTTGCAAAAATGTGTGCGTCCACAAATCTGAAATGGCCCGACGCACTGCCTTTAGTTCTGATGACCATGAGAAACACACCCAACAGGAAGACAGGATTGTCGCCACATGAGATCCTTATGGGCCGAGCCGTGAGTTTGCCAGGGGTGTCTGCGAATGCACTTGTCAACATTACAGATGATATTGGGTTGGACTACTGCAAAGGTCTGGCTGATGTGGTTTGTTCTCTCTCTCAGCAGGTGGAAGCCACCACACTGCCACCGATCCATGACCCAGGGCAAAATCTGAAGGCCGGTCACTGGGTTGTGGTATGGAAACACGTGAGGAAAACATGTTTGGAGCCTCGTTGGAAGGGTCCTTTCCAGGTAGTTCTGACAACTACCATAGCTGTAAAGTGTGCTGGAGTTCCAAACTGGATCCATGCCAGTCACACGAAGAAAGTGATATGCCCGAACGATGATGAAGCAGAGTTGTTGAAAGTACCAACAACAGCAAAACGTCTTAGGGCCGGGAGGATAACAAAGGGGAATTGAGACCGGATCCGAGCCCGTTGAGGACGGTTCAGTCACTCCTGTGAGAGACAAAGGAGAAGACCTCCAGGAGGGTGATGGTGAGCCTATCTCAATTGAGGCAGCAGGAGAGTCTAATCAAGGGAGGGCTTTCCCAGAAACAGACGATTTTGAGAGACAAACAGAGCAATTGTCTAAGAAGAAGTAGATACAACAAGGAGAGAAGATCTAAGTGAAGGAGAATTGAATAGTGATCAAAAGTTGAAAGAAAGAGAATAGCAGGTCAAAGATACACAGGCCCTAAATGGGCATATTAAACTACAAGTGAATGGCAGAAATAATTTTTGTCTTATTGTTTTGATAGAGACATTTCAGGTCAATATTTTGGCACTTGAAGGAAGCTGATGAACTGAACTGTTGAAACAATCTGAGAAAATGTTTGAGAAAAAGACTATTGACAGTAACCGGAAAATACTTTGATAACCTGATTTGACTTTTTGAAGCCTGATATTGACAAGCTGCTTACCGATTTGTGACCATGGATCCTGGAAGAAAGACTGAGAGCTGTAAATAACCACTGAAAGGAGAGTTTTGTTTTGTTTTTGATTTTTGTTGCCCTTTTTCTAAATCTCTCTTCTGCTTTCTGATTCTTTACAGATCATGAGTAACATTAGCCAGAAGGGTAGGAAAAATCGGTGCTGTAAATATATATATGTATTGGTTTGGAGATTGTATGTGGGATATTGTTTGTGGTATTGATTGTGGGAATGGCTGTTCTTGATAAGAGCAAAGCCAACCATACTTCTGCTTTTGAAACAACTACTGCACTGACAACAATAGAGAAGTTTAGGTTAGATGAGAAGTATATCCGTTCACCATATTATGACACACACATACCAATCTGACAGAATACCGCCACATACACAAATCCGCCAGACCGAAGGTCAGTGATAAAGTGGCAGTCCCAAAACCCACACCGTTACGGCAACAGAACAACGCCCATCACATTATGACCCACGAATCACCACGGCGGACTTTCAACAGCGGTAAACCATTGGCAGTACATACCGCCGTACTCACAATGGACACCCATATACAAAACAACACCACATTGGCCAATACGAAAAACACACACCTGGCACTCAGAAACACACACCACACGCACACCACTATAAAACACACACTCAAATTACCCACAACCCTTTACCAACAACTATTGCCACCACAAGACTGAGAAGAAGAGCACAGAGACAACTAGACACACACACCACTGACACCAATACACCCCTCACACACTCCACATCACATACCCCACCACATTACCCAACACACCCTCACCAACACACATCACACAACAACGATGGCACCACACAGGCACCCCCGTTTCACTGAGGAGGAGTTAAGGGTCATGGTGGAGGAAATCATCAGGGTTGAGCCACAGCTCTTTGGAGCAGAGGTGCAGCAGATATCAATAGCAAGAAAGATGGAGCTATGGCGGAGGATCGTGGACAGGGTCAATGCAACGTGGGACTGCACCCAAGAACAAGGGACAACATCAAGAAGAGGTGGAACGACCTACACGGGAAGGTACGTTCCATAGCAGCAAGACACCAGCTCGCCATACGGAGGACTGGCAGTGGACTCCCACCTCCTCACCGACAACTCACTGCATGGGAGGAGCAGGTACTGGTAATGCTGCATCCTGAGGGACTCGCTGGAGTTGGCAGAGGACTGGACACTGGTAAGTCAACTTTTAACAATTATCACCCCCACACCTGCATGCCATCACACACCCTCACCCTCACTCCCATCACTCCACCACATCCCACACACTCCACCATCACATCTCACTAATCCCAATGCCAGTCCCTGCATGCTGTACCAATGCATGGACACTCCTCCCAGCCCTGCATGGACACTCATCACTAAAGCACGCATAGCATAGGAAAACTAACATAACCACAATACACCAACATACACAAGCAAAAGCTAGCAAGGGAACAACAACCATAGATGGGAAGCTACAGAAGTACAAATGTCAGACACTTGAAGCATAATACATCATTTACATCCCCACAGGTACCCCAGCCAATGTCAGTGGAGAGGAGGTGCCACCCCTATCCAGTCCCCCAACAGAAGAGGCCCACAGTGATGAGAGTAACTCTGGACTTCAGGATCTGGACGACCTACATGGCCCATCAGGGACCACTGGACAGTCGGTCACCCAACCCCACTCACAGACCACCACAGAGCCTCCCCCATCAGGAACCAACACCACAGCACCCACCCAGCGTACCCACGCCTCTGTCCCCAGGACCCGTCAATCAGCAGTGTGCCCACCTGTACAGGGACCCCAGGCCACACCTCATACCCAAGACAATCAGGGACCTGGGGTCTGTGGCAGTGGGCACACCATTCAGGGGACAGAGGCACAGGCCAACAGGGACACTGGGAGGACTGCTGTGCGCCAGTGGGAGGACAGGACCAGGGAACCGACTCTCCAGGAGGCACTCTCCGAGATCCTGGGAGCCTACCAACATTCCCAGGACACGATGGGCCAGATCCTAGACAACGTGCAGAAGAACAGGTGGCTTCAGGTGGGACAATATCAGGGGATCAGAGAGGACTTGCAGGCCATCAACAACACCCTGATCTCCATAGCAGGGGTGTTGGCAGACATGGCCAACATCATGAGGGAGGCAACAGCACACCAGCCGACCCCTGCCAGCGGGCCAATCATCTAAAAAGCCCTCCACTTCCGCTGCCGCTAGTGGACAGGAGGCCCTGCCACAGGACCAACAGGCCACCAGCACCCCTCCCCTGCAGAAGGTGAACCACCCCGCAAACCTTCCTTGCTAACCAGACAGAAGCCAGAGACACTTGCCAAGACCACCACCAGGAAATGAGACTCTCCTGATTGTCCCCCTTGTGTCCCACTCAGTCACCTTGTCCACCTTGAACTGCATTGCTCCCCTTCCCATGTCTCCATAGACAATGCACCTGTGCTCCAAACAGACTGGAACAATTCCCTGGACTTTCCTCCATCATCACCCCATTCTATTGCACTTTCCCCTCTATTTCTGAGCACTACAATAAACACCCTTGGAAAAAACTCGACTACTAGTATTTTATGTGTTGCAAATTTGTATTGATTGAAACAGCTACAACCATTGCAAATTAACTATAAATAGTATGAGCATAGAATTAATGACCTGTAGCTGGCTGTTGTGATCACATCAGGAGAATGTTGTCATATCACCAACATCTGTAAAATAAATATCCATAGGTAACAGTAAGTAGGGGAAAGAAGTGGGTCATGCCAGCATGCCAATGCCACACAGAATACACCAATGGTTATAGAAATGTGAAGTAGCACTGTCTCACCTGTATGTCATTGAAAGTACTGATATATCACCAATGTTCTGTTGTCCATATCCTCATCCTCTGCCTCCTCATCCTCACTGTCCTCAGGGTCCACTGCTGCCACAGGGGCATCTCCAGTCCCCTCCTCCTGCAGAAAAGGTACATGGTGTTTGAGGGCCAGGTTGTGCAACACTACCACTACTATTTAGCAGACCTTCTTCGGTGAGTAGTACAGGGATCCACCTGTCAGACACAGGCACCTGAACCTGGCCTTCAGGAGGCCAAAGGTCATTTCAATTATCCTTCTGGTTCGCCCATGTGCCTCATTATAACGTTCTTCTGCCCTTGTCCTGGCATTCCTCACAGGGGTCAGTAGCCATGATAGGTTTGGGTAACCAGAGTCATCGGCGAATATTGAGGGACAACATTTAGCCACACACTATCCTATATGGCCAACACCATAGGCATACACCAACATATACTGGGTGGGAATCAGGGCTCACCTACTAGCCACACCCTATGCCTCTGTAGTTGGGACATCACATTTGGGATGCTGCTATTCCTTAGGACAAAGGCATCATGCACCGACCCAGGATACTTAGCATTGACGTGGGAGATGTACTGGTCTGCCAGGCACATCATCTGCACATTTATCGAGGGGAAACTCTTATGATTCCTGTACACCTTTTCATTTTGCCGGGGGCGGTGCAAATGCAATATGTGTTCCATCAGTTGCCCCAATTATATTGGGGATATGTCCCATTGCATAAAACCTGGCCTTCACAGTGGCCAAATCCTCCACCTGGGGAAAAGCAATGTAGCTGCTCATGTGTTTTATCAGGGCAGACACGACTCTTGCTAGCACAATTGAGAACATTGGCTGTGACATTCCTGCTGCCAAGCCCACTGTCCCTTGGAAAGAACAAGTTGCCAGGAAATGGACCACTGATAGAACCTGCACAAAAGGGGGGGTCCCAGTCGGATGACGGATAGATGAGATCAGGTCTGGCTCCAATTGGGCACAGAACTCTGTGATTGTGGCCCTGACCAGTCTACAGGTGAAGATAATGTGCCTGACCTCCAATGTAGCCAAGTCCACAAGGGATCTGTACACTGGGTTATGTTTCGACCTCCTATTCATCCACAACGGTAGGTATCTAAGGGACACAAGAGTGAGTAGGCTGCACCAATTAGAACAATGAAACCACAACTTCAGTATAATTGGTGCACTTATGTAATGGGACAGTGTTAATGGCGAGGTATGTGACAAACCAATCTGTGACGCAGTTAATGTCGATATGACCGCTGTCCCCACCTGAAATGGCGATCGCCTGTCCTGTATGTAGGGATAGGTGGAAGTGAGGTACTTCCGCCGACATTGGGTGTCGTAGCAGAAGGCGGTCTTGTACCGCTGTGGATTTCCTCATTGGATAATATGGGGCTCTATGGACGACAGTGGCCAATGGGGATCCCAGTGGGCTGACGGATAGCTGATATCAGGCCCGGTTCCAACTGGGCACACAGCTGTGTGATTGTGGCCCTGTCCCGTCTATAGGTGAGTATTATGTGCGTGTCCTCCAGTGTAGCCAAGTCCACCAGGGGTCAGTACACGGGGGTATGTCTCCATCTCCTATTCATCCACAGCAGTAGGTATCTAAGGGACACACGAGTGAGTAGGCTGTCACAATTTGAAGAACTATACCACAACAGCAGTCCACATTGTGCAAACATGTTTTGGGGCAGTGTAATTTAAAAAGTATGTGCCTATTTATCCTGTGACACAGCAATTATCGATAGGCCTGGTCACCCCCCCTGAAATGGCGACTGCCTGTCCTGTGTGGAGGGACAGATGGAAGTGAGGTAATGCTGCTGACGTTGTGCGCCGTGACGGTAGGCGGCCGTGAACCCCGTGCAATTCCTCATTGGTTCATATTAGGCTCTATGGGGTACAGTGGGCAATGAGGATCTGTCCGCGGCAGGGACGGTATGCACGCCGCGGACGTGACCACCATTTTAATTCACATTCCTCACTTGTTTCCTCACCTTCCATAGGAGAGGACCTACGCTGCATGTGCTGCTGTGACCTGTGTCTGGAACCTACCATGGCCTGTATGACCTGGGAAAGGGACCCAACCTTCACTTCGGAAGAGTTGGAGTGACTGGTGGATGGGGTCCTACCCCAGTACGGACTGCTGTATGGGCCTCCAGACCAACACGTGAGTACACTGTGGGCATGATGCATGTGGCATGAATGCATGGAGTTGTGTGTAAAGGCATCATGTAAGGGGGTGGGTGGATGTCCTCTTGGCGGTGTACATGTTGTGTGCTGGGCCATGTGTGTGTGCCAATGGTGATGCAAACGAGTAAGGTGGGCTATTTGTGTGACAGGCTGGACTGTTTGTCTAATGGTGTTCTCCTGTCTGTATTGCCTCTGCAGGTGAGCACCCATCAAAAGAAGGGACTATGGCATGCCATCGCCAAGGAGGTGCGGATCCTGGGGGTCTATGGCAGGCAGAGCACCCACTGTCGCAATCGGTGGGAGGACCTGAGATGTTGGGCACAAAAGACCGTGGAGGCCCAGCTGGGGATGGCCTCCCAACGAGGAAGGGGTGCCTGTCAGACCCTGACCCCCCTGATGGCCCGCATACTGGCAGTGGCCTACCCTGAGCTGGATGGGCGCTTGAGCGCATCACAGCAGCCACAAGGAGGTGAGTACAGTGGGTATCATTACAACTTACAGCTGGTGGGGTGGTATTCGGGTGGTGGCTGTGTGTTAGTGGATGCCCCTAGGCCAGGCCAGATATAGCAGCGTAGGTCCTCTGGAGGTTAAGGGTTGAATGGAAAATACTTCTTACCTAGCTTGTTAGTATTCACTTCTGGGCAGGGCATCATGGGCCCCAGGTGTGCTGCAGTTGGCGGTGTGTGCCCCTCCTCATGCCTTGGTGACTAGCCATTTCACTAGTAGTGCAATGAATAGTGTGTAGGCCTGATCCCTGTGTGTGAGGGTGCTGTGTACGCTAACGGTTGTGTTGGTGCAGTTATTCACCCTGTGTTTTCTTTGTCTCTCTCTCCCCTTTCTTCTTTTGTCATCCTGTCCTTATGTGCATTAACATCCTTTGGGAGAGGAGCAGAGGCACTGGCGACAGAGGGAGCTGCATCCCACAGGATCCTGGAGGCAGAGTCCACCGACGCCGAGGGAACCAGTGGGACGGAGGGTGAGGGGAGCACCATGGCGGAGACTGGAGGGGACAACACAGACTCTGAACCCTCCTCCAGTGGGAGCTCCCTCGTGGTGGTGGCCACCTCTGTGACCACACCAGCTGCAGGTACAGCTGCCACCCCCGTACCAGCACCTCCCTCCCAGTAGCCCCTCAGGGAGTTGCCCGCTCACCCAGGAGTGTGGGCATCTCCTTCATCCCAGGCACCTCAGGCCCCGCCCCAGTGAGCCCTGCTGCCCTGAATGAGGAGGCTATTGACCTCCTGAGATCCATCTCTGCAGGGCAGTCAACCATTGTGAATGCCATCCAGGGGCTGGCATCCCAGATGTAGCAATTCAGTGCATTCCTGGAGGTCATTCACAGTGTATTGGCAGCCCAACAGAGATCAATTCAGGTTCTGGCCTCCTCTCTGATGGCAGCCATTGTCCCTGTTTCTATCATCCCCCCTCCAACTTCCACTGTCCAGTCCCATTCTCCTCAACCCCAACCCATCCCAAGCACAGACGAGCATGCACACAAGACAACACACAGGAGTGGCACAGGCAAACACAACCACCACACTTCATCCCACAGGCACTCTCACAAACACCATTCCGTTGCAGACACAACAACATCCACTGTCTCCACTGTCTCCCACTCCTCCTCCTCCTCCACCTCCCACCCAGTTAAGTCCACACTCACACAGCATGAACTACATCAATATCCATTACCAGCATCATCACCACACCAAGCAGGACACACACCTCACTGGCAGACACCTCCACAACATCCATGCACGCGTTTCCTGTGTTCTCTCCCACCATGTCTGATCCCCCTCAAAGGACACAAATGCAAGCACTCAGACACCCAACAGCCATCCACCTCAAAACAGCATACAGCCCATGCACCTGCACCCAAATCCAGCAGACATACACCTCCAACGACCATTCCCTCATCCTCCACTCCCATTACTCCTCCCTCATCCCGCCCCAACATCCCTAAAAAGCTTTTTCTTTCCCAGATTGACCTCTTCCCTCCCCCCGTCCTGCACGTATGGGCAGGGTAGCAAGGACACAGTCCAGTACCTCAGCCAACCGGTCCATGGGGCCAGTGGTAGCACCACCTACTCTTGGTGGTAGGGATCCCAGAACAACAGCACTGAAGGGGAAGGAGCCTGCACCAGCTGGGACGAAGGGGAAGGAGCCTGCACCAACTGGGAAGAAGGGGAAGGAACCTGCAGCAGCAGGCAGAGAGGGGGAGGAGCCTGCACCAGCAGGCAGAGAGGGGAAAGAGCCTGCACCAGCAGGCAGAGAGGGGAGCAGCCCATCCACCCCTGCCAGGAAGGTTAAAGGATCCCCAAACCAAGACCGGGAGGAGAAAAGGGACTCTACGCCAGTTGAAGCTGTCAGGCAAACACCGCCACCACCAGCAGCTGTCACAGGGCCACCACCGCCAGCCGTGGATGTGCTGCCATCACAGAGTGCAGGGGCTGACCAGGAGCCTTTCCCAACCACCACCACCATGCAGCCATCACAGGATGCAGGAGCTGACCAGGAGCCTCCCCAACCACCATCAGCATGCAGCCATTACAGAGTGCAGGAGCTGACCTTGAGCCTCCCACAACCACCACCAGCATGCAGCCATCACAGAGTGCAGGAGCTGACCAGAAGCCTCCCACAACCACCACCACCAGCATGCAGCCATCACCACCGGCGGACGCCCTGTAGTCCACCGTCCTGGGGCTACTGTGCATGTTGCCCCCTCCAGAACCAGTGGGAAAGACACCCACTTGAGAGACTGTGGACTTGCACTCCCCAGGACAAAGCACAGGCCATGTTGCCCCATCCAGAACCAGTGTGATGTTCAACCACTTGAGAGACTGTGGCCTTGCACTCCCTAGGACAAAGTATAGGGCATGTTCACCCCTCCAGAACCAGTGGGAAAGACATCCACTTGAGAGACTGTGGCCTTGCGTTCCCCAGGACAAAGCACAGGGTATGTTGCCCCCTCCAGAACAGTGAGAAAGACACCCACTTGAGAGCCTGTGGCCTTGCATTCCCCAAGACAAAGAGCACAGGGCATGTTGCCCCCTCCAGAACCAGTGGGCAAGACACCCACTCAAAAGACTGTGGCCTTGCACTCCCCAGGACAAAGAGCACAGGGCATGTTGCCCCCTCCAGAAGCAGTGGGCTTCCGGCTGAGGTACCTCCCATCTCCCACCCCCCTGAGGTGCCTGCCTATTTGCAAACTGATGCACCTGCAGTGTTCTATCCGGATGTGGTCAGGTTTTGAGTTGGCCCTTGGACTGTGCCCTGTGTCCATGTGGGCCCTTTGAACTATGGACTGGACAGTGTGCCTTTTCTATACAAGTGTACACATCTGTTTCATGGCCAAATCCGATTATTAATTTTGATGTTGAACTAATTACAATCACTTTCGTCAATTCCTATTGTCCTTGCATTATTCTGAAGATTTTCGTGGTCAAAATGTTTTTGTACTGCAGCTGGTTGTGTGTGTGGTGTGTGTGCGTGAATGGTGTGTGTTGTGTGTTTGTGTGTGTCACTCTCTTTTCCTCCCACCCTCCTTTGTGTGCTAGGTGGCTGCACTCACCGTCATCGTCTTTGTTGGCGTCGGTGTTCTTGGTGGAGCATAAAATTGAAGATAATCGGGAATACTTGCAGTTCGGGTTCCATGGCGGCGTGGTTCTTCCCTGTGTCTCCAATGGTGAGTCTTTTGACTTTTGTGCTCTGTTTCTGCCAGGCTTTTGATGGCGTTGATTCCGCCCCAGAAAAGGTGGCAGTTTGCTGGGTCTTAATATGGTGGGCGGAACTTTGACTTCCTCTTGGCTGGAGGCGGCTACCGCCATGGTGGCTGTTGTTTCCGCCCTGGCGGTTGGTGTGGTACATTGTCTGTCTATCAGAGATATCACAGCTATGGTCATAATTTGGCGGTACTTACTGCCACTTTATCACCCACCGCCAGGGTCGTAATGAGGGACTTAGGGCCAGATGTAGCAAAGTGTTTGCACGTCGCAAACAGCGAATTTCGCTGCTTGCGACGTGCAAAAACCACATCGCGATGCCCAATCCCCGTTTTGTGAGTCGTTAACCTGGTCACCGACTTGCAAAACGGGACTGCGAGTCGCAATTAGGAAGGGGTGTTCCCCTTCCTAATTGAGAGTCGCATCGCGATGCTGCATTGCTTTGTGACCGCGAACACGGTCGCAAAGCAATCGCAGTTACCACCAGTGTCACACTGGTGGTAACCCATTCGCAAAAGGGAAGGGGTCCCCATGTGACCCCTTCCCCTTTGTGAATGTCATGGAAAACATTTTTTCAGAGCAGGCAGTGGTCCTATGAAACTAAAACATTTCATGTTTTCATTTTGTAATGCATCTCATTTTCCTTTAGGGAAAACGGGCTGCATTACAAAAATAAAACTGCTTTCTTTAAAAGCATTCACAGACATGGTGGTCTGCTGTCTCCAGCAGGCCCCCATCCCTGTGAGTGCTGCGAGTAGCAAGGGGGTCGGAAATTGTGACCCACCTCATTAATATTAATAAGGTGGGCCTTTGCGACTCCCTTGCGAGTCGCAGATGGTGTCAGGTACACCATCCTGCATACTGAATTGCGACTCGCAAATTGCGAGTCTCTCTGACTCGCAATTTGCAAGTCGCAATTCAGGAATTTCGTACATCTGGCCCTAAGCCACCAGAGGAGGGATTGCTAAAGCAGGTGTTTTAATACAAATATTAATGGATATTCATGACTTCTGAGTAATGGATTTGCGTAGAAAATATATTAATATAGAGAAAAATAATGTACGCATTTGAAAATGTGTCCACGTGAGTGGCCGCCAATGTTCATCAAGTGTACTTATTAATGGCTTATTAATATGAAACATGGAGCTTATGCTTGATTAATGTAGTAATATGTCATATTAAGGTTTATGCATTACATATTAACTTTATTATTGTCGGCCTTAGCTTAGCAGATTTCTTGGCCCAGTTGCTCGGCCTCATGTCAAGCTGTATTTCTGAACTGATTAATAAAATGTCTGCTTAGAGAATTAAAATTGTAATTTTCCACTGTGCTGACCAAATGTGCTCATAGCTAAACGTTTTTCTCATGAGAACCGCTTGCTAGAAGATGCTGTTCTTGTAAAATGTAACATTATAAGTGTAATGTGTGTAAGACTGACTTTCTCAGGAGGAGAACAATAGAGACACTGAATAGAGTATAAGCTGCAACAATATTGTTACCTGACAAGCCAGATGATGAGGACGTTACAAGAGAAGCCAATCAGCGACATGTGAACTGTGTACTAATAGAAATTATAGATTTATTTCATTGAACGAAGTGTGAACATGCGATCTCTTGACCAATAGGGACTTGGGAAGTAGTTTTAGGAAATCTAAGTTAGCCGGACTGCACTGAGAAGAAGTTGCCATTGCCCTTTTGCCTTTTGCCACTGTTATAATTTCTTGAGCGTCTTGACAAGAGACGTGATTTATTTTAATGCTTAAAGACTACGTTTCCTGAACTTTGATGCTGAATCCTGATGCCTTGCTGACCAAACTGATGTCCTGATAACAAAGACTTCTTAGCTTTCCGATCCACTTAAGGAGAGGTATACTGTTACGCCTGTGTTTTGTTATGCCTATTTGCTTTTTCTTTCTAGGTACCAATCGCACTATTTTGATAGAGCCATAGTTAGATGTTTTCAAAATTTGTGTTGACTAAAATGTTTTGCATGAAGCCCAACATGCTAATGCTAATCTGGTGTTAGATAAGGATCCTCACTAATGAAAATTAGATATAGGGAGTAACAGTAGATGCCTTTCATTTGCTGAATCTAAATGTATGTGATAATGTTGGCTCAATTGTTCTTGTTATTTCTTTGCACCGTAACTTTAGAATGTGTAATCATTCAAGCTTTGATTAGATTACGTTTCTTTCGCAGATTTGGACAGCCAGTGATGTTTCTGTATGTTCATCATTTGATTTTGAGATTAATTTATGTGACATTAGCATTGTTAACCCCTTCGCTGCCAGGCCTTTTCCCCCTCCTGTGCCAGGCCTTTTTTTGGCTATTTGGGGCAGTCCGCGCTTAGGCCCTCATAACTTTTTGTCCACATAAGCTAGCCAAACCAAATTTGCGTCCTTTTTTACCAACATCCTAGGGATTCTAGAGGTACCCAGACTTTGTGGGTTTCCCTGAAGGCGGCCAAGAAATTAGCCAAAATACAGTGAAAATTTAGTTTTTTTCAAAAAAATGGGAAAAAGGGGCTGCAGAAGAAGGCTTGTGTTTTTTCCCCTGAAAATGGCATCAACAAAGGGTTTGTGGTGCTAGAATCACCAGCTTCCCGGCTTTCAGGAACAGGCACACTTGAATCAGAAAAACCAATTTTTCAACACAATTTTGCCATTTTACTGGGACATACCCCATTTTTACGATTTCTTTTGCTTTCAGCCTCCTTCCAGTCAGTGACAGAAATGGGCATGAAACCAATGCTGGATCCCATAAACCTAAACATTTCTGAAAAGTAGACAAAATTCTGAATTCAGTAAGGGGTAATTTGTGTAGATCCTACAAGGGTTTCCTACAGAAAATAACAACTGAAATTTTTTTTTTTAAATTGAGGTGAAAAAAACAGAAATTTTTCTCCACATTTTACTCTGTAACTTTTTCCTGCAATGTCAGATTTTTTAAAGCAATATACCGTTACATCTGCTGGACTCTTCTGGTTGCGGGGATATATAGAACTTGTAGGTTCATCAAGAACCCTAGGTACCCAGAGCCAATAAATGAGCTGCACCCTGCAGTGGGTTTTCATTCTATACCGGGTATACAGCAATTAATTTGCTGAAATATAAAGACTGAAAAATAGCTATCAAGAAAACCTTTGTATTTCCAAAATGGGCACAAGATAAGGTGTTGAGGAGCAGTGGTTATTTGAACATCTCTGAATTCCGGGGTGCCCATACTAGCATGTGAATTAAAGGGCATTTCTCAAATAGACGTCTTATTTACACACTCTCTTATCTTGGAAGGAAAAAATGTAGAGAAAGACAAGGGGCAATAACACTTGTTTTGCTATTCTATGTTCCCCCAAGTCTCCTGATAAGAATGATACCTCACTTGTGTGGGTAGGCCTAGCGCCCACGACAGGAAATGCCCCAAAACACAACATGGACACATCAAATTTTTTGACCGAAAACAGAGGTGTTTTTTGCAAAGTGCCTACCTGTGGATTTTGGCCTCTAGCTCAGCCGGAACCTAGGGAAACCTACCAAACCTGTGCATTTTTGAAAACTAGAGACCTAGGGGAATCCAAGATGGGGTGAGTGTGGGGCTCTGACCAGGTTCTGTTATCCAGAATCCTTTGCAAACCTCAAACTTTGGCTAAAAAAACACGTTTCCCTCACATTTCGGTAACAGAAAGTTCTGGAATCTGAGAGGAGCCACATATTTCCTTCCACCCAGCGTTCCCCCAAGTCTCCCGATAAAAATGATACCTCACTTGTGTGGGTAGGCCTAGCGCCCGCGACAGGAAATGCCCCAAAACACAACATGGACACATCACATTTTTTGACAGAAAACAGAGGTGTTTTTTGCAAAGTGACTACCTGTGGATTTTGGCCTCTAGCTCAGCCTGCCCCAGGGGGGGCAGAAATGGCCTAAAATAAATCTGCAGTCCCACACCCCCCGGGGGAGCGACCCTTGCCTACGGGGTCGCTCCCCCTGCGTAACATTGGTGCAAAAAAAAAAGATCCCCGTTGCCTAGTTGTTTCTGCCCCCCTTGGGGTCAGATTGACCTAAAATTTGCCCCCACTGGGGCAGAAATGGTCTAAATACAATTTGCCCCCCAGGGGAGCGACCCTTGCCTAATGGGTCGCTCCCTTCTGCCAATTTCCAAATAAAAAAAAAAACTCCCTGGTGTCTAGTGGTTTCTGTCCCCCTTGGGGGCAGATTGGCCTCATAAAAATAGGCCAGTCTGCCCCCAAGGGGGGCAGAAATGGCCTAAATGTAATTTGCCCCCGCCTAAATGTAATTTGCCCCCTAGGGGAGCGACCCTTCCCTAAGGGGTCGCTCCCCACCTCTAAAAAAAACAAAAGAAAACAAAAACGAATGACCCCAGGGGGGGCAGAAAAGGCCTTCCAAAAAAATGCCTCCCCTGGGGGCGACCCTTGCCCAAGGGGTCGCTCCTTAATGCCAGTTTCATAAATATAATAGAATTCCCTGGTGTCTAGTGGGCGTTTCAAAAACCGGATTGCTTTACAATCCAAACGCTGAGAGAGATTTCAGAGGGAAGTAAATACATTTCCTTCCCTTTGAAGCCTCTCCAATTTAACAATTCTCAAAATGTCAATTTCTGCACAGTCTTCAAGGCATTAGATCAGGGACAGGGGCGTCTGTTACTTTCCATTCAGATTCTCACAGTTTGCTAAATATAGATATTTATGGTTTGATGGCATTTCTTCAGAGTCCAGGGACTCTAGTACTCTGCAGCCGACTTATATTAGTGTAAAGCCAGCAATATCATCAGCAAGAGATATAAACTGCAAGACCTCACTTCTGCTCAGCATTCTTCTGAAATGATATACCTGTGCTGCAGACCAGAGAAAAACATTAAATGTCAATTATTCGCACAATTAGGAAGTGTAAGAAAATCAGTGACCTCCTCTGACTTGTTTTCTTGTGAGAGACATAGAACACACATGCCACCTTTTTCTAAATCAACATTTTAAAGAGTTTGAATATGACAATTACATAAACTGATGCACTAAATTCCTCCAGCCACACTATTTATTAGGTAATCGTTGCAATGCAGAGTCTGATCTAATACAGACCTGGATTACCATCCCTACCCCCATTTTCTTAAACCCCCATGCACACTCACAGTATGACCTTTTTATATCATACATGAAGTAACAGTTTTTTCCTCTCCAACACTCAATGTTCAGTGCAGTAATAACCAATGCCCTTTGTTCAATCAATAAATGCAGTGCTCTGTGTAATGCCCATGTTCTCCATCCTAGATAGGTAATGAATCAAAGGATTCCAAATCTTACAAAATTACCTATTTGTCTATGCCAACGTGTGTGTAATTTTCTCTAGAACAGGTTTCTTGCATAATTTGCTAAACTAGTACATACTTTTTACATATTTGCTTGTGTTAAACAACAGGATGCAAGGGGTTACATTTCTCCTGTAAGGTAAAATCACAGTGAAGATGTCACTTGATAAGAGAAAGTTGTTTCCAAAAGTAAAGCATTTGTAATATGACATCTGCTCCAGCTCCCATGCATTTTTAATTTTAAAAAGAAAAACCTCTATCCATTGCGGTTTGGCATGGCAAGTTTAGTGCATGCCCATCAACTGAGGACAAAACAAATGGGGATTGGGGGTCTTAAAAAAGCAAAAATAGTGATGTTTCTCATTTTAATTCTTACAAGAAGCTTTTGACAGGGGGTGAAAACACAATTGAGCAGAATTACACCAAAGTTGGCATGAAAGCAAAACTTTTCTCAAGGAAGTACCTTTGTTTAGTGTGCTGTAAATCAGTTTAGTAGTTTATGAGAAATTAGCATTAGAGAAGTGATTTTGTAAGCCTCAGATTGAGCCAGCCTGTCAATCAGGCTTTGAAGCATAGGCATATCTAGACCATTGGTTCATGGATGGTTTATGAACCTAGGTTCGCAAAACATCTGAAAGATCTAAATTAAACAATAATAATAATCAAACTCAACTGGACAAGCAGCTTTTCCATCCATTGTCCATTTGTGGTCTGCAGTTCTAAAGGTGGGTTCACTGACCCAACACTCTCTGAATTTCTCCCTGCAACTTGTTCAACAATATTACACCTGTCTTAACAGGACATGTGGACTCAGTCCTGGCATCCTGGAAAAATGAAGGAGGGGAAGGGACAGGATTCCCAGAGCCCCATGCTCAGGTGAATGGCCGCAAATGGAACCCCAAAGTTATTTATTTAAATTGCAATTTTGCCACAAGGTTTGCAGACTATGAGGCCAGGTTTGCGGTCTTCCTCAGAACAGCCCCGTGGTCCATAAACCCTCACCAAGAGCTCATGAACCCTTGTTGAACATTTGGTGTGCAAATTATGGTTTGCATGGTTGTTGTGTAAGTTATGGATTATAGTCCTAGCCAAAACTTATGAAATTCAGAAGGTTTCATTTTAAAATGTGATCTATCTATCTATCTATCTATCTATCTATCTATCTATCTATCTATCTATCTATCTATCTATCTATTCCCAACCTCCTCGTTTTCTCCCAGTAGTTCCCCTGACACCACTTGTGACAGTGGCACGCAGTCGGCCGGGGACATCCATAACCTTAAACTAAAACCGCTTCAATAGCCATGCAGACAAAAAACGGAGTACACCAGCGATTCTGCACTAAAGTAATTTAGGGCCAGATGTAGCAAAGGGTTTTTCCCATTCTGTGTCAATGAGAAAATGTGTTCGTACATATGGCCCTTACTGTGATATTGGCTGAGTGTTAGTGTACCTTAAAGATATCTTGATAATAAAAACATATAGACAGAGTTGTAGATTTAAGCCCTGATTCTTAGTTGGGGAGATTTTGGGTGCCAATTCCAGCACCCAGTAACTACTGCTACCTTGGTGTGTCTTATTTACTGGGTGATGTTATTATCTTGTTTTCTAAGTACCTCACTTCAGAATGAGTCCTAATCTGTGTAATTAGCATTTACTGCGCAGAGTATTGAATATTTAGAACACACATGCCACCTTTTTCTAAATCAACATTTTATAGAGTTTAGTGTTTATTTATAAGTATTTTCTCCTGATACATGTCACCTCTTTTTCTATGGAGAAATGTTTCAATGGAAAATTGTGCAGTATAGTTATAGATACACAATTCAGATTCCGATTGATGCACAGACTGCTATTTGCTTTTTGATGAAAATTCCAAACACAACTTGGAATCGGGGTCTGAATACAGTCTGTAAAGTAATATAAGGTAGGGATCGTTCTTGTCTGTGTTTCTATTATTATGGCCCAGTAATGCTGCAGGGTACAAGTAGATTGTTCCGAATTTCAATTGTATTTCTATATGTCTTAATACTCCATATGAGACTCTGAAACTTGCTGCTCTGTTAGTGTTATGAATGGAGTGTGTTTGTCTTGCAACCTATAAAGGTTGTGTATATGTTGTGCATGATGTTCAAAGTTATGCTTTTGCCATGTGTTGTGGCTAAAGGTGGACAATCCAAGCAAAGCTAAGTGCCTGGCTCAGAGTTTAAAGCCGGTGCAAGAGCAGAGCCCTAAAAATGTTTGCTATGTAAATCACACAACAAATATCACATAAAATATGATAAAGTTGTTTAAAAGTGTTTCTTGAACATGTGAAGCTTTGGCATTATTACAGCACATTAAAACATTGTACTGAGAAGTACTTACTAAAATATATGCAAAAAAAGTATTTTGGTGAAATAGAATACTTGCGTAAGATCACACATTTATGCAGTGAAACTGCCATTTAACTCAGTGTTTTAGTTTCACTTTGTACAGATAATCCAGGAAATTGTATCTCTTTATCTTTCCTTATTTTACAGCTTTGGTTTGTCCTCTTTCTGTCCTCTTAAATTGTTTCGAATGTAATAGCGCCTCACAAGTATTGGGAAAATGTTATAAACATAACAATATAAAACAATATATATTTTCTTAAAAAATGTTTATTGGGTTTTACAATGCAGTTAACAATTGCAATCAACAGTATCCATCAATATGTTAAATAAATAGGTCATGTGATATAAACTATTCACATGTGGAAGAGCACAAATCAACATGTGGGTAGTGCATATGAAGCAGCAATAGTTCTAAGACCCAAATGGTATGCACTGGGAATGGTTGGCAGCACCCTTACAAAATGTTGCAAACTGAGGACAGAACTGGGACGGTGGAGCGATGGGTGGGGTAGATGGTGGCAGGCCACAGTGGTCAAAAAAGAAATGTGTGCGTACAGGTGGACAGATGTATGGGATCATGTACACTTAGTGAGTGAGGGCAGAAACAATGGGTGATCACAAGTGTGAGGACCCCAGCACACGGTGATATGTGGTGCACATGTAGGCTGCACTCTCATATCATAGGGGGGAGACCATAATTCCCCAACTCCTGTAAAAAGTGTGTGAGGAGGGTAGCCCACTGGGGAGAGATAGGTCACTTGCATAAATTACAAACCTCTTCATAGCGAAGAGCGTCTTCTTCAGCTGTGCCCCATTTGTGTACCGCTCTGTGCTATGGAGCTATCTGTGGAGCCATGGGGGATCACCATTAGAGACTGGGAGCACATCTGGGAAGAAGGAGCACCAGGGCAGCCAAGCGAGTGTGCATCATTTTTGTTCCCCACAAAAGGATGATGGACGGAATGTTGAACAATACAAACACTCACTCCCAATTACAGATCTGGGTTTAATCCATCATTCTTTTGCTCTCCATGTCACCCAGTTTGGAACCAACCATATGCAAAACAGTCTTGAACATGTTCCCAATGGGAACCGTCCAGCCCAAACTGCCAGGCCAGGTCCTCCCTGAACCAGAAACAAGCATCTTGGAACAGTTCAGCATATCACCCTTCATCAGCCAGGCTAGCTTGAATCCAGTGGTGCAGCAAGCAAGGGACCCACGTCTGGTCATACCCTAGCCACTTAGGGCAACTTTAGCAACACAAAAGGATGATGGACAGCGTGCTGAACAATGCAAACACTCACCCCCAGTCACAGACCTGGGTTTAATCCATCGTTCTTTTGCTCAAGTGTTAAGGTGATGGTCGTCACCCAGGGTAAGTATGTCCCAAAGAGTAAGACACGTGTGGCTAACTTGTCTGTGTAAAAGCAACTGCCCCGGTGGGAGGCCATGTTCCGTGGTCACTGTTAGAACGGGAGAGGGTGGCCAACAGAGAAGAGGTACAATAGCATGAGCAACGAGTGTTCTGTTCAATGCCTCATGTCTCTGGGGGAGTAAAAACCCAGAAAGCGAAGACGGCAGACTAGGGGTAACGCCAAAACATACATTGGGATCCCACGTGAGAGGCAATGTATTCGAAATGTGCGCATCCGAGCCACCGATATCTGCAAAGGCCAGGAGTAGGAGAGTAAAACCTTCAGAAGGAGTACGCCTCACAACTTAAAAATCCGGTATAAGCCCCCATTTAGTACAGGTCTCACCCATTTAACGCTCAGCAGTCAAACAATATATCTATTAGAACTGTGCTTCTAGAAAGTACGCCTAGAAGGAGGGGGCGCCCAGTCATCCCCGGTCTACCGGCAGTTGTAATTTTGCAAGGGCAGTGCAATAGCGGTTGGTGCCCCAGTTGAGTGTGCATGGCAAAATAAAACAATATAACTGTCTTGCTAAATTATATTTTGAAGCAAAATTAGGTATGTTATTTTCCCTTTTTAGAAGTTAAGCTATTACAGTGTACCGCTGCAGTGTATTTGTCAATAGGAAGCGGGGAGACAGGTGTTTGGTGGCATGCAAAGTACAAAAGCCCCAGCGTGCACGTCTGTTGAAAGAATCCTATGTGTGGAAGCTACAGCAGTCACGGCTACAGAGCACAATGGGGTGGGTGCTAAAGCCCTTTTAGCCCAATAGGATTTGCTTGCCTGAATCATAGTACTGCCTTTAATACTATATACAAGTCAGGGGGTTGTTTTTGTATAGCTACCAATGAATTACCTCTATTTGCTCCTATATTAGGACTCCCAATATCCCTCATTTTGGTTCCCCAACACTTTCTACCCTCTTAAAGGGCAAACAGCACTCTATCTTTCCAGCTTGGGTGCCTGGGAGAGTAAAGCTGAATCACAGGCATGTCCTGCATAATACAGTTGCAGGAGCGCATTCACCTATTCAGCTGTAAATCCAGCCCTCCATAAATAAACATACCTGAATGTGTGAATGAAAACCATGTTGGGAATCTGTCCTGGGGATATGCCTCAGAGTTTATTTCTTCTGTTAATTTTGTTTCAAAGTAATGATGTATTGTCAAGTCTGTAGACAGGGACACTACAATAGTAAAATGTGCCCAAGATCAAACAGTTTGTTAAAATAGTAGACCCAAGACTGCAGGACAAAGTCACTTGCTGCCAAGACTATACATTTACCACTGTTTTGTATTTTGATGAACATACAATGAGACTTAGTGCTTCTCTCCTCCCTTCCCCAAAGTAAAAACGAGTCCATTTGTTAACCACACACTTATTCCCAGCTTTTACATTGATTCTAAATACTCCAAATCTTGCCAAAAAGTGAGCAGAGGAATATGTTCAAAAAGTGACTACATAGGAGCACACCAAATAGGAGGCTGGCATTAAAACTGAGTCTTCTTGTTCCACTTTTCCTTCTAGTCCACTAAGCTACGACTGTGTTGGCAGTGATTCTGATGGCAAGACCAAGGGGGTGCCATTCCCATTGATATGCCACTATGTTTGGGCCCGGTCAACCTTTTGAATACAATGGCTATTGGCAGCATATTTAGGTAAATTGGTAAAGCTGAGATGAAATGTCAAGTATCCTAGTTGTCTGACTAAAGCATACCTATTGAACAGGTCCTGTAAAAGGTGGCAACTAGGCTTCATGCATAGTAGATAATGGTAGATTAATGTTGGTGTTTCAGAGCTCAAGAGATTTAATTCTATTACCAGAGTTTTCCATTTTGTAAATTGGGACAAATTTAAATGTACAGTTTGGGAATTTACAATATGTTCAGTGTTAAATGAACTAATATATTTAGGTTGACTCTTAGAAACATTCTTCAGATGTAACCAGACTTTTCATCCATTGTATATTTCTATACAGGAATACCTTTTCTATCTGCCTTTTACCTTATTGCTAGCCTTGCCCATTTGTAACACTTCTTTTACTGACTTCTTAAATTCTTTAAGTTTATTCAAATGGTCTCATATTTTGGGCATTGATGCCGATGAGTGTAAATCCAACAGTACTATTCTGGGCTGATACACATACTTATAAAAGTAGGTAGACATTGCTGTGGCAGAATGTTCAATGTTACGTTATTTCTTTTAACTACAATGTCTTACTCCAATCCTCTTATTGTGCAAGTGCTTATTTCCTCAAACACTTTTCAGAACATTGATTCATTCATTCAGTCTACCTTTCTGCCTGGGGATGATAGCTAGTAGACAGACAAACTTCCAAATCTAGTTCTTTATAAAATGCAGATCTGAATTTCAAATAACTCAAGAACACCTGGTAAATAACAAAACCTGTGGTTTTCCATGCAAATGAATCTTTTGATGTTTAAAGATTTGCCTTTATAGAAGTAGGTGTGGGCCATAAGATTGCAATTTATAGATCGAACCTAGGCAGCATGCAGCGCTGTCTGCAAGACATGTTGTATTCAATCTATGGACTTTTAACCACACCCACTCTTGTCATCCCTTCTTTGTTGTGCTTGTCTTAAATGCGTCCTTTTTATTGGAGCATTTTTATAAATGTCCCTGCCTTTTGTGCTTAGTTCCCTCCCAGGCCAGTTCACTAAGAGAACATTTTTGTTGGCCATCACAGTACGTTCATGCTTCCTCCTGTTACAGCGTGTGATGGCCCCTTCTCCCTCCATTGATCCTTTTTATCGGCCATCTCTGGCCATCAGTTGCCTCCTCGCTCGTACCCGAACCCTCCCGTCATTCCTGCACCGCTACTTGTTCTGTTTGTGTCTTTTTAGAGCAAACATTCTGCAATAAAGGCTTGCTTACAGAAAGTCTAGATCAGTAATATCAATACTATAGTTAAGGTACACGGTATCTGTGACAGAGTTGAATGAATGTCATTACTCACACTGTTCATCTTTCGTACTTCTCAAAACTCAGGGCCTCTTAATCATAGACTATCTGGTTTTATTATTACGTACATTTAAGTTCACAAAGGAAAGCACTGGTTGTAATTACTTCCTTGTGTTTTCTATGTTTTCTGCTTGCTGCTCTTGTTGTAGCATCCCCAGTAAAGAGAGTGAGCGCAAGCAAAACATCCCCAGTAAAGAGAGTGAGCGCAGGCGAATAGCCTTTGTTTTTTTTGTTTTTGTCGTGTTTTGGCTAAAGTGCTTCCCCGGGTCTCGTGACAATTGCAGCAGCCAGCTCCAGTCTCTGGTTGGTGATATGTGCTAGAAAAGCTGGCTGTAAGGCGGGCATACGTTTCCTTTTCTTGCAGCGCGTGAAGCTCAACCTGCTGCCTTTTCTTTGGATTCCTCGCCCCCTGCTTAGTGCACAGATAGTCTTGCACCGCAGTTTGCCCACACAGGAGCCCATCAGTGCTCTCATCTTGTTCTGCAACCTCGGGATGACCACTCAAGAGCCGCAGAGGGAGCCCTATGTGCCCATGGACACCAGAACACCGCAAGTTGCAGAGAATCCGCCGGCACAGACATGCCGAAGGAAAGCACACATGTGAGTGACAGTAATCCAAGGCTATGTGGGTGCACTTATCTCTCAAAGCTTCTAATGCTGTCAGCTTGACCACTGAACTAAACTGCACGCTGAATGCACCTCTTCTTGTCTTCCTTCTATGTCCTGCCCTGAGCCCGTCAGGCTGTCACCTGTATCTTAGCACCCACCAATGGCCAGGGAAGAAGAATCTCCCTCTCCTTCTCCCCACCCCCCACTTTAGTGGTAATTGTCAGTCTGGGCCACTGCTCCCCTTAACCCCATGGCTCTCCTGGCTCCGCCCCTTTCTTTCATTCTTATTTTGGTCTCTATTCTCAGTGTGGTGCTTCGTACAGTGGCTTGACACATAAAGGGCTCTCACTGCAAATGTCACACTTTCCCTTTGGGGTGTTGCAGAAAATACTCCATCAGGAGGCTTTATTCTCACCCTTGGCTTAAGTGTTACAATCGGGACACCAGGGAAACAAAGTCACAATCTCTTCACGATTAAGTAACAATAGAGGGCCTTTCTACATCTTCCCCTTTCTATGGCATCATTCTCTGCAACAAGAACAGACACCGAGGTCAGTTCAGCTTTCAGGGGGGAATCGCTTTATAATTAAGGAATAGCCAGAGTCTGGATGCTAGCATTTTAAACTCTTAGCTCAAGCTCTTTTAAAATGTTCCGTTTTAGCTTCCCTCCGGGGTAATGGCTTAAATATCAATCCGACGTTTTCCAGCCTTTGCTGTTAGAATGCTGCATTTCATACTACTTATTAATTGATTAGAGTTTTAGCAAAGGCATATTACTTGCACAGCACATTTTACCTCCAAGAAAAGGTCTCTAATTTATATGGTTTTATATACTTTAATGATTGTGAAAAACGATGTGGTCTTAATTAACTGAAATAAACTTACAAATCAGACTGTTAGAATTGCTCTTGTGAATTAATAACTTTCTCATAATTTCAGCCCTAGTGTCAGTATGTAATTCTCCCAGCACTGGGGATCCTATATTATTAACATGGCAGTGTGAAGACAAAAAAATCACTGTACCTGCAATGTTAAATACCCACCAAACCCTGACCTAACAATGATGAGATTGAAGTAGTTTAGGAACTGGTATGTGTGCAGAAGGTTTTCTTCTAGCCTCACTGTACTACTTTTTAGGCCGAGTATAGTCAGCAGTAAAGTGCAGTCTCTCTACATGTTCTAATCTACATCTGTGGGCTTGCAACATGCCCATGACTTTCATTCATTCCTTGGCCTGCCTTTCAAAATTCCCTTGATTTCATAGGTAAATACTTTACATTTGTCCCACCCTGAGGCTGCTTTGTTACTTCCTTGGAGACTGACCCTTTTAAATGGATTATTGCATTATTGGCCATATAGCTTACTGTGGTGCACTACTTTTCTGTTTTGCCTCGCCGCTTCGCTCTGCGTGGCCATATGTTGTTTCTTCCTTGTTTGGACATGCTGCTGTTTCTTGGTGGTGTCTGCGAACAAAGGATGCAAGCTGGAGGGGGGTTCTTTTTTATTTGTTTAATAATTTGTTTAAAAAGGAAAAGGTTCATATAGCGCAAACTCGATCAGAGGAGCGCTTTACATGTCATATCATGTGAGCAACTGGGGACCACATGGTATTCAATGCCCTGTTCAGAACTGGCTTAATATTTTAATGAAGACGGCAGATCCCTTAATTGTCCAGGAATTCACTTTCTAGCAGCTGCACCTTTCTTAATTGCAATGTTTTCTGAGTTGCCTCTTAGGAACCGTACTTTACTTTGGCAGTCTTTTACAAAGTATCCAGATTTACCGTAATACTTGCATACTTTTTCTTTCCCTTTCTTCTATAGATAGAGGACCTAACTGCATAGGCTCTGGAACTTAACAATGTATATTCTATTTTATTCTTCGGACCTACTATAAACCGTTTATAATCATTCTTGTTTTTCTCTGAATGACGAGAAGCCAGCCAATGATTTAATTATACCACTATACCACTATAGCAGCAAATCTGAGTTCCGTGTACTTAGAACGTGAATTGACTACCTGTGTCAGCATATCTTTTAATTCACTCTGTAAACCTTGATAGAACAAGGTAGGAATTTTCAGGCTAACCATTCATAACTATTAGACTTACTGTTAGAAATGGGGTCTTTGGTTGGCAGTCATGTTACCCCCTGTCCAAGCAAGAACACTCACTCTAGTCAGGGTAAGTCACACACAATCCAAATTAACCTGTGCCCACCCTCTGGTAGCTTGGCACTTAGCAGCCAGACTTATCTTAGAAGGCAATGTATAAAGTATTTGTGCAATAAATCATGCAATAGCACAGTGCAAACACCACAAAAATACACCACAAAGGTTTAGAAAAATATAGAATATTTATCTGAGTAAAATAAGGTCAAAACGATCAGAATTCGATAAATACGAGTTGAAATATCACTTTTGTAATGATAAATAGAGTCTTTTAGTTCTCAAAAACCACAAGGGTCTCTTGCGAGCCCAAAGTACCTGATTTCCGTCTAAATTATCCACACGGTACCACAGAGAAGGAGATGTGTGGAAAACAGGGAGGTGTGCGCCATTTTCTCCGGGCGCACACAGGCGAGCATCAGTGCTTTTCAATGCAGCAAGGGCTTTGTGTCGATTTCCAGCATGCAGGGTTAGATCCTCTTTGGGTTGCGGGGTATTTGGGCGTCCCGGAGACAATGCGGAGAAATCCTGGGCGTGCAGGACAAAGTCACATGAGCTGCGTCAATCCGGTGGGCGCTGCAGCGATTCTTCTCATATGAAGTCGGGCTGCATTATTCCGGCTCGGCGATGCGTCAATCCGGTGGGCTGTGCGTCGAAGTTCTGGTTGCAATGCTGGCACTGCGTCGATCTCCACTCGGGGAGCTGGGCTGTGTTATTCCGGTTTGGCGATGCAGTGATTTTCTCACCGCAGGGCAGGCTGTGTGACGATTTCTGGCATGCTGTGCGTCGATTTTCACACAAGGAGTTCTTTGCAGAGATTAAGGCCCTCACTATCACATTGGGGGTAAGTCCCGCTTTCCGCCATGCTGGCTGCCACCAACATACCGCCGCCACAGCGGATTACCACCACCCATATTATGACCCACACATAGCAATCCATCACTATACAGCTACAAACACAAGTCCGCCAGCCCAAAGGTCAATGATAAACTGACGGTATCAAAACCCACACCGTTACGCCAATAGAACTACGCCCATCACATTATGACCCACGAATCACTGTGGCGGACATTCAATGTGGCTAAACCATTGGCGGTACCTACCGCCCTGCTCAAAATACAGACACTCAAACAAAACAGCACCCCATTGGACAATTTGAATATTATACATCTGACACACATACACACACCACACCCACACCACTATAAACCACACCCACATTACCCACAACCCCTTACCAATACAAACAAGTGCCACAAGAGAGATAACAAGACCACAGACAAGACCACAGACACACATCATCATCACCTATACACCATTCCACGCACCCTACATCACACACCCCAACACAGCACCCCACACACCCCCACCCACACCATTTACACTACACCCATGGCACCGCAACAACACTCCAGGTTCTCTGAGGAGGAGCTAAGGGTCATGGTGGAGGAAATCATCCGGGTAGAGCCACAGCTATTCGGATCACAGGTGTAGCAAACGTCCATTGCTAGGAAGATGGAGCTATGGCGGACAATCGTGGACTGGGTCAACGCCGTGGGACAGCACCCCAGAACAAGGGATGACATCAGGAAGAGGTGGAACGACCTACGGAGGAAGGTGCTTTGCACAGCAGCAAGACACCAAATAGCTGTACAGAGGACTGGCGGTGGACCCCCACCTCTTCCCCCACAACTCACAACATGGGAGGAGCAAGTCTTGGCAATCATGCATCCTGAGGGCTGGCAGGAGTAGGAGGAGGACTGGACTCTGGTAAGTCAACTCTTTACTACTATGACACCCCACCTGCATGCATCACATACCCTCACTCCCATCACTTCACCACCTCCCACGTACCCCACCATCACAACTGACTCATCCCAATACCAAGCCCTGCATGTAACACCAATGCACGGACCCCCATCACAAACCTGCATTGACACCCATCACTAAAGCATGCACATTAGAGAGAATCACCTAGCTCACAAAATCACTACTCATACAAGGCAAAGCTGCCAGGGCAATAACAACCACAGAGGGCAACACACCCAGGCACAAGATGACACACACAGAAACAATAACATTGCATTTACATTCCCACAGTTCCCCCACCCGTCACCGGAGAGGAGGTGCTAGAAACATCCAGTCCATCCCCAGAAGATGCCCACAGTGATGACAGCAGCTCTGGGCGCCTGGATCTGGATGACCAACCTGGTCCATCAGGGATCTCCGGACAGTCAGTAACCCAGGCACAGTCCCATACCACCACAGAGCCTCCCCCCTCAGGAAACACCAGCACAGTACCCACCCAGCGGGCCATACCTCTGTCCCCAGGACGATCAGGGACCTGGGGTCAGTGGCAGTGGGTACACAATTCAGGGGACAGAGGCACAGGACAACAGGGAAGCTGGGAGGACTGCTGTGCGACAGGGGGAGGACAGGCCCAGGGAACCAACTCTCCAGGAGGCACTCACCAACTTCCTGGGAGCATACCACTATTCCCAGGAGACGATGGGCCAGCTACTGGACAAGTTGCAGGAGACCCAGCAGCTGCAGGAGGGACGGTACCTGGGGATCAGGGAGGACGTGAAGGGCATCAACACCACCCTGGTCACCATTGCAGGGGTGCTGGAGGACATGGCCAACACCATGAGGGAGGCAGTGGCACACCACCGGGCCCCTGACACTAGCCAAGCTGATGAACAGCCTTCCACCTTCGCTGCCACTAGTGGACAGGAGGCCCTGCTACAGGAACAACAGGCCACCAGCACCCCAACCCCTGCAGAAGGAGAAACACCCCACAAACTGTCCCTTCGATCCAGGCAGAGGCCAAAGACTATTGCCAAGATCCCTGCCAGGAAATAAGACTCTCCTGATGGTCACCCTTGTGTCCCACTCTGTCACCCTGTCCACCTTGAACTGCCATTGCTCCACTTCCTATGCCCCCTTGGACAATGCACTTGTGATACAAATAGACTGGTTTCTATCCTGGACATTCCTCCATCATCACCCCAGCCCATTCAACACCCCCCTCTAATGATTAGCACTTAAATAAACACCATTTGAATATATACAAGTATGGAGTCTGTCAAATCATTTAACCATGTATTTGTTTAACAAGCTTTAAACACTGCAATATAACTGTACAGAAATGTATACACAGGAATGACCTGTAGTTGGCTGCAGTCAACACCCCAGGAGCAACAGTGCAGCACAAATATCTGCGAATAGAGATGCCAAAGGGTACAGTGAGTGGGTATAGGAGTGGGAAAATCAGCCTGCCAGTGACAAAGTCAAACACAAAACTGTCAATGTAAAGTGAAATTACAGTTACCTGTGTGTCATTGGAAGTACTGTCGTATTATTGCACTTCTGTTGTTTTCATCCTCATCCTCTGCCTCCTCATCTTCACTGTCCACAGGGTCCACTGCTGCCACACGCCCATCTCTACCCTCATCCTCCTGCAGAAAAGGCACCCTGCGACGTAAGGTAAGGGTGTGCAACATACAGCATGCCACAATGATCTGGCACACCTTCTTGGGTGAGTAGTACAGGGATCCACTTGTTAGATGGAGGCAATGAAACCTGTTTTTCAGGAGGCCGAATGTCCTTTCTATTATTCTTCTTGCTTGCCCATGTGCCTCATTGTAACGGTCCTCTGTCCTTGTCCTGGGATTCCTCACATGGGTCAGTAGCCAAGAGAGGTTGGGGTAACCAGAGTCACCTGCAAATATCGAGGGACAACTGTTAGACACATACCAACCCTTAGGGCCCACACCATACCCATACACCAATACCCACTGGGTGGGAACCAGGGCTCACCAATTAGCCACACCGGGTGCCTCTGGATTTGAGCCATCACATATGGGGTGCTGCTATTCCTCAGGATAAAGGCATCATGCACAGACCCAGGATACTCTGCATTGACATGGTAGATGTACTGGTCCACCAGCCACACTATCTGCACATTCATGGAGTAAAAGCTCTTTCGATTTCTGAGCACCTGTTCATTTCTTGGGGGGGGGGAACAAATGCAATATGTGTACCATCAATAGCCCCAATATTGTTGGGGATATGTTCCATTTCATAGAAATAAGCTTTCACTGTCGCCAAACACTCCACCTGGGAGTAAACGATGTAGCTGCGCATGTGTTTAATCATGGCAGACAACACTCTGGTCAGCACTATTGAGAACATTGGCTGAGACATTCCTGCTGCCAAGCGCACTGTCACTTGGAAGGAGCCACTTGCCAGGAAATGGAGCAGAGATAGGACTTGCACAAGAGGTGGGATCCCGGTGGGCTGACGGATAGCAGATATCAGATGAGGTTCCAATTGGGCACACATTTCTGTGATTGTGGCCCTATCCAGTCTGTAGGTGAGGATAATGTGCCTGTCCTCCTTTGTTGCCAAGTCCACCAGGTGCCTGTACACGGGGGGATGTCTCCATCTCCTATTCATCCGCAATGGTTACATTCTAGGGGGCAAACGGTGAGCAGCTGGTCAGTGTTCCATATTTCCAAACACTACACTGCATTGCATGTCGTGAATGTAACAGTATATAGTTGGATAGGCCCAAATGGTGCCTATGATACTATGACACAGTTAGGTGCCATGGCCTGCCCCCCCCTGAAATGGATTGCCCCTGTCCTGTATGGAGGGACAGGTGGAAATGAAGTAATTCCGCTGACGTTGTGCGACGTTGCAGGAGGCAGTCGAGAACCGCTGTGCAACTCCTCATTGGATACCATTGGGTCCTATGGGTTACAGTGGCCAATGGTGATGTACGCTGGTGGTGACGGTACACACTGCCATGGACGTGACTGCCATTTTCTATCTGTTCACTCACTTGCTATCTGACCTTCAACAGGAGAGGACCTGCACTGCAAGTGCTGCTGTGAACTGTGTCTGAAACCGACCATGACTCATGTCACTGAGGAAAGGGCCCCTGCCTTCACCGTTGCGGAGTTGGAGAGACTGGTGGATGGGGTCCTACCCCAGTACAGAATGCTGTATGAGCCTTCAGACCAACAGGTGAGTACACTGTGAGCATGATAAATGGGGCATGAATGCATGGAGTGCTGTGTGTTAGGGCCTCGTGTGGGGGCAGTTGGTGGAAGGGCCCTGGGCAGCGTGCTGCATGTATGGTGGGCAATGTCTGTGCGTAAGGGGATGTGAGGGCTATGGTGGGCCATGAGTGTAACAGGTAGGACGGTCTGACTGATACCTTTTCCTATGTGTATTTCTCTGCAGGTCAGTGCCCATCAAAAAAAGGGTACATGGCGTGCCATCAGCAAGGAATTGTGGACCCTGGGGGTCTACAGCAGGCGGAGCACCCAGCTGGAGATGGCCTCCCAATGAGGAAGGGGTGCCTGTCGAACCCTGACCCCCAGCATACAGGCGGTGGCCTATCCGGAGCTGGATGGGCGCTTGGGGGCATCACAGCAGCCACGAGGGGGTGAGTACAGTGGCCCAATATACTACTTGTGCGTGGTGGCGTGGCATCCGGTTGGGGGAGGTGGGCCTTTTGGTGCCCCTAGGCCAGGCCGGACAATGCAGGGTAGGGCCCATGTTGGGCAGGGTCTGATGTCAACCTCCTCCAACCAAGCTAGTAGGCCTCCACTACTGGACAAGTGTCTGTGGGTCTCAGGTATGCTGCATTTGGGGTTAGGTATTTCTGTCCATGGGCTGGTGACTAGCATTGTGACTGTTAGTGCATTGCCTAGTGCGTAGGTCTGTTCCCTGTGTGTGTGTGTCGTGTACTCCAACGGTGGTGGTGTTGCTACCCTTGACCAAGGGTATCCTCTGTCTCCCCCCCTTTTTGTTTTGTCACCCTGTCCTTATGTGCATTAGCATAATCTGGTAGAGAAGCAGAGGCACCGGCGATGGGAAGAGCTGCATCCCACAGGGCACAGGAGGCTGAATCCACTGACGGTGAGGGCATCAGTGGGACGGAGGGCGAGGGTAGCACCACGGCAGAGACTGGTGGGGACAGTTCTGACAGTAATACCTCCTCCGATGGAAGCTCCCTGGTGGTGGTGGACACCTCTGTGCCCACCCCAACCACAGGTACAGCTGCCACCCCCTATACCAGCACCGCCCTCCCAGCAGCCCCTTAGCGTGTTCCCCGTGCCCACTCACCCAGGAGGGTGGGCATCTCCTTCGCCTCAGGCACCTCAGGCCCTGTTCCAGTTAGCCCCGCTGCCCTGAGTGAGGAGGCTAATGATCTCCTGCGATCCAACTCTGTTGGGCAGTCAACCATTGTGAATGCCATCCAGGGGCTGGTAGCCCATTTGCAACAAACAAATGCATTTCTGGAGGGCATTCACTCTGGGATGGCGGCCCAACAGAGATCAATCCAGGCTCTGGCCTCCTCCCTGGTGGCAGCCATTGTTCCTGTTTCTAGCCTCCCCCTTCCAATCTCCTCTGCCCAATCCCATTCCCCTGAACCCCAACCCATCCCAAGCACACAGGCAGACCGGCATGCATCCAGGACAACACACAGGAGTGGTTCAGGCAAACACAAGCACCACATCATCGTACAGGCACTCACACAAACACCAGCCAGATGCAGACATAACAACATCCACTGCCTCCACTATGTCCCCTCCTCCTCATTGTCCACCTTCCTCCCAGTAGCGTCTACACTCACACCTGCATGCACTACATCCTCATCCACTACCACCATCACGCCCATCACTACACGCCCCTCACTGGCAGTCACCACCCACACATCAATGCACACGTCCCCTGAGTCCTCTCCCACTGTGTCTGTGCCCCCTCCTCCCAAAGTACACAAACGCAAGCACTCAGACACCCAACCGCCATCCACCTCACAACAGCATCCAGCCCATGCACCTACACCCAAACACAGCAGACAGACACCTCCTACAACCACTTTCTTTTCCTCCACTCCCAAACCTTCACCCTCTTCTTGCCCCAATGTCCCTTAGAAGCTTTTCCTCTCCACCGTTGACCTCTTCCCTACCACTCCCCCCGTCATTCACATCGGGCCAGGGTGGTCAGAATGCAGCCGGGCCCCTCAGCCACCCAATCCACGGCCACAGTAGTGTCGACAGCTACTGCAGGTGGGAGAGGATCCCGGGTACCAGGCAGCAACACTGACAGGGGGCCTGCACCAGGTGCATCAAGGAAGGGCAAGGAGGCACCACCAGCTGTGACTAGGAAGGGCAAGGAGGCACCATCAGCTGCGACTAGGAAGGGCAAGTAGGCACCACCAGCTGCAGGAGTGAAGGGTAAGGGGCAATCCCTGGCTGCTGACAGGAAGGGCAAGTGGCCTGCACCAGCAGGCAGGAAGGACAAGAGGCTTGGTGCTGGGACTCATTCGTAGCCCCCACCACCAACCATGGTGGTTCAGCCACCCGAGGCTGTAGGGGATGGGCTGGAGCCTCCCCCCACCACTGCTAGCACAGCCACCAGCACCACCAACAACAGCAGCAGCAGCCCCAGTGTGCAGCCGTCCGAGGCTGCAGGAGAAGGGCTGGAGCCTCCTCCCACCACTGCCAGTACCGCCACAAGCACCACTGCCAGCAACACCACCAGGACCGCCACCAGCACCGCCACCAGCACCGCCACCAGCACCACTGCCAGCAGTAGTAGCCCCAGTGGGCAGCCGTCTGAGGCTGCAGGGGAAGGGCTGGAGCCTCCCTCCACCACTGCCAGCCCCAACACCAGCCCCGCCACTGCCACCACTGAGCAGCCGTCACCGCCGGCGGACAGTGTGTAGTCCTGCCTCCATGGGCTATTGTGCATCCTGGCACCTGCAAATCCTGTGGGTCTGACACCGAGGTGAGAGACTGTGACCTTGTACTCCCCAAGATCTGCATCACAGGGCATAATGCCCCCTCCAAAACCAGTGGAGAAGCCATCCACTCACCCCATCCTTCCCAGGATGAAGCACACTGGGCACAATGCCCCCTCCAGAACCAGTGGAGAAGCCATCCACTCACCCCATCCTTCCCAGGACGAAGCACACTGGGCACAAGGCCCCCTCCAGAGCCAATGGAGAAGCCATCCAATCACCCCATCCTTCCCAGGATGAAACACACTGGGCACAAGGCCCCCTCCAGAACCAGGGGAAGAAGCCATCCACTCACTCCATCCTTCCCAGGATGAAGCACATTGGGCACAAGGCCCCCTCCAGAACCAGGGGAAGAAGCCATCCACTCACCCCATCCTTCCCAGGATGAAGCACACTGGGCACAAGGCCCCCTCCAGAACCAGTGGAGAAGCCATCCACTTGAGTGACTGTGGCCTTTCACACCCCAGGACCAAGCAGTGGGCAAACCACCCAATTGAGAGACTGTGGCCTTGCACTCCCCAGGACCAAGCAGTGGGCAAACCACCCACTTGAGAGACTGTGGCCTTGCACTCCATAGGACAGAGTGATGGGCATGTTGGCCCCTCCAGGACCAGTGGTGTTGTACCATCTTCCGGCTGAGGTGCCCCTCCATTCCCCATCCCCCTGAGGTGCCTGTGTATTTTCAACCTGATGCCCCTGCAGTGTTCTCTCCCTGTTGTTGCAGGAGTGAGGTAGGGTCTTGGCCTGTATGTTGTGGCCGTCTGGCCAACGGACATTGAGGACTGGGCAGTGCCCCTCCATTCGTAAATATGTGTATACATTTGTATTTTGATGCACTTATTCATGTTATTTAATCGTATTACACTCACTTTCTTCAAATAATTTTGTCCTTGCATTATTCCTGAGGGATACGGGGGCGATATGTAATGTTTGTGCATCTGGTTGTGTGTATGGTGTTGGGGTTGGGGGTGCTGCGTTTTGCGTGTGTGTGTGTCACTCTCTTTTTCCTCCCCCCTCCCTTGTGTGCAAGGTGGCAGTACTCACTGTGGTCGTCTTCGCCGGCGTTGGTGTTCGTAATGCAGTAAAAGGTAGACGAGCATTAGAAATATGTGCAACTCGGGCTCCATGGGATCGTGGTTGTTCCCTGAGTCGCCACAGGTGAGCCCTTTGACTCCTGTGTTCTGTTTCCACTGTGCTTTTAATATCGTTGGTACCGCCCTGGGAAAGATGGTGGATAGGTGTGTCATAATAGTGTGGGTGGTACATTGTCTTCCTCCTGCTGTTGGCGGTTACTGCTATGGTGCTTGTTGCTACCGCCATGGCTGTCAGTGTGTTAAAGTGGCTGCCATTTCTTCCGTGGTCATAATTCCATTTTTGTTACCGCCGGCCTGTTGGCGATATTACCGCCGCTTTATTACCGACCGCCAGGGTTGTAATGAGGGCCTAAGTCTTTTTGGCCCTGAAACGTCAGGAAACAGGAGGCAAGCTCAATCCAAGCCATTGGAGAGAACTTCTCAGCAGAGCCAGAGGCCAGCAAGGCAGCAGGGCAACAGCAAGGCAGCAGTTCTTTACAGCTAAGCAGTCAGGCGAGTACTTTGGGCGGACAGGCAGCTTCTCTTAGCAGGTTGCAGGTTCTGGTTCAGAGTTCCTTTCCCAGGAGGTATCTTGTCAAGGAGTGTCTGAGTTTGTAGGGTCAGGGACCCAGTTTATATACCCAAATGTGCCTTTGAAGTGAAGGAGACTTCAAAGAGTGAATTATAAGTGCACAAGGTCCCTTTTCAGTTCCATCCTGTCTGCCAGGGTCCCAATAGGGGGTTTGGCAGTCCATTGTGTGAGGGCAGGCCACTGTCCTTTGACATGTACGTGTCAGGCCCTGACCCTCCCAGCCCAGGAAGACCCATTCAGTATGCAGATGTGTGCATGTGTGACTGAGCATCCTGTGTTTAGGGTTGCCTGAGTGAAATGCACAATGGAGCTGTCAACTAACCCAGCCAGACGTGGATTGTAAGGCACAGAAGGATTTAAGTGCAGAGAAATGCTTACTTTCTAAAAGTGGCATTTCTAAAATAGTAATATTAATTCCAACTTCACCAGTCAGCAGGATTTTGTATTACCATTCTGGCCATACCAAATATGACCCTGTTACTCCTTTCAGATCAGAATCAACTACTCAAACAGTATATGAGGTTAGCCCTAATGTTAGCCTATGAAAGGAGCAGACCTCACAGCAGTGAAAAATGAATTTAGGGGTTTTACACTACCAGGACATATAAACTAAACAGGTATATTTCCTGCCTTTTATCTACATAGCACCCTGCCCTATGGGCTACCTAGGGCCTACCTTAGGGGTGTGTTATATGTAGCAAAAGGGGAGTTTAAGGCTTGGCAATTACTTTTAAATGCCAAGTCGAAGTGGCAGTGAAACTGCACACACAAGCCCTGAAATGGCAGGCCTGAGACATGGTTAGAGGCTACTTATGTGCGTGGCACAACCAGTGCTGCAGACCCACTTGTAGTATTTAATTTACAGGCCTTGGGCACACGTAGTGGACTTTGCTAGGGAGTTACAAGTAAATTAAATATGCCAGTTGGGTATGAGCCAATGTCACCATGTTTTAGGGAGAGAGCATATGCACTTTAGCAATGGTTAGCAGTGGTAAAGTGCGCAGAGTCATGAAGCCAACAAAAATTAGGTCAGAAAAAGAGAAGGAGGAATGCAAAAAGTTGAGGGTGACCAGCCTAAGGCTGTCAGGTCTAACGTTTACTAAGTCTTGAGGACACTTTTTCAAATTGAGCAACTGATTATCTAATGAAAAAATATGTGATTTGCTGTCAAACAACTTCTGCATTTGATCAAAGGAAGAAAAATTCTATAACATGGGATCATTATTTATTTTCTACAAATGTTATAGTGCAGTTGGCAGCATTCCCTGTGAAGTAAAATAAGACAGAGTTATTCACTTGCCTGAACCATGTTGGCGGGTCAAGCAGGACACACACCTTGCTTATATAGTCAGAGAACAGACAGATGTGCACTAACTACCAGCATTAGAACCCAGACAGGACAAATAGTGCATACTCTGGTTGATATACAATAGGACTTTTTACATCATTATGTAGAATTGTATGCACCATGTTGGCATGGAAAACTCCATCGTAGGGTATGGGCGTGCACCCCTGCCCTGAGTGCCTCAACAGTATGATGTCTGGATCCCTGATGCTGATTTTATTGTCATGGAAGAACACAAATTAGGTGTGTGCTCCATTGCACAGGCATATTTCAAAGATTGTGTTTTTTTTTAGACTGGAGGGCACCCACAGTTCTACCTTCAAAGAGGTGAAAGGTTACTGCCTTTGCCAGAAGTTAAGCAGCACAAGCATGGCAGTGGCAGTATATTGTGTAGTGAACAGTAAGAGTGAATGGGTCCTTTTTACCTGTGTCTCTGGGGTGAGACCTACTGGCCCACTTTTTTAAAGTTCAGCTGCTGTGTGTTTAACTTGCCCTCGTCCTACATCGGTTTGGTGTGCAGTGCTGCACAGTGAACATGTGGTATACATGGCCTGGGTGTATGTGTGACAGTGAGTGATACAGTACAGGGATAACGCAGTGCAGTGCACTGTATTAATGTTATATACATGTGCTGGGCATATGTGTGCTCTGAGTGGTACAATGCATGGAAGAATCTGGGTTCCACTTTGGGAGACCAGGGGTGACTGGTGAAACATGAAGAGAGGACTTAGAGGAACCCCCTCCCACAGACAGATATGTAGATTGTTGCATTCTTGTAAGCTGGGTGGGACACATTGAAGGAAAGAAGAGCCAGGCTCTTCAGTACACTTCAAAGAGTGCTCTTTGTTTCAGAAAGAGGTCATGGGGAAGGGGCCTTAACACATCTCAGGAAGGAGATGGGGTGACAATAGAATCATAAAGAGTAGAGCTGAGGCCCTGAGGTAAACTTTTGCTACACATATTACTGTGGCTGATATCCTGGTGTGAACCTCTAGTCACTTACATGGCCTGTATTGTGGGGCTATCAGATTGGAAGTTATTCTTGCAGTGACAGACTGCTTTTTGGAGGTATGGCAGGGCAGCGGAGAGGGCACTTCAAAAGGAGGCATACCCCCAACATGGACTTCAAAGACTCAGAGTCTAAATCACATTTGGTGTCTGGAAATGGACTTAAAGAAGAGCTTGAGACCCCCAAAATTGTCAACTGTCAAGCAGCCTATTGGGTTGTGTGAGGAGAAGCTATACAAGACTTCTGCCCATGACTAGAACTGGGGGCCAAGGCTTGTTAGTGTCCCAGCACCCAGGGAATCAAAGACTACCTACCCATGGAGCCTGGAGCACCAGACCCTGCCTGATTGCCAAGACCAGTGTGCCTTGTGAGGGAGAGTAAAGCTTTGTAGGGAGCAAGGTCAAGTGGGAGATCCTGGAGAGTGAATCCCTGCAGCAAGGTGTAAGAGACGGCTGCTGCACCTATTGGGTTGCTGCCTATTTGCAGGGGAAATTCTGCGACTCCCCGGTATGCCATAGGAGGTTCGCCATGAAGGTTGCTGCACTGAACGGGTCATCCCCGCATGAAATTTCTATGTCGTTGACCCAATATGCCAGGTGGGGACGCTGTGAATGTTGCTTCTGTGCCGATTGGGCCATAGCCCATGTGCAGAGCTAAGTTTATGGCTCTATATGCCAGGTGGGTCTTTCATGAAGATTTCTGCTGTGTCGAGTTGGCAATAGCTTGTGTACAGAAGGAGAACAGTGACCTCGTATGTCAGGGGGGACACTGGGATAAGGCAAGGAGTAAGGTCTGGTCCAGACATTCATCAGGAAGGAGGCCGCCATGTTGACCCAAGCAAGCCTAAGTCAGTACTTAGGACCAGCACCAGGAGTGTCAGGGCCCTCACCTGAAAGGAGGATCCCAAGAAACATACCAGCATCAAGAACTCAATCCCCAGGCTGCTTGAAGACCTCATGTGAGGAAGTCGAAGAAACCCGACCGCAGCCTCTCACAGTACGTGTGGAAATAGGTCACTGGAGGCAGCCACTGCAGCTTCAGTTGGTCACTCCGTTCCTGCTCGTGCAGGTAAGACTGATTTACAGACCAGACGGCACCAGGGGAGCTTGCCTGCCTGATAGCTTAACACTCGGAATGGGACTCCAGAGACACTGACTACTAGTGGTGCTTTACCAGAATGTTGGCTATAGTAAATGGGGAATAACCACTACCGCTAATGAGAGGGGAGTGGGTCTCAGGGATCCTCCTGTGAAACACTAAAGTCCTGTCCTCAGGGGACAGTTTGTATTGTTGTGAATGTCATATTTTACTTTGTATTTGTTTATAAATGCTCCTTTTTTCATAAAACAAGTGTTTGACTTGCTGTCGTTTCATTTATTGTTACTACTGAGCGTATTTTGAGTTGTGAGCCTATGCTCACCTCCCAGTGTCTACCCCCGGTGCTCAATCCACACTGTCACTGAGAGTCAAGTGATATAGAGGTACTTGGCACAGTTGCTCAGGATCCATAATAAATCAACCCTGGGCTCCCAAAACCCCAGTATGGCCCAGTAGCTTCTGCTTGCACGTGGCCCTCTACACATAGGCAGCCCACAGAACGTGAAATTGAAACCTTTCTGGATAGGTCAAACTTTCTAGAAAGGTCGATTTGATCTCCTTGAAGGATGCCACGGAGATCATTTTTTGTGAGCATGTTTCCATACTAATTATTGCCCCTTCTTTGAATACTTCCCTTTTTGATGCACACATTCCACCGGCTGTCTGTTTGCGTACCAATTAGAAAGATTGACTGTTGTAATAAAATCGTTATACCTATTCATCTTCATTTCATGCCTAATACCTTCAGAATTATTTCTCTGTTTCGCTGTGTACATTTTTCTATTTTTCATGTGTTCCACATGTGCTGTTCATGTTTCCCTCTGCATGAGCAATGTGTTCGCTCTTTGAATTTTTGCACAATTCACTAAGATTGTGATTTTGTCTTTTATTTATGTACAAATTGGTAATATACATTATTAATAGCCTATTGTCCTTCTTTCAAATTGTTTTCTCTTTTTGAAGAAGTACAGTAACACCCATTCAGATATTGTTGTATGTCATTAAGTGAAAACCGGAGGCACTGCTCAAGGTCTGGACTTGTATCCTGGTACCAGGGTCATTTCCATGCTCAGCATGTGCTCCTCTGTCCCCTCCGCTTTGCCTGTGCCCTCAAACACACTCCTCAGTTGTCACCCTCTTCCCCTTTCTTTGATCAGGGTTGCCCCAGTGTCACCTACATTTGCTTCCTTGCGCCTGTGCTGAGACAGTGAGCACCATCGATGCATGCTTGTTTAGAATTCATTCTGTAAGTTAGCAAATTGGTACCATAGTCTAGGCCTGAATCAGTGTGCCATTTATTACAGTACTGACAACCGATAAGCACTTTAGCCCTCATTACAACATTGGCGGTAAAAGCCGCTTACCGCTGTGCAGAAGACCGGCAACACACCGCCGCGGCCGCGGAAAACCGCCACAGCTATTATGACCCACATTTCGGAATCCCCCAAAATACAGACACCCACACAAGTCCGCCACACCAAAGGTCAGTTATAAACTGGCGAAAACAAAACCTCCACCGTCACGCCAACTGAAATACGCCCACATTATCACGACACACTAATCCAAAATAAACACACCTTTACAAAACACAACCACATTGGACAATTACAAATACACACACCTATTACACATACCCACACCACTCCCACACACCCATTACAATATAAAACACACACCCACATCACCCACAAACCCCTACGACAAAAAATCTTGAAAGAAGGCCAGAGAGGGACACCACCAGCAAGAACAACAGCATCCACAGGCACACAATACCATCACCCACAGAACTTCCACACACCTCACACAACACACCACTACATAGCAGCACACTTATCACCACACAATCCACCCCACACATCACCTACACCACCCCATGGCACGGCAAAGACACCCCAGGTTCTCGGAGGAGGAGCTCCGGGTCATGGTGGAGGAAATCATCCGGGTAGAGCCACAGCTATTCGGATCACAGGTGCAGCACACCTCCATTGCAAGGAAGATGGAGCTATGGCGCAGAATAGTGGACAGGGTCAACAAAGTGGGACAGCACCCAAGAAATCGGGAGGACATCAGGAAGAGGTGGAACGACCTACGGAGGAGCATTCCGTGGTCTCAAGACACCACCAGGGGGTTCAGCGGACTGGCGGCGGACCCCCACCTCCTCACCCACAACTAACAACATGGGAGGAGCAGGTCTTGCCGATTCTGTATCTTGAGGGCCTCGCAGGAGTAGGCGGAGGAATGGACTCTGGTAAGTCAAATCTTAACTATTACATCCCCCACCCTACCTGCATGCTATCACATACCCCCACCCTCACCTCCAGCACCTCAACTCCTCACATATGTCCCAACATCACAAACCACCCATCCCAACACCAAGCCCTGCATGCAACAACAGAGCATGGACACCCATCACTAAAGCATGCACCCTGCACATACACATACCCATACATACCCATACAACCCCCTAAACCACCATCACACAAGCTCCCACACAGGAATGCAAGCACTGGGGTACACGCTCACCCACCCATTGCACACCATGACACATACAGATGTAATAACCATCCTTTTATACCCATGCAGGACCCCTACGCAACGTCACCGGACAGGAGGGTTCACACATGCCCACACTTCCAACAGAAGAGGCCCACAGTGATGACAGCACCTCTGTCCAACTGGATCTAGATGACCAGCCCCGCCCCTCTGGGACCTTTGGACACAGGTTCCCCTCACACTGGCACAGGCCATCACAGACCTTCCCCCCTCTGGAAACACCAGCACAGCACCCACCCAGCGGGCCCATACCTCCATCCCCAGGACACGTCAATCAGCTGTGTGTCCAACACTACAGGGAACCCAGGCTAACCCACCACCCCAACAACAACAGAGACCTGGGGGCAGTGGTAGTGAGCACACGGTCCAGGGGACGGAGGCCCAGGAACACATGGGAACTGGGAGGGCTGCTGTGCGGCAGGGGGCGGACAGGCCAAGGGAACCCACTCTCCACGAAGCCCTCTCCTCCATTATGGGAGCCTACCACCACTCCCAGGAGACGATGGCAACGGTACTGGCCAAGTTTCAGGAGACCCAGCGCCTGCAGGAGGAACAGTATGTGGGCTTCAGGGAGGAACTCAGAACCATCAGCTCCACCCTGGGCACCATTGTAGGGGTGCTGAAGGAACTCGTGAACACCAGGAGGGACACTGTGGCACTACAAGGGGCCCCTGACACTAGCATGGACGATGGACTGCCCACCACCTCCGCCGGCGCTAGTGGACAGGATGCCCCGCCACAGGACCACCACACCAGCACCCCACCCCCTGCAGAGGGAGAACCACCCGCAAACGGTCCCTGAGATCCAGGACAAAGACAGAGCACGATGCCAAGACCCCGCCAAGAAATGAGACCACCCTGATTGTCATATGACTGTCCCACTTTGCCACCCTGTCCATACTTAAACTGCCCAACCTCCACTTCCTATGCCCATTTGGGCATTGCACCTGTGAGAATAGACTGGACTCTGCCATGGACATTCCTCCGCCATCACCCCTCACCATTTCACTACCCCCTCCAATATTGAGCACTTAAATAAATACACTTAAAACACAAAACAATCTGCAGTCTGTCTGTTATTTTGAAATAGTGTATTAGCAATTACAGTGACAAAATGCTCTTTCAATTGTAATGTCAACATACCTATGTCACACAGCTCAAGTCCATGAGGAATCAAAGCAGATGTCACACAGTGGGACCCACATCTGTGAAATCTTAAGGGAAAGTGACAACTCAGTGACCATACACTGGGTGAAAACGACAGACAGTAGAGAGGTAGTCGTGTTTAAGTACATGTAGTAGGCAGGTCTGTACTCTTACCTGTGTCTCACTGGAAATATTGCTGGATCACTGAGTCCCTGTTGTTCATGTCTTGTTCCTCTGCTTCCTCGTCTTCACTATCCACAGGCTCCACAGCTGCAACAACACTGCCATCTGGACTATCCTCCTGCAGAAAAGGCACCTGTTGTCGCAATGCCAAGTTATGAAGCATACAACAGGCCACGATGATCTGGCACACCTTCTTTGGTGAGTAGAATAGGGATCCACCTGTCATATGGAGGCACTGGAACCTGGCCTTCAGCAGGCCGAAGGTCCGCTCGATCACCCTCCTAGTTCGCCCATGGGCCTCATTGTAGCGTTCCTCTGCCCTTGTCCTGGGATTCCTCACTGGAGTCAGTAGCCATGACAGGTTGGGGTAACCAGAGTCACCTGCAAATGGCGAGGGACAAGTATTAGACACACACTAACCTGTATGGTAACCCCAGACCCAGACAACCATTCCCACTGTCTTGCTTCCAGGTGCTCACCTAATAGCCACACACGGCGCCTCTGGAGTTGCCCCATCACATAAGGGATGCTTCTATTCCGCAGGATGTAGGCGTCATGCACTGAGCCAGGGAACTTGGCATTCACATGGGAGATGTACTGGTCTGCCAAACATACTATCTGTACATTCAGAGAATGATAACTCTTCCGGTTTCTGTACACCTGTTCACTCCTGTGGGGGGGGACCAAAGCCACATATGTCCCATCAATGGCACTTATAATGTTGGGGATATGTCCCAGGGCATAGAAATCACCTTTCACTGTACACAAATCCTCCACCTGAGGGAACACGATGTAGCTCTGCATGTGTTTCAGAAGGGCAGACAACACTCTGGACAATACGTTGGAAAACATAGACTGGGACATCCCTGATGCTATGGCCACTGTTGTTTGAAATGACCCACTTGCTAGGAAATGGAGCACTGACAGCACCTGCACTTGAATGGGGATTCCTGTGGGATGGCGGATTGCTGACATCAGGTCTGGCTCCAACTGGGTACACAGTTCCTGGATTGTGGCACGGTCACGCCTGTATGTGATTATGACATGTCCCTCCTCCATTGTCGACAGGTCCACCAACGGTCGGTACACCGGAGGATGCCGCCATCTCCTCACATGTCCCAGCGGACGGTGCCTATGAAGGACAACAGCAAGCACAGAGTCAATCAACTCAGAGGTACGTACCCACAGTTTACACAGAATATCAATCATACACAAAAGGTGGCCTGTATGTGTGTTGAGTCTAGGCCTAGGTATGTGTTACGCAGTTGGAAATGAAGCCATGTGGGCCCCTGAAATAGCGTCTGCCTGACCTCTAAAGTGGGACAATGGGATGTGAGGTAACTGCGCTGGCGTTGTACACCGTCGCGGTAGGCGGTCGAAGACCGCAGCGCAATGCTGCATTGGTTAACATTGGACCCTATGGGTCCCAGGAGCCAATGACGATGTGCGCTGGTGGTGACGGTATGCACAGCCACGATTGTGACCGCCATTTTCTATCTGTTCAATCACTCGATACCTGATCTTCGACAGGAGAGGACCTACACTGCAAGTGCTGCTGTGACCTTGGTCTGGAAGAGACAATGGCTCGAGTATCTGGGGAAAGGGCCCCTGCCTTCACATTGGAGGAGTTGGAGAAGCTGGTGGATGGGGTCCTCCCCCATTACACACTACTCTACGGTCCTCCAGACAAACAGGTAAATACACTGTAAGCATGCTGTATGGGCTATGACTGTGTGGGGTGGATGAAAGATGTGGGGGTGAGATTGAGGCGTGCATGAAGTGACGGTGAGTGCATGTGCATCATGGCAAGGGTAGGGATGGGGGCCAATCACTTTGACGGTGCAGTTGGTAATAACTACTTTTTTTCCCCTGTACATTTCATGTAGGTCAGCGCCCACCAGAAAAAAGATATTTGGCTTGCCATCGCCAAGGATGTACGGACCCTGGGGGTCTACCACAGAGGGAGCACCCACTGCTGTAAAAGATGGGAGGACATTCGCCACTGGAGCAAGAAGACGGCGGAGGCTCAGCTGGGGATGGCCTCCCAACGTGGGAGGGGTGCCCGTCGCACCATGACCCCCCTGATGTTCCGGATCCTGGCGGTGGCGTACCTGGAGTTGGATGGGCGCTTGAGGGCATCACAGCAGAGACAAGGGGGTGAGTACACTCTCATTCTGCTGACTTTGCGTGCATTGGAGTTGTCTGGGTGGGGGAGGTGGGCTGTGGGATTCCCTAGTCCAGGGCGAGTTCCGTAGACAAGGCCCCTCCGTAAGGCAGGCCATGTGGCACCCCAGCCCACCTCTGTAGAGTGCCAAGTACACCTAGTCATGCCCCTGTGTCATCTATGTGTGCAGATGTCGTCCATAGCCTTGTAGGCCATTTCCCAGGAATTGAACAGTGGAGCCCAAGAGCGCGGCGTAGTAAGTGGGCTTCTGTGTCTGTTGTGTCCGCCAACAGTAGCGGTAATGCATGCACTCAACATGTCTCTCTTCTGTCTTCCCCCCTTTTTGTGGTCTCTCTGTTCTTGTGTGCATTAGCATCATCAGGCGGAGGAGAAGTGGCACCGGAGCACGAGGGAGCTGCATCCCACATGGCCCTGGAGGGCAACACTACGGAGTCTGAATTCACCAGTGGGACGGAGGGCGAGGGGAGCTCCACGGCGGGGACAGGAGCTGACACCAGCGACACGGACTCGTCCTCTGATGGGAGCTCCCTTGTGGTGGCGGCAACATCTGTGCCCCCTGCATCTACAGGTACAGCCGCCACCCCCCCTACCAGCACCGACCTCCCAGCAGCCCCTCAGGCTTTGCCTCGTTCCCGCTCACACAGGAGGGTGGGCATCACCTTCGCCCCAGGCACCTCAGGCCCTGCCCCAGTCACCCCTGCTGCCCTCAGTGAGGAGGCCATTGACCTCCTCAGGTCCCTCACTGTTGGGCAGTCTACCATTTTGAATGCCATCCAGGGTGTAGAGAGGCATTTGCAACAAACTAATGCATTCCTGGAGGGCATTCATTCTGGTCAGGCGGCCCTTCACCGAGCTTTTCAAAATCTGGCCTCAGCACTGATGGCAGCCATTGTCCCCGTCTCTAGCCTCCCCCCTCCAACTTCCTCCACCCTGACCCAATCCCCTCTACCTCACCCCATCCCAAGCACACCTACAGACCAACATGCACACACGTCAACACCCAAGGGTAGTTCAGGTAAACATAAGCACCACACATCCCACAGGCATTCACGCAAGCATCACACACATGCAGACTCACCAACATTCACTGCCTCCACTGTGTCCCCCTCCTGCTCGTCTCCCTCCTCCCTCCCAGTGACGTCTACACTCACACCTGCATGCACTACCTCTACAGCCACTACGTCCCTCTCCAGCACACCCACCACCACACCCCGCTCATGTGCAGTCACCACCCTCACTACCATTCACACGTCCCCTGTGTCCTCTCCCAGTGTGTCTGTGATGTCCCCTCCCAAGATACACAAACGCAGGCACACACCCACCCAACAGCCATCCACCTCACGACAGCCTCCAGCGCATGCACCTTCACCCAAAGTCACCAAATGTACACCTCCTACAACCACCACCTCTTCCTCCACTCCCAAACCCCCTCCCGCTACCCGTCCCAGTGTGTCCCAAAAACTTTTCGTGTCCACCCTTGACCTCTTTCCCACACCTCCCCCACCCCGTTCATTTCATAGGTCCAGAACTAGCATCTCAGCCACAACATCTCCGGGACCAGTGGTGCCTGTAGTCACCGGAATCTGGAGTGCACCGGCCACCAGGGCAGCCAGTGTGGCACGGAGCCACAGCACAGACAGTCCCCCACCTGTGAAGCATCAGAAGTTGGCCAGTGCCCGGCAGGAGAGGGGGAAGACTCCAGCCACCAAAGCCGCTCCCAGGGGTCCCGGTGGGAGTGTGGAGTCATCTGTGATACCTTCCAAGGTGGGGAAGGGCCACAAGAAACCTGGCAAGACTGAGAAGAGCAGCACGGCGGAGAAGACCGACATCATCCCCGCTGCCCAGGAGGCCAGCACCAGCCCCACTGCCCAGGAGGCCACCGCCAGCACCAGCCCCGCTGCCCAGGAGGCCACCACCAGCACCAGCCCTGCTGCCCAGGAGGCCACCGCCAGCACCAGCCCCGCTGCCCAGGAGGCCACCGCCAGCACCAGCCCAGCTGCCCAGGAGATCACCGCCAGCACCAGCCCTGCTGCCCAGGAGGCCACCGCCAGCACCAGCCCTGCTGCCCAGGAGGCCACCGCCAGCACCAGCCCAGCTGCCCCGCAGGCCACCGCCAGCAAAAGCCCCGTTGGGCCATGAAGGACCGCAAGCAAAAGCCCCGTTGGGCCATGAAGGACCGCCAGCAAAAGCCCTGTTGGACCATGAAGGACCGCCAGCAAAAGCCCTGTTGGGCCATGAAGGACCGCAAGCAAAAGCCCCGTTGGGCCATGAAGGACCGCCAGCAAAAGCCCCGTTGGGCCATGAAGGACCGCCAGCAGCTGAGACCCTGCAATGGAGACCGCCATCTCAAGCACCGCTGCCAGGGCACCGCCATCTCAAGCACCGCTGAACAGGGCACCGCCGTCTCAAGCACCGCTGCACAGGGCACCGCCGTCTCAAGCACCGCTGCACAGGGCACCGCCGTCTCAAGCACCGCTGAACAGGGCACCGCCGTCTCAAGCACCGCTGCACAGGCCACCGCCGTCTCAAGCACCGCTGCACAGGCCACCGCCATCTCAAGCACCGCTGAAAAAGGGCACCGCCGTCTCAAGCACCGCTGCACAGGGCACCGCCGTCTCAAGCACCGCTGAACAGTGCACCGCCGTCTCAAGCACCGCTGGCCCATGAGCGGCAAGGGCACTGACGCAACTGAGTCCGTCATTGGGTGAATGATGCACTCGGGGCACCATGCACCCTCCAGAACCAGTGGAGAGATACATCCACTCCCTCTGTCCTTAGCAGGATGAAGCACTCTGGGCACATGCCCCCTCCAGAACCAGTGGAGAGATACATCCACTCCCTCTGTCCTTAGCAGGATGAAGCACTCTGGGCACCATGCCCCTCCAGAACCAGTGGAGAAGGCGTCCACTTGAGAGACTGTGGCTTTGCACTCCCCAGGATTGAACAGTGGGCAGCCCACCCACTGTAGAGACTTGAGAGACTGTGGCTTTGCACTCCCCAGGATTGAATAGTGGGCAACCCTCCCACTGTAGAGACTTGAGAGACTGTGGATTTGCACTCCCCCAGATTGAACAGTGGGCAACCCACCCACTGTAGAGACTTGAGAGACTGTGGCTTTGCACTCCCCAGGATTGAACAGTGGGCAAACCACCCACTGTGGAGACTTGAGAGACTGTGGCTTTGCACTCCCCAGGATTGAACAGTGGGCAGGCTACCCACTGTAGAGACTTGAGAGACTGTGGCTTTGCACTCCCCAGTATTGAACAGTGGGCAACCCACCCACTGTAGAGACTTGAGAGACTGTGGCTTTGCACTCCCCAGGACTGAACAGTGGGCATGTGGCCCCCTCGTGGATTTGTCGTCATGCACTGAAGCGGCTGAGGTGCCCCCCTTTCCCTCCCCCTGAGGTGCCTGTTTAGTTGCTGTCTGATGCCCCTGCAGTGTTGTCTCCGTCATGGTCGGGGATCTTGTGCGGGTCTCGCCCATACCGTGTGGTCCCGGTGTTCCACAGACTTTCTTAGAACACTACCTGGACTACTATGCTTGGTATATATTATGTACATGGTGTATATATCTATTTCTGCCTACTTGCTTTTAATATATTACAATGGTTACACTCATTTTCTATTGTCTTTGCATTCTTCCGGGGGGGGTTTAGGGGTGTAACTGTAATGTGTCATGCTGTATTAGTGTGTGTGTTGTAGTGGGTGAGGGTGTGGGTGGGGTTGTTGCGTGTGTTTGTCCCTGTTTTTTCCCTCCCCTGTGTCGTAGGTGCAGTGCTCACCATGGTCTTCGCCGCCGGCGTTCATGCTCCTGGTATAGGAGCAAGAAGATGAAGGTTGGGAAAATGTGAAGCTCTGGCGTCCTCATTCCTCGTGGAGTGTGTAGAGGTGAGCGTTTTTCTTTCGGGATTCCTGTTTCCGCCGTGTTTTTATCCGCGGTGAATCCGCCCCGGAAAAGGTGGCGGATTGGCCTGTCATAATAGTGTGGGCGGTACATTGTCTCCCGCCTGTCTGTTGGCGGTGACCGCCGCACTGTTTGTTTGTACCGCCGTGGCGGTCGGAGTGTTAAAGTGGCTGTCTTTGTTGGCGGTTTCCGCCACAGTCGTGATTCCAAATTTTTTACCGCCGGCCTGTTGCCGGTCTTACCGCCGCTTTAACACCGACCGCCAGGGTTGTAATGACCACCTTTGTCTTCAGGAGAACCAGCTACACTGTATTTCAAAAAGGGGAGACTGGTTGAGTGAATCTTGAGCAGCAAAAATATCACTTTGAGGACAAAAGCCTATCAGCCAGGTATCCTATAAAAAGCACACTGGAGCCCCTCAGCTGCCAGAGACAAGCAATATACACACGGAGTGCGACTTGGAGATACCACCAAGAGTACAACATGAAGATCGTTACCCAGGAGTAATCATGGCATGAGACCAAAGAGAGTGCCGAAGACTAAACACAGTAAATTGTCAGCTGCCTGAACCCAGCAACATTCACACAAGTTGCTCCCTGAGGATCGCCAACAGTACATGACACAGCAGATCATTTTGGAGGACTCAGAGCACACAGTCAAAGATAGAGCTGGAGATTGAATGGAGCCCGAGGCCAGCTGTCATAGTCTACAATCAGCCACACAAATTGAAGATTGGGATGTCACACAAGGAGTAAGTAGGACATACAAACAAGACATAAGTCCCACGATATCTTTTCCATTTGAAAACCAGTCCGCCGCCATGATGGTCCTCCCGCTCTATTTAGATGTTAGTGGGAGCATAGATGAAAGACTGCTGATGACCCACTGTCACCGTCAAGAATCTTATCGATGGTGCGATAGGAAAAAGCAGCTGGTGGTGGGACTTCAGCCCCTATTGCTGCCAATGTGCTCACGATGTGCATTCCCACTGATGCAACTGTGGTAGCTAAAATTCCACACCTGAGGTGGCAGTTTGGGAGGGATAAAAGGACAAAACTCACCTTTTTCCACTTTTCCCATTTGCTGCCACCATGAATCTTGAAAGTACAAGTCCTGCCTTTGCTGCTGCTCCTGGACCAAGACGAAAATTAACCCCATTGTCGCCGGAACAAAAGGTAAGTCAATATTTACCTATCATCCTTGGAATTGTCGCTGTACAGATTCAAGCCTGTTTTAACACAATTTTGAAAGCAACACTATAATGTTGTGCAATGCATATGTGTGTAATGCCATACTTAGAAGATGGTATTATAACACACCTCAAGATATTAATAGCACCGCCCAATCTGGTACTAACCTCCTTCATTGCAATGCACACCTACACAAAAAAAAGTCACATCAGTCCCAAATAGAAATGTGTCTATATAGGTGTGTGCAATAATTTCCCAATAAATTCCATATCATAAACATAAACAGCATACCCACTAGGTGCTACTAAATCCCATGATAATGTAGCAATGTCACTACAACAAGCTACAAGTGGGTTTACACAGAATGTACCACCAAGTTTACCACTAAACTGCAAACATGACAGAGATGTATGAAGGTCACTGTCCCCTTGGTATGTGCAATATATTACAAACCTTAGATGTCATTTACCTGTAAATTGCTAGGTTCCCTGTGTAATGCATATGTGCATATATATATATATGTGCATATTATTGACACATCAATATTATTGACACATCATGTCAGAATAAACACACATGCATTCCCCAGTCACAATAAAAGTCACAATAAAAGAATCACATATAATCACATATCATTTTGGTGTAAGTGTCCAGTAACATGATGAAAGCTTGCACCAAAATGTCCATCGCAAATGTACAACACTAATGTATGCATTTAAAATAATATCTAATATATACAACCTGTGCTTGTCACTTTCACAAATGAAAGTAAGTGCATTGCACACACATTAGTTGAAAATTACATTATCAGCAAACAATTAGTAACAATAAAAAAATAGGGCCGGACAAAGGTATACTCAAAGTAAATTTTCTTTATATTAATGAGATAACTCTCTGAAAATATGTTCAAGATATCTGGCAACAAAAACAGCTAAGGCTTTTTCCCATTAAGTCCAGAGACTGTGTTGCATGCCCATTACTTGCCTCCTAATGTCACTTCCAAAATTAACTTCCTCTGGAAGGGCATCTATGGGGCAGTGAGGAGGCACCTCAATGATGTTACCGGGGGAGGGGGGTCTTTGGATGTGGGTGGGGTGGGTTTGGGTTTCAAAAGGTGGTTTTGGATTTGGGAGGGGTGGGTTTGGATTTGGGAAGGTTGGGCTTGACTTTTAAAGCGGTGAGTTGGAGTGTGGAAGGGGTGCCAAGAAATTTGGGTGGGGTGGACGTACATTTGGGGGGGTGGTATGGGATGAGGAAGGGGTCAGGGCCAGGGAAAACATTAGGTCCTCCTTGGGGAAACAGGTAGGGTGTTCGGGATGGATTTGGGCTTGGGAGGTAGAGGGAGTGGCAATGTCTGTTGTGCATGTGTCTGTTGATGGTGGGGAGGCCTGAGGGTCTGGGGTATGTGGTGTATGTTTTACTTTGTGTTTTTTACTGGGTGTCTGTTGTTCGGGTTAGTGTGGGTGTTTGTGTACAGATGTGTGTGTGTGGATTTGTCTGCTGTGAAGCTGCTATGTGTTGTTGTGTTGCCTGTGGATGAGCAGGAGCATGTTTGTGTTTTGGTGGGTGTGATCTCTGCAGGTCTGCTGGTGGTGCGTGTGGGTGCATGTATTGTGGTGGGTGTGGTATCTGCGGGTGTGCTAGCGGTGAGTGTGGGTGCATGTGTTGTGGGTGTGGTGTCTGCGGGTGTGCTGGTGGTGAGTGCTGGTGTTTGTGTCGTGGTGGGTGTGGTGTTTGTCGGTATGCTTGTGGTTGTGGTGAGATGTCTGGTGTCTGCATGTGTGTGTGTGTCTGTGTTTCTTGACGTGTTTGTGTTAGGGTGTGCTGTTTGTGTGTATTGGAGTGGATGCATATAAAGGTACGCATGTGCTCTGGATAGAGCTGGGAAGAGGGATTTTGGATGGGGAAGGGGTGGGAGTTTAGGCATGTGGTTGTGGAGTCTGGGAGGCTGCGGTCAACGAAGAGACCAGATCCTGGAATGACAGCTGTAGGCCAGACAGGGCACAATAAATGCCATCCAGGTAAGCTAGCATCAGGGTATTCTGACCAGCAAGTCCCTGGATGGCATTCTATAGTGTAGTCTGGCTGACAGCAATAGTCTGCAAAAGATCAACAGCCTCCTGATTGAGCGCAGCCTGGGAGACTGGGGCAGGGGGGAGGTGCCTTCAGTGAAGGTGAGGCCACTCCTTTTAGGGGAGCGGCTAAAGCCAACTGGGGGGGAGAAAGAGGGAGGGTGGAGATTGAAATGTCAGTGGTGGATGATGATGATGCAGAAATAGTCACCCTAGGGTCTGCCACCTCTAGGGACTGGTCATCTGTGGAGGCCTCCGAAGATGATGACGAGTAGCTAGTGGCCTCCACCCAAGTCCCCTCACCCTCCATGGCACTCAATCCCCTGGTGTCAGTGGTGTCTACACCAGGACCACAGTGCCCAGCTTCTTTCCCTCCAACGTGTCCACCATCATCTTCGCCTTGCCCAGATGATGCTGTAAAGACAGATACAACAGTTTGAGGATAACTGGGTAAATATATTTGAACATGAACTTTACTCACAAATTATTTGCCAAGTCTACATATTAAACTAGCTTCAGGGTACTCAAAGTTGGCTTTTTATTCATCGGTACCTCATGCTTGTAGGGAAGAAATCCACAAACCATTTGCTCACAGTCTAGAAATTCCCCATGCTAGCTCCCATTCCATGTATGCCCTTTGTCTCTTATCCACTCTTATTTTTCTGTATGACAAATAGCCTTGTCAGCACTAGCAAATACATAGGCCTGGATACATTACTAAACCACTACAGCACAAATAAAGAACTTTTCAACATATCAAAAAGATACATGTTTTGGGACAAATATTGACTCATCAGCATGTGATACTCCAACATCTATTTGATGGACCCTTCCATCTGCAACTATCATTTCAAGTATCACTTTGCTCACCATCATTGCTTTCCCATCTGGACATAACTAAGGATACTTAAATGTTATTTGGGGTACATATAACTCTGTCACCAATATCTGCTCATTCTTGTCTGTTTCAATCAATACATTCTGGCATGAAAATTCATGTTTGTTGACAGAGACTGGCTGACATGCACATTTGAGAAGGATCAAGGCTTCATGACAACCTGCAACTGTCTACATTAAATTAACTGTTTTTTTCTATTGAAACATTTCTCAAACATATTTCAGATAAGTAATGATGCCATTATAGACATGTTTCCAGTCCTTTTGCTGTGGATGCTCCTGATCATATTATCATTGTACCAACTTACCAGTGTAAAGTCTGAAACAGCAACTGTCTCGCAAGTGATTACTATGCCATGTCACCAGTAATAGGACCTACATTACCTGCTCACATCTGTGATGGAAAATCACATCTCACCCAATCCACAAATGGGGCATTTTTGGTATAAATGTCCCTCATAACATGGAGAAAATGCAGGTACCCCTTTTATTGCATGCTGCCATGTGTCTACTCTAAAAAGTATTTGGCTTGTACTGACAAACTTTAACACAAAAATAAATTCCAAACACAGCATCAAACACGTCTGAAAAACGTACACCTCCAGAAATCCTCGTCAGAGTTGCATGTGTGTCAACTGTCATGTTGATGCTAAACAACATTGATGTAAATTAAAAAGGTTAAACAGAAAGATTAGCTACATACAGTAATTCACCCCCTTGATTAAGCTGTTGGACCCTCAACTGCCCGTCATGCTCCGTCCGGTTAGGCCACTGCAAGGATACGTGTCATTAGGAGAGTCAGGCTATGGCGCACACACTTGCCTCGTTGGGAGGCCTGGCCAAGCTGGACTTCAAAGATTTCTTAGTCCAGCGTCAAGCATTCCCAGAACAGTCAGTACAGATTATCTACAAACATGTCCCATTTTCTACGAAACGCTAATTTGCAGTGATCTGTGAAGAGGCCTCAACACTTTCTTTGCTCATGTTTCCAAAACACATTCCAAGCAAGAGATATGAAACTTGTCATGTAGCAAGACCCACTCCAGATTAGTCCAACTCATTGTGAGCTACTAAAGGATAAACAACCTGCACAGCTACATTTTCTTCATGCCGAACCTTCTAAGAGTAAGATACTATGATTTGCACCATGTACAGTGACTAAGAGCAGTATGGGAGGACCGCAATGTGTCAGTGAGAGCATGGTTTGGGTGATGTATGAACAAGTGTGTATAGTAATGGGATATAGTTGTATGGATGATTGAGAGTCTGTGTCATCTAGACTGGCAGCACAGGAAATACATTTCCCCATGTGTTGTATAGTGACATGTTTAAAACAAAAGGATACTCCAAATCCCAAATATGGCCTGTACATTCACGTGACAGAACAGCATCAGATAACTCAATTTCTTTGAAGATTCTACTTTGGATTTAGATTTCTACCATTTCAACCTGGGCTGCATGTTTACAGTTTAACTAGTAGTACGGGAGTGAGTGGTCAAACAAGGTGGCCAAATAGACGTGCCTCAGAAATGCTCCAGCCAAGAGGAGCAAAATCCTGTGACATGCTGCGGTTCATAAGCAATTGAAACCCAGAACTGCATAGCCGTGTGCCCCAGTGTCCCATCCCCATCAATATATTTAAAGACCGCCCCATGCTTGCAGACTTGTGAAGCCGGAACATTAGAACAGAGACACGGCTAGGGGAGCAGCCTTTGCAAGAGGGAGCGAGTCACGCTCTGAGGTGGCTTGGCGAGTGGGGATGAGAGCGACCCTGTAGGAAGAGCGTCTACGGTTTCCCTCCCTGGGGTTGCCTATTTGTGCCATGACTGCCTGTGGGCCCGGGGGCTATGACCGCTGGCCGCCGATGAACGGTGGCTCCCGAAACAGCCAACTACAACATGGCGGTGCCCTGCATGAAAGCTGATCGCAGATAGAGATGACCTGGAGCAGCGCCTGCCAGCACCGGATGATGGATTAGCAGTACTACGGCACAAATCGAAACAGGAAATGCACCGCACCATCTAGGAACTTCCCATTCACAGTAAGTGCCATACCTTGACTGCCGTGTCACTGAGGGGTGGGGCCCTGTGGCTGCTGGGCACTGGTTAGGACACCGACACCAGAGGGACCGCCCCATATGAGACTGAGGGGCTTAAGAGACCACTGTGCCCTGAGACCCATGCCAGAAGAGTCTGCAGAGAGCACAGCCGAATGCTAGTGGGCCACAAATATGCTGTTGCACTGCTAAATGCTAGTACAGGTGAAGAGAATGAGCAGGAGCTGCCATCTTGATTGCAGGAAGGGGCTTGGCATCTGAACTTCATGTGATGCAAAACGACCTGCCTGACACAGTGAGGATGTGCTATGGCAGAGCAGATATGAGCCTGTGCAGGCCCACGTAAAGAGCGGAGGTGTGATTGATCCTCAGCAAGAGAGGTCTGTAGTGAGATGACATGGCTGAGCTAGGCACTGATCATTAAGTACAAGGAAGTGAAGGGTGCCTGAGGGAGAAACTGTGCTTGTCTTTGTTTCATGTCTAGTGGGGGCATGTCAAATATGGTCCCATTGATTCAATCTCATAGACTCTCACTGACGACCACATCATGATGAGAGACAAATGGACAAAGGTGGTGCAGTCTAGGACAATAGTGCAATACACAGTCCCTTGACCGAGCATCCTGGAAAAGGGGTTGCCGGCTAGTACGGTGCAGGAGGCTGCAGACCATCCACAGGGAACAGCTGAAATTCTAGCAGCAATCCAAGGCTCCAGGCAGGATGTTAACCATCTTCACCTGGGCCTGTGTAAGGTGGCTGAAAGGGTGACCACTACTGAGGAGGACGTAGTGGCTCTTAAGATGGAAATTAAGGACCTCAAAGCCATGGTGGCTAGCCTCAAATGTAATACAGGTCGAAGAGCGTGTGGAAGAGCCTGAGGGGTGCTCTAGGTGCAATAGCCTATGCTTTGTTGGTTTCACAGAAAGGGCAGAGGGCCCCTCTGCAGAACGTTTTCTTGAAGATTGGATCTCTAACACACTCAAACCTAGGTGCTTTTCAAAATTCTTAATTGAATATAACATAAAATATATCCTGATGTATTCGGCTAGACTACATATACAGTACGACGGGAAAGCCCACATTTATGATACTTCACATGTTGTCCAATGTTTTGTACTGTGCTATGGGATAAGAGGGTAGAGGATCCTAATATATATCAATATACTGAGTGTTACACCATGCAGATGGGCCTAACTATTAAATGGTGAGTTGGAACGTGAGGTGACTCCATAATCTGGTGAAACGAAACAGAGTGTATGCTTATCCATGGAGGTACAGTATAGCGTTGGCATTCCTACAGTAGACCCACTTATTGGAGGAACGCATCAAAAGCTTGCCACGTCTTACTCCGGGTATGCCTGAGGGGTTTTAATATGAATCGCTCTGGGGATCCAGTTCAGACACACATGCATACAGATTGACAGGAATGGGAGGTATATTATACTAGATGGCGTGTTAGATGCACATGAGTTCTGCCTTCTTAATGTTTAAGCACCTAACATTGATGATGGCATGTTTTTCAGGGAGGTCGGGGTGGCGGCTCAGGGTTCACTAACAGCAGAGGTACTTAACTTAACAAATACTTTATTTTGGCTAAAAAGCCATAAAAGTGAGCAATTTACACCATAACACATTGATTTGTGGAAAGAAAAAATAAACAAAATACCATATTATACATATTAAAATCCTAAATGAATTTTAAAATCACATGACTTTAAAACAGTACAATACAAACATTATTATTCTTTAAATCTTAAAATCCTATCATTTTAAATATAAAAATTAATAACTCGTTATCTTGTTCCAATCAAATCGAATAATAAATTATTATAATAAATAACTAAGACCAATTTTTAAAATAGACAATTATAACAACTCTCTAGTTCTTATAGCCCATGCACTTTGCAGATATCTTGCAACTGAAAATACTATTTTATCATTTGTATCAGTTATCATCAATCGCAATGCTATTTTCCATTCCCTTATCCCCAATAGTCTGCATAACGGGGCCATCCACTTCTTCCTCGGGCCACATATCTAGGGCAAAAGAACATAAAGTGCGCGAGTGACTCTGTAGTTTTTTTACAAAAATGACAAGATATTAAATTCCGGTCGTCCGCTCTCCATCTCACAGTAAATGTCTTGAGCGGGAGGATCTGAACTTAATATAAAGCGCTTTAACATAGGGGGGATTTACATTGTCCATATATACCTCAAATTTAGGACTACATTTATGGTCTAAAAACTGCAAGGTCCGACTTCCTTTACAATTATACCATGTTTGGAACAAAATATTCTCCCAGTAACACCTATTTATTCGGTCTTTTACTTCCTTGGTCAGATTCTGAGGAGCACTCCAGACCTCTTCCATATTAAGAAATTTACACATATCTCTAATGTGTCTCAGCCAAGGAATCTTTACTAAACAATCATCTACTAAGAACTCTTCTAATGCTATCTGGAGAGTAGACAGATGCTCAGAGGTCCAAAGGCGAACCCAATACTTAAGTGGTCTTAATGCAATTACGTTGTGTATCTCATTTAGAGCTAAATCAAATCTGAGGGGGATAAGAGGGGTACTCATTGGCAATCGTAAGAAATTTCTTAAAAAGCGATTTTCTACTATAGTCAAACACGTAGAATTAGTGTGTCCCCAACGCTCAGCACCATAGATTGAAGCTGCAACTGCCGCTGCTTTGTAAACAGTAATAGCAGGTGATATCTTCCCTTCTGAAATATTGGCAATTTTCCTCCCTATCACTGTTGACCTCTGCCTAAGGGCCATCAAACTCTTTTCAATCTGCTCCGACCATCCTTGGTCATCACTTAATCTAATCCCCAGATAATCAAATTGACTGACTTTCTCCACTAGTTTGCCTGCTATAGTCATTTTCCCCCTAAAAGATTTGTGCGGATTAAAAACCATAAACTTTGATTTGATTGGGTTTATTTCAAGACCTCTTTTAAGACAGAATTGATAAAAAGCATCCAATTCGTTTTGCAAGCCCATAGGTGTTCTCAAAATTAGTAAAGTGTCATCAGCGAACATTAAAATGGGAACAGAGGATCCAGCTAGCTTTGGGGCATCATGTTTACAATTTTGTAGTTGGTCCGCCGCACCGTTAATGTAGAGGTTAAACAATGTTGGGGCTAAAATGCACCCTTGTCTCACCCCCCTATTAACAGGTATAGCTTGTGTTGGATCACCACTTTGGGACCAGCGAACTTTGGCATACGTCCCCTCATGTAAGTACCTTATCAGACTTAATAGTTCTCCATCGAGTTGATAGCTCTCCAACACACTCCACAATTGGTCCCTTGGGACCATATGAAAGGCAGCTTTTAAGTCAATGAAGGCTACATACAGGTGACATTTCTTTAGTAACAAATATTTCCAACAAAGGAGATTAAATCTGAATACCTGATCTATTGTACTCATTCCTTTTCTAAAGCCTGCCTGGAAATCAGAAAGAATATGGGATTACTCTATCCATGCCTGTAATCTATTCAGTACCTGCTTGCTAAATATTTTTTGACTAACATCAAGCAGGCTGATAGGCCTATAATTAGTAGGTTCTTCCCTTGACCCTTTTTTATAGATGGGAACTATTATTGCTCCTTGCCACGAGGGAGGAAGTCCACCCCCCCTCAATATCTCGTTGCTAAGCGCATTTAGATACAGGGACCAAGTTGTAGGTCTAGACAGAAATAGATCACCAGGTATACCATCAAGCCCAGGGGCCTTCCCTTTACGGACCGATTGGAGAGCCAGAGTAGTTTCTTTCAGGGTGAAAAGATCCAGGGCAAATTTAGGTGACAGAAATCCCCCAGAAAGTGATGAGTTTATTGAGTTAGGGCAAGAATCATTAGATTTTGCTAACGAAATAGTTGCACTACTGGTATAAGGTTTCCTGTATACATTTTTAAAATGTGTCACCCAAATATCGGGCTGGATTCCAGGGTGATTCTCCATACCTTGGGAGTGACCTTTATCTGCCACTAATTTCCAGAATAATTTGGAATCCTTCCCATGGAGTGCCTCTACCAACCTATTCCAGTAATTAGTTTCCCACTCTTTTTTTGCATTTTTTAGTGCAATTTTATACGCAGTCCTAGATTCTCTAATCTCTCTGGACATCCCTGCCTTCAGCGCTCCCAATAGATGTAATTTGGCCTGACGGCAGGAGTTGGAAAACCAGCTTATCGATCTTCTCCCATTCTGTGTCCGCCTCCTTACTACCTGAAACTGCAATTTTAACTGGTTAATCAGAGAGTCGTGCAAGTTGATCAGGTCCACCATTATAATGTTTGCATACTTCAGTGGGGACAGAGTTTTTACAACTATTTGGTAAATTAGTAGTTGGAAATTAACATCACCCTCCACCCATTCCCATTTCACATTTTTAAAATAATTTGTCTTTTCTAAGGCGTACCCTTCGGCCCATGCTGTCATAGTTTTACAAGTGAATAGAGTAGAGAAAAAGGTGGTACTCAGAGCATAATGGTCAATGTCATTGCGAGGGAGAGCGACCATATCTATAAGCGAATTCCAAAGAATATCATCTACCAGTACATAATCAAGGTGACTAGAATATATTCCTCTCCTATATGTGGGCGATGCCGGGTATCTGACCTGGTGTTCCCATTTATTTTTCTTAGCCCCTTTATTGCTATTAGATCTTCTAATAAGTCTTAACGCACCCCCTTCTTTCTTGTTTGTAACCTTGACCGGACCAGATTTATCCATGTTTCTGCACACTGGATTCCTTTTTGTTGGGTATCATCAATGCCATTCAAATGCATATTAAAATCTCCTGCAACAATGAGGCCCTGCCCTCCCGGTAGGGTGTTAAGAAAGTCTGGTAATATATTAATCAGTACTGTCTTAGTCCTATGAATGCCAGGCCTAACATATATGTTAACAATTACTATACTAAAGGACCCTCTAGGAGTGCTAAGTTCAACCTCAACAGCTAGTACATCCCTGGAAGGGGTTACTAGCTCCCTAACTTTGGGAAATAAATCATGTTTTAACCAAATTATCAAACCCCCTGCTGCCCTACCAGATAATGAAGGACGCGCGGTCTTTTGGAAGGTCCAATAACCTTCTCTGCTGGTCACGGATGAAGCCCATGTTTCCTGGAGTAGAATAATATGGTGTTTATCTATAAAACTACACCAGTCAGGGATACTTGTTTTCTGGAGCAACCCTGCCACATTCCACGATAAGAGCCTAATCGGCGGGTCGAGTTTGTCCCCCTTATCTATTTGTTTCTCACCGTTATTATTTAAGCGAGGCGTGGGGCCATATGCGATCCCCTCTACTAGGGCACTACAATATACTTTTGGCTCCTCTCTAAAATTGTACAATATCTGATTATTTGCTGTGATAGAATCTGGACTGGATCTACCCTCTCCCCCACCCTTTATCCTAAGGGCTTCATGTCAATCTATATCTGAGGTTGAACTACACTTTGCATTCCTTTGGGTCTTTCTGGAAGTGTCTGTATGCAGAGTTGATGGAATATTGTGTCTCTCTAGAGGGAACTGATTTTCCACTATTTGAGAGATTTTTTGGGTAAGTGACACTTGTGATGAAGCGTCCGGTCTCATTCTTAAATCTAATGGCAAAAGGCCCTGCACTAAGGTCTGGCTCCTCAATTTAAACCCGATGAGATCTGTTGATGATCCTTCTCTTGAGTATCTTTGTGCAGTGACTATGTCATCCCTTATAATTGATCTACATTTCTTTGTCACCCTTATCCAATGGATTACTTTGTTTATAAGGGAATCCCCTGGCTCTCTCTGACCGTTGCTTAGCTTAGGAACATTTGTCATGTACATATCGTGTCCACTATATCTAGTCTGAGTTGGGGGAGCACCACTCCAAGGGTCTGGTGACCTTTTATCCACGGGTCGCAGTCTGCGAGTCTCATGATTAGGACCTCTTTTACTGTTTATATCCCGATTATTGGAAAAATCCGCACTAGATGAAGTGCTTGGGCCCCCTTGAAGATTCTGAGTTGCCACTTCGATCCTTTCCCCCCTTCGCATTTCTGTCATTGATGGTTCGGCTAGGTGATTTTTCTTTGCCGTGAGGTTAGAGGCAGGTTTGGGTGTTGTTTTCCTTATATCCCCAACTATTGCAGAGATGCCATCCAACTTCTCATATATCATATGGCTAAAAGATGTAAGATATTCTCTGAGACTCAATATTTCAGTTCTTATTTCTACTAGTTGTTGCTCCGCTAAATGTCCCCTCTGCGTGGGTACAGATGCTGGCGTCTCCTCAGCAGAGGTACTTATAGCAGGGGCCTTTAATTGTGTTTTAGATGGACTGGTAGCTAAACCCCCCCGTCAGAGCACTAAACCGTGTATGACAGCACCATTGGCACAGGCACAGACAAGTTTGGGGCTCACTGACATTTAGCAAACTTGCCATCAATGTGCCCTGGAACGTTCTTGTTACACCCTGGCGGCAAACAAATACAACAGACTGGATTACTTTTTGATCCACACGGAAGCTACACACAGAGTATTGGAAGCACACTACTTAGCTCGCTACATATCCGATCATTCCTCGCTCATGATCACCTATGCTTTGGAGCGACATCTACTGAGGGTGCCACTGTGGAGGCTTAATGCTAACGCCCTGTCGGATCATGTTTTTTGAGAGTCGGTGTCAGAGGCCATAACGCAATATTTTGAGCTTAACTGGAATAGCAGAGGGCATAGGACGACTGAATGGGATGCCATGAGGGTGGTGCTGCTGGGATAATGCATGGCAACCACAGTTTGACTATGTCGTACATTGGAGGGAGACTTCACATGCCAGGAGGCTGAATTTGAAAGACCTGGAGAGGCTGCTTTCCAATGACTCAACCATACTAAGCATTTGGGATAAACAGCGTAGTACGGTGTGTGAATTATGTTATCTGATTTGGTTAGCGATGACTATAAACCTGGTTACGGCACTTAGGGATCAGGGGAGTATGGTGAATACCAGAAAATTTAGAAAGCCCGGCGACAAGAACCACCAGCGAGCAACTTCTCCGCCCTCAAATCAACCATGCGCAAACACCACCAGCTCATCCGGACCACCAAACGTTCCTTCTACAAAGAATGCGTAGACGACAACGCACACAACAGCAAGGAACCTTTAACCATCATTAAAGAACTCACCAAACCCAAAACCTGCACCATCGACCCTCCGCACTCTCAAGACCTCTGCGACTCCCTCTCCAGCTACTTCCACCGCAAGATCGCAGACTTACACAAAAGCTTCATACCGTCGCCACCCACCACCACCGACGCAGCCACCCCCACAGCACCCTGCCGCACCATCTTGCTGAACACCTGCACCCCCACCAACGATGAAGAAACCAGGAAAACCATGAGCTCCATCCACTCAGGCTCCCCAACAGACCCCTGACCCACCACGTCTTTAACAAGGCTAGCCAAATCATCGCTCCCCAGCTCCAGGCCATCATCAACAGTTCCTTTGAGACCGCAACCTTCCCAGATATTTGGAAACAAGCCGAAGTCAACGCCCTGCTCAAAAAACCCAAAGCAGACCCCGAAGACCTTACAAACTACCGGCCTATCTCCCTACTCCCCTTCCCTGTGAACGTCATAGAGAAAATAGTAAACAAACAATTGTCTTGCTTCCTGGAGGACAACAACATACTCAATATCTCCCAGTCTGGTTTCTGCACAAACCACAGCACCGAGACCGCCCTCATCGCCTGCACAGACGACATCAGGACCAGACTGGACAAGGGTGAAACCGTCGCCCTCATCCTTGTAGACCTCTCCACAGCATTCAACACCGTATGCCACCAAACCCTTCATACACGCCTTTTCAATGCCGGAATTCGCCACAAAGCCCTGGACTGGCTCACCTCCTTCCTCTCTGAAAGAACCCAAAGAGTTTGCCTCCCCCATTCTGGTCTAAAGCCACCAAGACCATTTGTGGGGTCCCCAAGGATCCTCACTCAGCCCCACCCTCTTCAATATCTACATGGCTCAGTTCGCCAGCATCGCCGCCCCCACGGCCTAAACATCATTTCATACGCCGATGACACCCAGCTCATCCTCTCCCTCACGAGAAACCCATCTACCGCCAAGAACAACCTACACGGCGGACTCCTCGCTATCGCTATCGCTAGCTGGTTGACAGCAAGCCACCTCAAATTGAACTCAGGAAAAAACAAGATCATAATCTTCAGACTCAACAAGACAGCATGGAATGACTCTTGGTGGCCTACTACCCTAGGACCACCCCCGACACCCACCACCCACGCATGCAATCTCGGCATCATACTTGACTCGTATCTCTCCATGACTCAGCAAATCATTGCCATATCATCCTCCTGCTTCAACACCCTCTGCATGCTACGCAAAACCTTCAAGTGGATTCCAATAGAAACCAGAAGAACGGTCACCCACGCCCTAATCAGCAGCAGACTGGCTACAGCAATGCCCTCTACAGGGACCACAGCTAAGCTTCAGAGAAAACTCCAGCACTTCCAGAATGCCGCCGCACACCTCATCCTCAACCTCCCTCGCCACGAGCACATCTCCGCCCACCTCAGATCCCTACACTGGCTGCCCATCAACAAAAGGATCATCTTCAAAATCCTAATCCATGCGCACAAATCCCTCCACGACTTCGGACCCACCTACCTCAACGAACGAATCAACTTCCACATCCCAAACCGCCAGCTCTGCTTCGCCACCCCTGCCCTCGTTACAGTCCCCCGCATCCAACGCACCACCTCTGGCAGCAGATCCTTCTCCGACCTCGCCGCCAAAACCTGGAACTCCCTCTCCACCAACCTACGCAAGACCCAGGACCTCCTAACTTTCAGAAAGCACCTCAAAACATGGCTGTTCGAGCAGTAACACCCCCTGCCACCCCAGCGCCTTGAGACCCTACCAGGTGAGTAGCACGCTTAAGAAATTTGATTGATTGATTGATTGATATATACACAGAAAGCAAATGATGACGTCACATTTAAGTGAAGTTTATACTGCAACACCCTGTGAGGAAGGTTTTCACAACATCTGGAGTATTTTGGAGAATATGCAGCTGCTGCGTCTTTCTCGAGAGGACCAGGACTCAATCGGGGCCCTACTGTCGAGGTAGAAACTGATGACTGCCATCGGTACACTCAAAAATGCGAAAGCGCAGGGTGGGGATGGGTTTTCGGCAGCCTTATATAAAGCGTTTGCCAGGACACTGGTGGACCACCTGTTTGTCTGTGTACAATAAGGCACGGGATGGGGGGTTCTCCCAGATTCCATGACAGAAGCACTCATCATCCTAATACTGAAGCAAGGGAAGGACTCTCTAGAGGCAGGTTCATATCAGCTTCTTTCCATGCTAAATGTGGACCTGAAAATACTTAGCCATGCCCTAGCAGCTAGGCTGCTTTACATCTCCCCGTGACCAATCGAGCTTTATACCACACAGTAACACACTGCTAAATATTCACTGCCTGACTCACGTCATGCATGTCCCGTGCTAGCAGAGGACCAGTACAATCCGGTCTTTTTGGACATAGAGCAAGCTTTTGACTCGGTGAGATGGGAATATGTCTAGCAGGTACTGCATAGGGTGGGGCTCGGACACAACTATGGGGGTCATTACAACATTGGCGGTAAAAGCCACTTAATGTCATGCAGAAGACTGCCAACACACCGCCGCAGCTGTGGAATTCCGCCACGGTCATTATGACCCACAACTCGGAATCTGCCAAATTTTAGACACCCACACAAGTCTGCCACACCAAAGGTCAGTGATAAACTAGCGAAAACAAAACCTCCACCGTCACGCCAACAGGAATACGACCCACGAATCCACGCGGCGGTCTATCAACCGCGGTATTCCATTGGCGGTACACACCGCCGCGCTCAAAATACACACACATTTACGAAACACTACCACAGTGGACAATTTGAAATACACACACCTGATACACATACACACACCACTCCCACACACCCAAAACAATATAAAACACACACCCACATCACCCACAAACCCCTACTACCAAAAATTCCGAAAGAAGGCCAGGGAGAGACACCACAATCTACAAACAAGCATCCACAGACACTCAACACCATCACCCACATAACATCCACGCACCTCACACAACACACCACTAAGGGGGTCATTCTGACCCTGGCGGTAAAATCCGCCAGGGCCAACGACCGCGGGAGCACCGCCAACAGGCTGGCGGTGCTCCCATGGGCCGTCAGAAACGGAAAAACCGGCGGTGGGGAATCCTCCATGTTTTGGCCGCCAGGAACAGAATGGCGGTATGGGGTGTTGTGGGGCCCCTGCAGTGCCCATGCCAATGCCAATGGCATGGGCACTGCAGGGGCCCCCGTAACAGGGCCCCACAAAGATTTTCAGTGTCTGCCATGCCAACTGCACCCGTCGCACCCCTTCCACTCCGCCGGCTCCATTCAGAGCCGGCATCCTCATGGAAGGGTGTTTCCCGCTGGGCTGGCGGACGGCCTTCTGGCGGTTGCCCGCCAGCCCAGCGGGAAACCCAGAATACCCGCGGCGGTCTTTTGACCGCGCAGCGGTATTCTGGCGGTCCCAGCCAGGCCGGCGGCTTCTGCCGCCGGGCGGGGTCAGAATGACCCCCTAAATATCACCCCACACATCACAACACACACCAACCCACACATCACCCACACCACCCCATGGCACGGCAAAGACACCCCAGGTTTTCTGAGGAGGAGCTCAGGGTCATGGTGGAGGAAATCATCCTTGTAGAGCCACAGTTATTCGGAGCACAGGCGCAGCACACCTCCATAGCTAGGAAGATGGATCTATGGCGAAGAATAGTGGACAGGGTCAACACAGTGGGACAGCACCCAAGAAATAGGGATGACATCAGGAAGAGGTGGAACGACCTACGGGATAAGGTGCGTTCCGTGGTCTCAAGACACCACCTTGCGGTTCAGAGGACTGGCGGGGGACCCCTACCTCCTCCCCCACAACTAACAACATGGGAGGAGCAAGTCTTGGCTATTCTGCATCCTGAGGGCCTCGCAGGAGTAGCTGCAGGAATGGACTCTGGTAAGTCAAATCTTTAATACTATATCCCCCACCCTACCTGCATGCCATCACATACCCCCACCCTTGCCCTCACCCCATCACTCCAACTCCTCACAAATGTCCCAATATCACAAACCACCCATCCCAACACCAAGCCCTGCATGCAACAACAAAGCATGGAAACCCATCACCAAAGCATGGCCACTGCACATACCCATACACCCCCCTAAACCACCATCAGACAAGGTCCCACACAGGAATGCAAGCACTGGGGTACATGGTCACCCACCCATTGCACACCATGCCACATATAGATGCAATAATCATGCTTTTACCCCCCTGCAGGATCCCTACCCAAAGTCACCGGACAGGAGGGTCCAGACATGTCCACACCACCAACAGAAGAGGTCCACAGTGATGACAGCAGCTCTGTCCAACTGGATCTAGACGACCAGCCCGGCCCATCTGGGACCTCGGGACAGTCGGTTCCCCTGACACAGTCACAGGCCACCACAGAGCTTCCCTCCTCTGGAAACACCAGCACAGCACCCACCCAGCAGGCCCATACCTCTGTCCCCAGGACACGTCAATCAGCAGTGTGTCCACCACTACAGGGAACCCAGGCTAACCCACCACCCCACCAACAACAGGGACCTGGGGGCAGTGGCAGTGGGCACACGGTTCAGGGGACAAAGGCCCAGGGAAACAGGGGAACTGGGAGGGCTGCTGTGCGACAGGGAGAGGATAGGCCCACGGAACCCACTCTCCATGAGGCCCTCTCCAACATCATGGGAGCCTACCATCATTCCCAGGAGACAATGGCAACGGTACTGGCCAAGTTTCAGGAGACCCAGCGGCTGCAGGAGGAACAGTATTTGGGCTTCAGGGAGGAACTCAAATCCATCAATTCCACCCTGGGCACCATCGTAAGGGTGCTGAAGGAAGTCCTCAACACCAGGAGGGACACTGTGGCACAACAAGGGGCCGCTGACATTAGCCTGGACGATGAACTGCCCACCACCTCCGCCGGCGCTAGAGGACAGGAGGCACCGCCACAGGACCACCACACCAGCACCCCACCCCCTGCAGATGGAGAACCACCCCACAAATGGTCCCTGAGATCCAGGACAAAGACAGAGAACGATGCCAAGACCCCCACCAAGAAATGAGACCACGCTGATTGTCATCCTTTTGTCCCACCTTGTCACTCTATCCATCCTCAAACTGCCCCAGCTCCACTTCCTATGCCCCTTTGGACAATGCACCTGTGAGACTAATAGCTTGGACTCTGCCATGAACATTCCTCCACCATCACCCCTCACCATTTTACAACCCCCTCCAATATTGAGCACTTAAATAAACACCCTTAAAGCACAAAACAATCTGGACTCTGTCTGTGATTTCACATTAGTGTATTAGCAATTACAGTGACAAAATGCTCTTTCAAATGTAATGTCAACATACCTATGCCACACAGCTCTAGTCCATGAGGAAACAAAGCAGATGTCACACAGTGGGACCCACATCTGTGAAATCGTAAGGGAAAGTGAAAACTCAGTGACCATACACTGGGTAAAAAGAACAGACAGTAGAGAGGTAGTAGTGCTAAAGTACATGTAAGCGGCAGGTTTGTCTTCTTACCTGTGTCTCACTGGAAGTATTGCAGGATCACCGAGTTCCTGTTGTCGATGTCTTCTTCTTCTGCTTCCTTGTCTTCGCTGTCCACAGGCTCCACAGCTGCCACAACACCTCCATCTGGACCATCCTCCTGCAGAAAAGGCACCTGTCGTTGCAAAGCCAAGTTGTGAAGCATACAGCAGGCCACGATGATCTGGCACACCTTCTTTGGTGAGTAGAATAGGGAACCACCTGTCATATGTAGGCACCGGAACCTGACCTTCAGGAGGCCAAAGGTCCGCTCTATAATCCTCCTAGTTCACCCATGGGCCTCATTGTAGCGTTCCGCTGCCCTTGTCCTGGGATTCCTCACTAGGGTCAGTAGCCATGACAGGTTGGGGTAACCAGAGTCACCTGCAAATGGTGAGGGACAACTGTTAGACACACACTAACTCTTAGGGATATCCCCAGACCCAGACAACTATTTCCACTGATTTGGTTCCAGGTGCTCACCTAATAGCCACACACAGTGCCTCTGGAGTTGCCCCATCACATAAGGGATGCTGCTATTCTGCATGATGTAAGCGTCATGCACGGAGCCATGGAATTTGGCATTAACATGGGGGATGTACTGGTCTGCCAAACACACCATCTGCACATTCATCGAATGGTAACTCTTCCGGTTTCTGTACACCTATTCACTCCTGCAGGGGGGACCAAGGCCATATGTGTCCCATCAATGGCACCTATGATGTTGGGGATATGTCCCAGGGCATAGAAGTCACCTTTCACTGTAGGCAAATCCTCCACCTAAGGGAAAACAATGTAGCTCCACATGTGTTTCAGTAGGGCAGACAACACTGTGGACAACACGTTGGAAAACATAGGCTGGGACATCCCTGATGCTATGGCCACTGTTGTTTGAAATGACCCACTTGCAAGGAAATTGAGTACTGACAGCACCTGCTCTTGAGGGGGGATTCCTGTGGGATGGCCGATGGCTGACATAAGGTCTGGCTCCAACTGGGCACCCAGTTCCAGGATTGTGGCACGATCAAGCCTGTAGGTGATGATCACATGTCTTTCCTCCATTGTCGACAGGTCCACTAGCGGTCTGTACACCGGAGGATGCCGCCATCTCCTCACATGCCCCAGCGGACGGTGCCTATGGAGGAGAACAGCAAGCACAGAGTCAACCAACTCTGAGGTACGTAAACACAGCTTACTCAAAAACCTATCCATAAACCGAAATTTGCCTGTATGAGTGTTGAGCCAAGGCCTAGGTATGTGTGACGCAGTTAAAAATAAAGCCATGTGGGCCCCTGAAATGGCGGCTGCCTGACCTGTAAAGTGGGACAATGGGATATGAGGTAACTGCGCTGGTGTTGTACACCGTCGCGGTAGGCGGTCAAAGTCCGCGGCGCAATTCTGCATTGGTTAACATTGGACCCTATGGGTCCCAGGAGCCAATGACGATGTACGCCAGCAGTGATGGTATGCACCGCCGCTGACGTGACCGCCATTTTCTATCTGTTCAATCACTCGATACCTGATCTTCGACAGGAGAGGACCTACACTGCAAGTGCTGCTGTGACCTCAGTCTGGAAGAGACAATGGCTCGTGCGTCTGGGGAAAGGGCCCCTGCCTTCAGCATGGAGGAGTTGGAGAAACTCGTGGATGGGGCCCTCTCCCAGTACACGCTACTCTACGGTCCTCCAGACAAACAGGTAAGTACACTGGGAGCATGCTGTATGGGCAATGCCTGTGTGGAGTGATGTGGATGAAAGATGGGGGAGGAGAGAATGAGGCGTGCATGAAACAACAGTGAGTGCATGTGCCACATGGCAAGGGTAGGGATGCGGGCCAATGACTGTGATGGTGCAGTTGGTAATAACTTCTCTTTTTCCCCTGTACAATTCCTGTAGGTCAGTGCCCACCAGAAGAAGGATATTTGGTGTGCCATCGCCAAGGACGTCCGGACCCTGGGGGTCTACCACAGACGGAGCACCCACTGCCGTAAAAGATGGGAGGACATTCGCCGCTGGAGCAAGAAGATGGCGGAGACCCAGCTGGGGATGGCCTCCCAACATGGGAGGGGTGACTGTCGCACCATGACCCCCCCTGATGTTCAGGATCCTGGCGGTGGTGTACCCAGAGTTGGATGGGCACGTGAGGGCATAACAGCAGCAACAAGGGGGTGAGTACACTCTCATTCAGCTGATTCAGCGCACATTGTAGGTGTCTGGGTGGGGCAGGTGGGCTTTGGGTTCCCCTATGCCAGGGCGAGTTTGCTAATCAAGTCCCCTTTTTCAGGCAGACCCTGTGGCCCATGAGGCGACCGCCAGCAGCCTCACTGCCCCAGACAGGACCGCCAGCAGCAGCCCCGCTGCCCAGGAGGCGACCGTCAGCTGCCACACTCCCCCAGACAGGACCGCCAGCAGCAGCCCCGTTGCCCAGGAGGCGACCTCCAGCAGCCCCACTTCCCCAGACAGGACCGCCAGCAGCAGCCCCGTTGCCCAGGAGGCGACCGCCAGCAGCCCCACTGCCACAGACAGGACCGCCAGCAGCTGAACCGCTGCCAAGGACACGGCCGCCACAAGCACCGCATGCCCATGAGCGCCAAAAGCTCTGACGCTACTGAGGCCGCCATGAGCAGGATGAAGCACTCTGGGCACAAGGCCCCCTCCAGAACCAGTGGAGACTGTTATCCACTACCTCAGTCCTTGGCAGGATGAAGCACTCTGGGCACAAAGCCCCCTCCAGAACCAGTGGAGATTGACATCCACTACCTCAGTCCTTGGCAGGATGAAGCACTCTGGGCACAAACCCCCTCCAGAACCAGTGGAGACTGTTATCCACTACCTCAGTCCTTGGCAGGATGAAGCACTCTGGGCATAAGGCCCCCTCCAGAACGAGTGGAAATTGACATCCACTACCTCAGTCCTTAGCAGGATGAAGCTGTTATCCACTACCTCAGTCCTTGGCAGGATGAAGCACTCTGGGCATAAGGCCCCCTCCAGAACCAGTGGAGATTGACATCCACTACCTCAGTCCTTGGCAGGATAAAGCACTCTGGGCACAAAGACCCCTCCAGAACCAGTGGAGACTGTTATCCACTACCTCAGTCCTTGTCAGGATGAAGCACTCTGGGCACAAGCCCCCCTCCAGAACCAGTAGAGATTGACATCCACTTGAGAGACTGTGGCTTTGCACTTCCCAGGATAAAGCAGTGGGCAAACCACCCACTGTAGAGACTTGAGAGACTGTGGCTCTGCACTCCCCAGGACCCTGTACCTAGCTAAATCATTCAGTTCAATACCCTCAAATAAAAAAACATCAGTCATGAACAAAAAGAGACCAAATAGCCTGTGGACAAAGAGTGAACAAGTTACTTTGGGAAATATTTCCCACACAAACATGTACTTATTCCTCTTGAGTCCTGTACAGCTGGTTGTACAGTGACAGGACCATCTTGGTGAGGAGCACGAGCTCCTCAGGGGAGAAGGCAGGGGCCCTGTTACTTGCTTTGCCCTGCATCCTGGCTCTCAGAGGTCGGTAACGGCAACACAAAATTAAGAGGTCCTGTTTGCTGCACTGTTAGGAGGCAAATGAGCTTTTTTTCAATACGCCACGTGCTAGTACACGGCAGACTTGATCCGTTAGGGAGACAGACACAGCTATTGGCTTTCGGGTGTAGCCGTCATACAAGTTAGCCTATGGCAGGGTCCGTTACGGATTGTTCCACCTGCTACGCTGTCACCTTCTGCTGACAGCTGTCGGGTAGCCAATGTGCTGACAGCTGGGTCAGGCAGCCGACATTTTAGGGTGTGAAGCTGTGTATTTTTTAATTGTTAGTGCATCACCAGCACTCAAAATGCAGGCTACTGCCCATATAAATGTCAGATATGAATGACACTGTTTTTGGCATGAAATGATACAATAAAAAGTGAACCATAACTGTGTTTTACATCGATAGTGCTGCAGGGGAAGTAAAACCTCCATTGACAGTATTTTGAAAAACAATTAAAAACAAATTTATGTGCAAACAATATATTTCAAATGTATTATATGCACATAATAAAGAAACTGACAGGTAAAAAGCAAATAATTTGGTAATATTGTGTGTTCATATCTGACACAATGAGATTCCCAATGTTACCAAGACATAAGATCGATGTTGATTATAAAGTATGGTCTGACCATTTAAGCTGATATTTTCTTTTCCATACGTGCAGACATTTGAACCCAGGCATGGGTAGGAGATAATGGCCTCAGGTCTTCAGGCCATTTCAAGACCTTGCCACCATGGAGGAAAGGGATGTTAAATAGGCATACTATCCTAGATTTGTGTCACCAGCTGGAGCCTGATCTCCTCTCTCACAATAGGAATACAATAGCAATAACACCAGTAGTGAAACTCATGTCAGTACTTCATTTTGTGGCCACTGGCTTTTTCAATACACTGTGGAAGTATCAGTAGGCATGTCCCAACCAACTTTCAGCGGTGTGCTACAAGAAGTCCTTTCTTCAATGCTGAGACACATCAACAGCTATATCCAGTTCCCATGACAACAGGATTTGGCCACTGTGAAGGGAGTATTTATGCTTTGGGTGGCCTACCACATGTGGTTGGAGCGACAGATGGCATGCATATTGCCTTGGTGCCACCAGATCAAGGGAACAACAGGTCTACCACAATTAGAAGAACTTCTTTTTCATCAATGTGCAAGTTGTCTGTTTGGTGGATTTGTGCATCTCAAGTGTGTGTGCACACTTTCCTGGGTCAACAAATGATCCCTTTGTACTACAGAACAGCACCATGCCCCTGCAAACGTTACAACTTGGACCCGAAAGGACTTGGCTTGTTGGTAAGTACAATAAGACCTGAGGATCATTTGCGTGAATCCTAGTTTAAGAAGGTACAGTGGCTTGATATGATATTCATCTACAGATATATAGCTTCCATGTAGGAGACTCAGCTTATCCTACCACACCGTGGCTATTAGCATCGCTGAGGAACCCAACAATGCAGAGGAAATCTCCATCAATAGGCCAATGGAAGAACACAGAGTCCAGTGGAGCTGGCTTTTGGACTCCTCAAGGCCTGGTTTAGGTGCCTGGACAAGACCGCTGAAGCCTTTCTCTACCCACCCAATAAGGTATGCTAAATCACAGCTGCATTCTGCTTTTAGCACAACATTGCCCTGCGACAGAACATCCCAATCGTCGCAGAAGATGGAGGCCCTGAAGAGCCACTGGGTGAGGATGTTCAAATGCCCAATGAAAATGACAGTGGTGAAGAAGAAGGAATCGACCGACGTCAAGATGTCAAGAAGTCAAGATGCTATTGACCACTTCTTCACCTGAGTGCAAGTGTACCTTTGCATATTGTAATCTCCAGTGTCAGAACAACTTGTAAAATAGTATACATATCTGTCTGCAATGGTGATTTGGTAGGAATGGCCAGTTCATGAAAAGTCCAAGGCAAAGACGTTTGTGGATCAGAGGTCCCTAAATTGACTACTGTGGTTATTGACATAGATTAACTTTACTTGTGTAAAGTATTTGTGTCCCCCTAACTTATCATTTGAGTCAAATTGGCTAAATCTTCAAATTGTGTTCAGTGTAGGTAGCTGTTGATGTGTCTTCTCATACTTGATAGAACTTTTAGCACACCACTGAATGGTGGTTATGACATTGCACCAGACACTGCCACAGTGTCCTGTAATGGTCATTTGACCTCAAATTGTGTTACTGCCATGAAGTACACAATTGGTGTTACTGATGTAGGATTCCTACTTTGAGGGCGGGATATCTGGCTCCAGCTGAGGTAATGCATAAATGGTAGTTTGCCTAGTTAATTTGATACCATGTAATATTCCCTTTGTTCTATGCTGTCAAGGTTATGGAGTGGCGACCTCTAAATGGCACAGACTATTGGGGTTATGCCTGGTTTGTGAAATTCAACTCTGATTTCATCTAAGACTTGCTTCCTACATACGTAAGATACAAATACAATAGGATTTTGATTTGTCTTGCTTGAATGAAATGGGTAGCACATTACTATTCATTTTCCTTTGCAACTAATTGTTCAATAGATTTGACAAAATGATGGTGGAAGACAGACATAAAAAATGAAATGCTACAATAGGTGCAACAACATTCTTGGAATTTGTGTCTTTATCATTTATTTACATGACACAAAGGAACTGGAAAGTGTTTCAAACAGTAAAACAATGAACAAAACAAAAAATAGTCTATTGTGGTGGGTGAACGTATAGTGGTAGAGGCAAAAAGGTTTGCAGTCTAATATGCAAAATACAGCTCTCTTCAAAAAAGGTACATGTGTCCTAGAAATAGTCCACATAGTGAATGCGAGACACACACTGGAGGAAATTAGGATCTGCTTCTCCTGGAAGTGGTGGTGGAGGTCTTGCCATATTCTTGAGGTGGTCTGTATGACTGTCCTTCTGGGGAGCAGGGAGAGGCACGGGTGCAGTGATTAGGGTGGGAGGAACAGGCTCCTCATGTGGAAGGCCTCCCTGTCTGTGGTATTGGTGTACTTGGTCCAGATGTAGAAGGATCACAGACAGTGGCAGATGGTATGGGAAAATCCCTGCACATGTGGTGATAGATATCGAAAAAAGCTCCTCAGTCAGGGAGCTCATTTTGTCATAATGGTTGTGTATTTCCAACATGAGCTCCCTCTGTTCCTTAATCTACCGGAGCTCAGTTACGACCTGGTCCATCACGTCTTGGGACTCTTGTAGTGCTCCCAAGACTCTGTCAAAGGTAGTCTGGCTACCAATTATGCCAGTGGCCTCACTTTACTGGCCCATATATTCCCTCACATGGCCCCTACCTCAACTACCCTGGAGGCAGTGTGCCCCATCCCTCTAGGTCCTGGCACAACTGGAGGCAGTTTTGCTGTTTTCACCAGCAGCCAAGACTGGTGAGCACAAGATTGTTGTGAAGTTCCTCCGTACACAGGAAGTGCAGGAAGTGGAGGTATCCATAGGCTGAGATGTGGTTGCAGCTGGGGTGGGATGTGTAGGTGTGGTCCGAGTGCGACTCACTGGAGCTGTCTGCCCAAAAAGACAAGATGGACCAGGCTGCATCCGATCATCCGGACTTGCAGATATGGAGTCTTCACTGAAGGCTTGCTCCTGGTCTGGAGTGGAGGTATCTTGAGTAGCAGACGGTGGTCCACTAGCCCGGAGGGTTGGACCTGAGAGGAATGCAGACAATGTGAAATTAAAATCTGGTTGTACCTCACATGTGTCTTTAACTACAAATGGGGCAACCTAAAAAAGTAAAATGAGACTGATAGAATGATTTGGCCTTTGTGTGACTGTCATTGTTGTACACATGCAGACTGATTTACATAGATGTAAACTCCAGTGATGATGTTGTAGAGATGCCCTGAAATGCAAAATGTTATTTCTGAAGTGCACATTACATGTACCAGACATACAACCCAACACAGTGGTGAGCAGATTAGAGTACTAGACAATTCCAAGTTCTAGCAGGCTAATAAACATTAGACAACTTAATAGAAAAACTGGTCTAAATGTACCTGTATCTTCCAATAAAACACCCACATGTGCCACTGTGCTCAATGATAACCAGGGATACGCTTCCATAACTGAGATCTAAATTTAGATTCAACACACAGTGCAAGGCATCTGCCTTCTACGTGTTTCTCCATAGTGTACAATTTTGAATGTTACAAACTTCATGATTACTTCTTGAAGAAATAAATGAAATTTACCTGTTGCCAATAATTACAATTCACACTGTCCTGTTTGGATTGGAATTGTTCTATTTTATAGTCAGGTGAACTATATGCACATAAACTAGTACTTGTGTTGAGATTATACTCAATATCATACAGCAGTGAATTCTCTTAACATGGATATCCTTTCATTTGGTATTCTTGGCATAGATTGATGACAATTAAAGCATAAACATAACTGTCAATTACTGATGGCTATACAAGGGGTTTAGAAATGTTTTTTTTAGACATCTTTTTATTTCAACAGCTGCTCAGCATACACATTTTAACACAATCATTGATCAAGTAGAAACTCACAGGTGAGATATACAACAGCATCATTGGACTAAACAGCATTAATTGACCATTTTACCAGCTTAATCACATGGTTCTATCACCCCAAACCAGCATTTGTTACCCGTCCCTGACCCCCTGGAGCCCTTTCCCCATTGCCCCGTGTTATCCTCCAGTGCCTCTGTAGGTAGTCCACTGTGACCATATTTCTCATACTCCCCCAATATCCCTGAATTACAGGGCATTCCCAAAGAATGTGAAAGAAGGATCCCAGCTCACCATATCCCCAAGCACACAGATTGCATCTGCAATCTCCCAGTCTATGAAGCAGTGACCTAGAGTAATATGCTCTATGTAAAACCCTTAGTTGTATTAACTGGAAGCGTGCCCTTATTGCCACCTCTCAGGGCTCCGGACTGCCTCCGCCCAGTCATCACCCTCTATAAACCCAAAGTCACCCTCCTAGGCAGCCCTCAATGACTGCATTGGGTCAGGAGGGTTATTCATTCATTTCCTGCATGTCAGGGAGATGGCCTTATCCATCATGGGTCCCAACAATAATCTGTTTGCCAGTGAAGATGACTTCAGGAGCTGTTCCCTCTCCAGTGTGTGTCTGCGTAACGCATACTCCAGTTGCAGAAATCGAAAGCATTTGGACTTTTCCATCTCGTATTCCCTCTTTAGGTCCTCAAAAGGCATCAGTGACCCCCTCCAAATGTCCCCCAAATGTTCTATACCAGTCAGCTCCCATTTCCTGAAGCCCTGCAATCCCCCCACTTCATGAAGCAGTTTACTGTCCCATAGTTGGATTCTGCTTGCAAGCTTACCTTCCCATCCCAAGTACCTGTTAGCCTCCCTCTATGGCTGCACTGCCATCTGAGTATGAAATGTCAACTGGTCCCCCGCCGTCCACCATACAATATTGACAGATAGCCTTCAGCACCCATGGTTTCTCTGTCCACCTGGAATGCCGGGTCGTCTCTCTCCGTAAACACCCATTCATTTATTGTGCACAGTTGCGTTGCCCAATAGTAGGTGCGTATATCGGGAACTGCCAGCCTCGTTCAAAACCCCTCTTTGGAGCTTAATTAGGGAGACGCATGAACTATCTCCATCTCATAAAAGACTCTGCAGCTCACTGTTTATTCTTTGGAACAACATGGGCGGCATATGTGGTGTTCTGGAGGCTATACAGCAATTGTGGGAGAGCCATCATCTTGAAGAGCATGGCTTGTCCCATTGTAGTGAATCCTAGTTTGTTTTAATGGGATAACAGGAGTTAGCTTAGCCTTTGGCTTTCAGACTCGTGCCCCCGTCACCTAGTGACTTTTAACCTACTTAGCTTGCTCTCTCTTAGTCCATTTAATTATTTAATTCTTCTAAAATTTTCTGCCTTGTTTATAGTTCGGCCACTTGTTATGATGTGCATTATCAGTGCCACCGCGTTAAGGCGTCAAGATCAAGTGACAAAGACAAACAAACAGAAGGTGTTCACACTTAGGGACTTTCCCTCTCTATGCTTTCGAGGGAATTGTTTATATTAATTGACGCCACAAGCATGCCTGTTATCTATTGTTTGGGAACACACCTACGTCAGGGGTCCAAGTAGATCTGTATAAATACATCACACTTTAGACAGATAATCAGAGGGATTCCGACCAGAGAGCATCGCCACCGTCGCTGATATCAATGCTTCACGTCGTCTTGACGCTGACCCAGTCTTCGTGCCCCTACGGAGTCTGAGATAGAGACCTCATTCCAAGGTAACGAGGGTTGGTGGCTCCTCTCATGGGCATGGCATTGGCAGATTAGGTTTAACATACCCAGCTCTCCTTTAGGTAGGTGGTTCGGCCTATCATGATAGGGTATTAGGACATATTGTACACTTCATGTCTTTTCACGCTATTGCAAGATGGTGGGGGTCTTTGTAATAATTACTCATGTCTTTACAATTCTGTTTCTTGCACTTTTCATTATCCTAATCATTGCAGCCCATGCAACTTATCGCAAATTGCAGTTGTGTTAAATAAATACCATTTCAACTTTGCTGCATCTTTGTTATTGCCTGTGTTTGTATGAGACATGATATATCTGTGAGAAAGGGGTAATTTCCATTTAACCATGACACTCCCTGAGAAGTCATACTCTCGAGTCCATGCGTAAAGGCTGCCACAAATCACCTTTTACTATTTTGGTTTCTCAAGAGGTTCTGCTAGTGAGCCGGTAAAGTTGGGACGACAGTTGCGATTTGTTGTAGGATAGTTATAGTTGTCTACAAACATAAGTACTGTCATCCTTAACCCAGCAGTCTTGCCTAGAGCAAGAGTCCAAACTACGGCATGGCGCCACCAACGATGGTGTTTAAGCACTAATTTACGGATACCCTGACTATCACTGTCTCACAATCAACATGCACCCTAATTACCGTTATACAGAGACGTCCGTGGGCTTTGGGAAGATCCTCCTCAGCTGAACTGGTGACACCTAAGTAGGCTGTAGGTTGTTCGAGCTCAAACTCATAAAAGGACTTTACTTCCCATTTGGTGTTCCGTTTCTCTAAACAAATATGGCTAACGCCATTGAAATTCCTTAGAATGCTAGACAAGCACTAACACAACACCTACTAGCACATGGCCTTACAGAAGATGGCGGGGATGTTACACTCATAATAGAAGCTAATTAAGCATACCAAACAGAAACATTTTATTGTTGGGTCACCTTTCCTGAGGTGGACCAAAGAACACATACATTCCACACATACGAAATTGCAAACGTACCTCAATGGTACCGAGCATACCAGTATCATGAAATATCGCTCACATACCAAGAGCATCAGAACTGGTTTGAAGGTGCCCTACCACATGTATTACAAAGGGTGAGGCTAGGTCCTTTAAGTAACGATGGACCAGTGTGGCCTATGTTTGCCACATACACACCTCACACAGACATACCGAATATACCAATAGCAGATCTGCAAAATTTATATAATGAATTAGTAACATTATATAGACGTCTAGTTCAGTTTGTAATACGAACTTTGAACACAACACCAGCGCGTCCAGCTACACCAGTACCTGGTGGGTACCAATTGGCTACTGGGATTAATCCACAAACAGTGCATACTATCATGGGTAAAATACCCACAGAATGAGAGAAAATACCGTTCTGGATAGCCTAGAAAACAAACCAGCTGGAAGCTGTGTTTCCCCATATGGAACCACAGGAAAACATAGACTTCTCACAATGTACTTGCCCTTCGGGATGGTTCCCTCGGTGGATGAATGCGCCACATGGGGTACAGTCTTCGCTGCTATATATACTACCACACATGGTACCCCAACACTTGCCAATCTACCGGAAGTGTTGAAACAAATACAGAATGAGCATGGGGCTGTACCAGCCTTAGATTTGGGGATGAAATTAATGCGTAACTTTGACGCAGGTTCCTCAGTAATACTCAGTAATATTAAAGGGGAAGCGGTAGCACTGGCTATATGCCAGCGTCTCCGGGAAACTCCACAATTGGAACAGGAAAGACAGCTACCAAAAATAATTTCCGACACCTATACTAGTATAGGGTGGGATAGTATGGGAGCCAAGCCAAAGAAATTGGAATTACAAAGTACCACCCTAAAGGAAGGTACAAATCAGGCACAAGAGGGCTCTAAAAAGCGCTGGGGAAAACAAAAATAATTTAAGGGGTAGACAAAATTAGAGAGATGATTCTCCACACCTGGAGAACTCCGAAAGGAGATACAATCTCAGAAATAGGGTAAATATAAAAACTCCTGACAGATACACTGATTCACGTCCCTCTCGTTCCTTTCAGGACGCACAGGATAGACGTAGCGAGAGAGGGGGCCGTCCTGATCGACATTCTGAATACATCAAACAAAAGAAAGACTCACCGCAGTCTACAATTAAAAAAGAAGAAAAGACTCTTCAGCAAAAGCCACAGTTTAAAAAGAAAAAGGTGGCAGCACTGTCAGCTAAAAATGCCAGTACACTTGAGGAACACTGTTGAGGAACAAGACGTGGGCAGTGACACTGTTAGACAGCGCAGCAGAGGTCACGATATGTCGTCGGAGTCTGAAAGATCATCTGGATGCAACAGCAACTAGCGATTTCATTGCAGTTGAGACTGCGGACGACCGCGTTCTCCCACCCGGCAGGGTTTATGATTTAAGAATTCAAATAGAGGGAGACGTGGAGCGCACCATTGGTGTGATATTTTGGGATGAACTCACTAGTGACATCCTATTGGCCGAAAGAGACTGGCCATCTGAGCACGTCCGTAAGCTCCCGCATGGGGAAGATGTCATTTTGCCTTCTTTCTCTGATCTTGTTCCAGAAGTGGTTAAACAAGCCTATGCTGTTGAATGGGCTTTAGCGCAGGCACCCGCGTTATACCGCAGTCATGTAGGTTGGGACAAGTATTCTCCTTGTCATGTAATTCCCATTAGGTCTACATCCCAACCTCAGCCACAATATCCTGTTAAACATGAAGCAAAAGCTCCAGTGAGGGAGATCCTCATTCAGCTCGAGTATCAGGGAGTAATCGAGCCCTGTACATCTGCAATGAATAACCTGTTATTCCCCGTTGCAAAGCCAGACCATTCCTACAGAATAGTAATTGATTACAGACATTTAAATAGTCATACACGTACATATGCTATACAAAACTCACATAGGGCTGCACTAATAAACAACATAGTGCATAAAAAATATAAAACAACATTAGATATTTCTAATGGATTTTTCTGCCAGAATTTAGCACATGAAAGTTGGGACCTGAGTGCATTTTCATTTGGCTCACAGAAACACTTTTGTCGTTTACCCCAAGGCTATAAAAACAGCCCTGGGCTATTTTCAGCCCTTGTAACATCAATATTACATGATATTGATCCTGAGGTGTTATCCTACGTAGATGACATATATCTCACGGACGACAATCTCGACATTCATCTTGTTAGGGTCGATCGGATCATTTTGGTTTTTGTAGTCCTCTGTTACAAATTCAACTTCAAGAAAAGTAGGATTGCCTTTCTCAGTGTATTGTTCCTGGGATACGAGCTATCGAACAAGGGGAAGAGCCTGGCCCGCACTTTCTAGAGAAATGTGCTCAACTGCACCCCCTAACACTGTCAAGAAACTTCAGTCTTTACTAGGTTTCTTCAACTTTGGCAGAACATACATTCCAGACTATGCACAGTTTATCAATCCACTTTATGACTTGGTACAGCCAAATCTTTCTAGCAGACACTGGTAGTTGAACACACACACGCATTGATAGGGAATTGCAACAGGACATGCTAGAAGCTAAACACTTGCACACATGTGACAATAAAACAAATTTGGTCATTAGAATAATTGCTGGTGCCATTGGATTTACTTATGTCACCTTCAATTAAGGCGACACAGTACCCATAGCATATAAATCACATTTATATTCAAATGCAGAACAATGTTTTGCACCTACAGAAAAGATTCTGACTGCAGTTCAAATGGCTGTCATAAAGGAGAGGCCACTTGCCCAAGGGAAACGCATCATTGTCGTTTCTCTGGTGCCGGCCTTAGAGGCTGTCACCAAAGCAAGCGTTCCCAACGCTAAAGCATTACATCCACGTTGGATTCAATTGGCATCGTCTCTGACCGCCACTGATGTTGAGTACATCTTTGATCCAAAACTTCAGACACAAGAGTTTCTCCAGTACAAATAGGAGTACCCCGCTTCTCTAAATATCCTGCCACTTGACAGATATCACACTGTCATCTATACTGATGGTTCAGCACAACCATCTGTACGTACTAAACATCAATACTCAGCCGCTTGCGCAGCCGTGAGCAGAGTGATGGAGGATGGAGTTTTCCACCCTCACAATACTTACACGCAGACGCTAGGGGACTGCACAGCTCAGTTGGCTGAACTTAAAGCTCTTATATTAGCACCAGAACACACAGAGCCAGAAAGCCTGACTTTAATAGTCTGTGACTCATACCACGGTGTTCAGTCATACAATGATTATCTTAATCATTGGAAGCTGAACGGGTTTAGAGATTCTTCAGGGAGCACCATTAAACATAAGACATTGTGGGGGAGGGTGGATGATCTTAAGGATAAGCTACTGTGTGTCCATGTAGTGCATACATTGGGCCACCAACGTGTAGGAGTACACGTTACCGGCAATGTTTTGGCTGATGAAGCAGCCAAAGCAGCAGTAGCTACGGCTTCTGTGACTGCAGTGACTCGTTTACAAACGAGATTGGATAGTGAAATACTAACTGCTGTGAAAGCTTCGGCTGCAGGCAAATCTCTTCCAAAAGGATACCCTAAAATTATTCATACCATATCAGTGCACAGAATGTTGCCTACGATCTAGTAAAAGCAGCGCATGAGGGTGTCGCTTCTGCACATGCTGGTATCTCGGCCACGATAACCCTCTTACAGAAACGCTTCTGATGGGCTGGTCTATGGAGACGGACAAAGAAATATGTCCTTTGTTGTGACATTTGCCAGCAAATAAAGGGCCCCAATATCAAACGCCCACCGCAGACATACCTCTTAGTGTCCAGCAGGCCACTACAATGTGTGTACCTGGATCATTGCGGTCCTCTCCAACCTGATGGTGCATACAAATACATCTTAGTCGCTGTTGATTCTTGTTCTAGATTCCTGTGGGTATGGCTGCAGCGGTCGGCTGACACTCAAACTGTTATGAAAGACTTGCTGATCTTTATCAGTATTTATGTGGTTGCAGCATTCCATTCGGACCAGGGCCCTGCATTTGCCTCTAAGGCATTCAGGGACACCATGGGGACGATGGGTGTTGAACTCCATTACTCCATTACTCCACACCATATCATCCCGAGGGAAATTCGGTTGTGGAGAGGCGGAATCGTGATCTAAAGCAGTCCTTAACAGCTCAAGTATTAGGTTCAGGCCGCAGTTGGCTTCATGACCTATATGGGGTCCAGAGAGCACTGAATAATCTGCCAAGACGGTCCCTGGGGGGACGCACTTCTTATGAGGTTCTCTTTGGGATACCTATGTATGTCCCAGATCTTGATGCCTCTGGTTTGGTGGCAGCAGAAACACCATTTGACATAAATTAACATCTCACTGTCTAACAGGAGCTTCAGCAATTTCGTGATGATAAATCATCTACCAGTGCTGCCACTTTAGGAATAAGGGATTTAGCGAAAACTTCGACTGGCTGGATTCCTAAAGTTGGGGATCTGGTTCATGAGAAGATCTCTGTGAAGAAGGAATTCGGTCCATCATACAGAGCACCTGTCCCGGTCTTGGGCATTCAAGGTACCAGAACTGTCATCTTACCACCACTGCCTGGTTCCAGAACGAACAGATTGATTTTCATTGATGACATCAAACTACACCATGTGGCTGATCCTCCACAGTAGACCAAGAGGTCCCTTCGGTAATTCCCGATTCCCTCTCACTACCCAACAGGACATACCTCTACATAGTAGAATAAACAACACTTCTACAGGCTATGCAACTATGCCCAGCGCTGTTACAGATACCTCCTCGACCTTGGGGAGGGCGGAAAACAAACTCTTGCTAGTTCCAGCTACCACTTCAATGACAAAACCTGTCCAAGATTTGGCTGTTTTTTACACGAACACTACACAGACTGATGATACCGTCTACCATGAGCCTCCACACAAAGGGCAGCGTTCCCTTTGATATATACCGGCCTACTGAGGTTATTCAAATTCCATATGTATTCAAAATATCTATGACAGATGTGATTACACCTGATGTTGTTTCTGATGATTGGGATGTCCAAACAGTTGATTCCATGCTAACTGGAATGAAGGACTTGTGATCGGGCCGTCCCGACCACGTCCATTCCGGCGTCATCCGAATCCGTGTCGGGCACACCCGACACGCCAGTTCCGCGTTCCCATGTTGCCATGGGAACGCTCTCCGCGCCGATGACGCGTTTCCCTGTTTCCAGGGAAACGATCGACGACTTCCGGGCCATCGGGACTAAAAAGGAACAGGTACACGGAACAAGGGAGAGCGGAGTGGAAGGAGGAAACGAGTGGCGTTTGGAACAAGAAGGAAAAGAGCAGCGTGAGACGATAAACGAGAGAGCGGCCATAGCAGGAGACGAGGAGAAGGAGACCACCTACGGAGGAGAACCGGAGCAGGAAAACCAAGGAGCCAGCCACGACCCAGGAGGGTCGTGGCTTGCAAAGGTACGGTCCCTCTTGGGAACACGAGAACTTAAAAATAAAAGGGCACTGGGGAAGGGAATTGGGGAGTTGGGAGAGGAGAAAAGGGGAGGGGCACAGGCTCAATAATAAAAGGGGAGACTGGCTACCTTGCCAACTCGGGAGCACGATGTGTTAACCAAACACCCGTCATTATTATCTATTGTACCTTGCACTGGGGTGTCAGCACTCTATCCCTATCTCCCTACATCCTTTTCCCCTTTACTCTATAGTTAGGGAAACCCCAGAATCACCCAGTCACTTACCTTGGCGTTCTTCTGTTTCTCTTGCCGGTAATCCGCTGGAGCCGCCCAAGTTGCCCAGAATCCATCGACCTAGGAAGCAAGAAGAAGAAAGACAGAGTTACAAGGAGAGAAGAACCCCAACCAAAAACCCTATAGTAGACTTTAAGCTCTTGGGAACAAAAGACAATTATAAAAAGGAAAAAAAACTCAATAAAACCCCTTTCTTACCCTATTACCCGGTCTCCGTCTTGTTTATACCGTTTAGCCTGCCACAGTGGTGTCAGAAGTTGGATATTTAACCCTAAGGCTAAGGAACGGTATAGACAATGAGTGAGAGCCCTACTCTGGAGGACATGATTAAACAGCTGGCTGAAGGCCAGGGCCATTTACAGTTGGTGTGGGAAGCCCATCAGCGAGAGGCCAAGGAAGATAGGGAGGCCCTACAGTCCGCCCTAAAAAGCCAAGCTACCATCCTGGCGAACAATCAACTTGTACATGAGACGGCCCTGCAGAAGTTAACCGATACAATAGCCGCCAGTAAAGTTCATCCTAATGTCCCCAGTTCGGTTCTACAAAAATTCCAGGAGGGGGAAGACCTGGACTCTTTCTTTACCAACTTCGAACAGGTGGCTTCCTCCGCTCAATGGCCGGAGGAAAGATGGGGACAATACATCGCCCCGTTACTCACAGGACTTATGCAGGCGGCTTATCAAGCGGCTAATCCAGATGGTACCACGTCATATAAGGAAATAAAGAGGAGCATTTTAGAAAGGGTTGGCCACGACGCGGAGTACTATAGAGTAAAGTTCTGAAAAGTAAAGTGGGGACAGAATGAGGACCCCCGAACCTTTTACTTCCGGGTTAAGGATTTAGCACTTAAATGGTTAGGCCCGATAGGAACTAGCAGAGAAGATGTCATAAAGACAATTATCCTCGAACAATACTTGGATTCCCTACCCACTAGCACTAAAAATTGGATAAGACAACATCCAAAGGTGGATACAGAGCTTGCCATAGATTTGGCCTGTGCTTACCACAGGTCCACCGACGTGAGACCAATACAACCCAGACTCAACATAAAACCCCTCGCACCACCACCAAAACCCGTCCCTAGATATCCTTTGGAAGACCCGATTCCCCGTAAGCCAGGGGAGGGCCATCCCATGGAGGGACCACAATGTTTTAACTGTGGCGACTGGGGTCATATAGCCCGAGTATGCCCCAGGAAAATAGAAGGAGTTGAACCTATGGAGATAGGGGTAACCCGACGCCGAGTCCTATGTACTGGAGGAGGGAACGCCAAATTTAAACAAATTATAAAAATAAATGGACGCTTCCTCTCTGCCCTCGTAGACTCGGGTTGTAGTCAATCCGTCATCCGACAAAATTTAATAGGCCATGTTGATAAGACCTCCAGTCAATGGGTTACTATCTGCTGTATCCATGGCGATAAGGAGCAATACCCCCTTATGGTAGTGGAGCTCGAGTGGGGTGAATATAGAGACTTCCTTCCCATGGGAGTTATGGACCAACTGATTGAAGATTGTATTATCGGCACAGACTATATACATTTCCAACATCTCTTAAATCACACCCAAACCCCGAAGGAGAACCCCGAATGGTGGAATGAGGCTCCTTTTTCCAGTAGCCCCATTGAATGTCCCCCACACCGCAGGAAACTTTCCCGAAGGGAAAAAAGATACGAGAGACTGAAATTTCGGGAGAACCAAGAGAACAACCACCCCATAAGAGTTGTAGCAGAGAATTGTAGCGCACCCATAAGCTTCCGCCACCATCAGAGAGAAGACCCTACCCTCACTCATGCTTGGAGAACAGCGAAAACCGAAGAAACAGATGAGGTGGGTCCCTATTTCTTAGTGCAAAGAAACCTTCTTTATAGGGTTACCACGACCAAAACAGGGGAACGAAAACACCAATTAGTAGTCCCAGAAACCTACAGGAACCAAATACTCTTCCTAGCACACAATCAACCGGGAGGGGGCCATTTCGGCAGAGAAAAAAACGAGGAATATCTCCTCCGAAAATTCTACTGGCTAGGGGTCTTTGCCCACATTAGGAAATATTGCTCACAATGCCCTAGGTGTCAGCTTACAGAACCAGGCATGCCCAGGAAAGCACCCCTACTACCTCTCCCCATCATTGACATTCCGTTTAGCAGGGTGGGTATGGATTTAATTGGACCCCTACTTCCCTCATCTAGAGGACACACCTATATTTTGGTTATCGTAGACTATGCTACAAGGTACCCCGAAGCCCTTCCACTAGCAAGCATGATGACTAAAACAGTAGCACAAGCTATGATAACGGTATTTACTCGGACAGGGTTTCCCCAAGAGATCCTCACTGACCAAGGTACACCATTCATGTCGAACCTCATGAAACGGATATGTAGGGTGCTAGGAATTACCCAAATAAAAACTTCAGTTTATCATCCCCAGACAGACGGACTAGTGGAACGATATAACAGGACCATCAAAACATTACTGAGGAAGGTAGTAGATGACTCTGGGAGGGATTGGGACCAAAAATTACCCCTAGTTCTCTATGCCATTAGAACCCATGAACAGGCCTCAACGGGACATAGCCCGTTCAAACTGGTTTTCGGAAGACAACCACGTTCTCTTTTGGATATGGCCGTCGAAACCTGGGAAGAAGAAGAGGAAGAGGAAGGGAGACCATTGTTAGAGTATGTCCAAAAACTTAAACTACACTTACGAGAACTATGGGAGGATGTACGGCAACATCTAGAAAGGGCCCAAGAGACCCAAAAACACTATTATGATAAGGGAAGTAAATTACGTACATTTCTTCCGAATGATCAAGTCTTGATAATGCGACCCACGTCCGAACAAAAATTATTGGCTAGATGGCAGGGACCCTATAGGGTTATTAGAGCAGTCTCCCCCGTCACCTATCTCATAGAATTGAATGTGAATCCCAAAAAAAAACAAATTTATCATGTGAATCTCCTCAAGAAATGGGAAGCCGTAGAAGAGGTCGACGGCCAAGTGGAGATGGGCCGTTTTGTCTCTCCCAGTAAAGAGTTAGACATAGAACTGTTCCCCTTGGCAAACCAACAAAAGGAAAATATCCCCTGTATCAACGCCTCCCTGACAATGTCACAGAGGGGGCAGCTGTTCTCCCTCTTAAACCAGTATCCACAATTCTTTTCGGAAATACCCGGAAGAACTTCCCTGATCTATCATAAAATAAAAACACCACCAGGACAAACTATCCGATTACGACCTTATCGTATTCCTGAAGCTAGGAAACATGTTATAGAAGAGGAAATAGAGAAAATGATAACCCTAGGAGTAATTGAACCCTCTAATAGTCCTTGGAGCTCTCCAGTAGTCTTGGTTCAAAAACCTGACGGATCGGTCCGATTTTGTATTGACTTCCGTAAACTCAGTGCAATATCCCTGTTCGACACGTATCCTATTCCCCGAGTGGATGATGTCCTCGAGAAGCTAGGGAGAGCCAAATATTTGTCTACATTGGACCTCACTAAAGGTTATTGGCAGATTCCCCTTTTCCCTGAAGACAAAGAGAAAACAGCCTTCTCTACACAGTCCGGTCTTTATCAATTCACAGTTCTACCCTTTGGCCTTCATGGAGCCCCGGCTACCTTTCAGAGATTAATGGATAGACTTCTAAAACCCTTTCACGCATTCTCTGCAGCCTATTTAGATGATGTCGTCACTTTTAGCGACACTTGGACAGACCATCTGTACCATCTCAACCAAATCTTTACCACCCTAGCAGGAGCCGGATTGACAGCTAACCCTAAGAAGTGCATATTAGGGAATACTGACATTTCATATCTAGGCTATAAGATTGGCAATGGGACCCTACAACCACAGACAACAAAAGTTGAAGCCATTAACCAAGCCCCAACTCCAAAAACGAAGAAAGACCTCCGTTCTTTCCTAGGTTTAGTGGGCTATTACCGTAGATTCATACCGGGATATTCCACTATTGCGGCACCCCTTACTGACCTATTATCCAAAAATCACCCTAACAGATTAATACCCTTTACGGAATGTCAAAAGGCTAGTTTTGAGCGTTTAAAATCCTCCCTTACATCGGATCCGGTCTTACAATGTCCTGATTTCTCTAGACCTTTCCATCTGTACACGGATGCTTCTAACGTGGGTCTTGGGGCAGTGCTCGCTCAGCCGGATAAGGAGGGTAAGGACCACCCGGTAGTATTTATCAGCAGGAAACTTCTTCCCCGAGAATGTCATTACCCTATCATTGAGAAGGAGTGTTTGGCCATTAAATGGGCAGTGGAGAACTTGCAATATTATCTTCTGGGCAGGCCTTTTATACTGTATACTGATCACGCTCCTCTTACCTGGCTTGCCTCCCATAAAGATTCCAACTCTAGAATCCTAAGATGGTTCCTTGAGCTACAGCCTTTTGCCTTCCAGGTTTGCCATGTCCCTGGGTCGCAACAGGGCCCTGCGGATTATTTGTCCTGGTTCCCCTGCTCTTCTCCGGTCCTCGATCAGGACCGCTCTTGGGATGGGGTGTGTGATCGGGCCATCCCGACCACGTCCATTCCGGCGTCATCCGAATCCGTATCGGGCACACTCGACACGCCAGTTCCGCGTTCCCATGTTGCCATGGGAACGCTCTCCGCGCCGATGCCGCGTTTCCCTGTTTCCAGGGAAACGATCAACGACTTCCGGGCCATCGGGACTAAAAAGGAACAGGTACACGGAACAAGGGAGAGCGGAGTGGAAGGAGGAAACGAGTGGCGTTTGGAACAAGAAGGAAAAGAGCAGCGTGAGACGATAAACGAGAGAGCGGTCATAGCAGGAGACGAGGAGAAGGAGACCACCCACGGAGGAGAACCGGAGCAGGAAAACCAAGGAGCCAGCCACGACCCAGGAGGGTCGTGGCTTGCAAAGGTACGGTCCCTCTTGGGAACACGAGAACTTAAAAATAAAAGGGCACTGGGGAAGGGAATTGGGGAGTTGGGAGAGGAGAAAAGGGGAGGGGCACAGGCTCAATAATAAAAGGGGAGACTGGCTACCTTGCCAACTCGGGAGCACGATGTGTTAACCAAACACCCGTCATTATTATCTATTGTACCTTGCACTGGGGTGTCGGCACTCTATCCCTATCTCCCTACATTCTTTTCCCCTTTTCTCTATAGTTAGGGAAACCCCAGAATCACCCAGTCACTTACCTTGGCGTTCTTCTGTTTCTCTTGCCGGTAATCCGCTGGAGCCGCCCAAGTTGCCCAGAATCCATCGACCTAGGAAGCAAGAAGAAGAAAGACAGAGTTACAAGGAGAGAAGAACCACAACCAAAAACCCTATAGTAGACTTTAAGCTCTTGGGAACAAAAGACAATTATAAAAAGGAAACAAACCTCAATAAAACCCCTTTCTTACCCTATTACCCGGTCTCCGGCTTGTTTATACCGTTTAGCCTGCCACAGGACTTTTCCGTATTTGAAAGTGTTGATGTATATGGACATACAATGAATTATGGGAAAATGTTCTGTTATAACAATTGGGGACATTACTACCTACACCGTGCCACTAGACACAGGCCAGTATTGAACTATACACAGTGGGAACACTGTTCAACACCACCAGTGGGGAGCCCAAAACACTATACAGATAAATTTACATATTTCACTGGGCATGACACGAAGAATGCAGAGTTATATTACTTCAAACTGCCTCCTTCACAAATTAGGAAAATTTTGCTAACTAACACAAACCTGATTTATTCAGATCCCTTTGTTTCCCGGCTCGCAGTAGAAGGTTGCGAATACTGGAAGAGCACTATTGACTTAAAAAGTGTATGGAGAACACAAGATTGGCACATACATGTTAAAGCAGCTTTATTTAGAGCATGCCTGATTCCTGTGCAAATGATCTTTTTAAATGACACAATTCAACAGACATCCTGTGTGGGGTTAGCAAAAATTAAAGATGTGCACACCCCCAGTATCCCCACACCGGCGAAGTTTAATGATTTGCAATATTTCCTTAATGTCACTGAGGAAACGCTAGATGCAATGGTTAAGGCTGGTACCTATAATTCTTCACTTTCCAGTCCCGGCGGGTGGTTAATATGGCCAACTGACACCAAAAGGTGTCAAGTATGTTTTTTGCACTCTTCAGGGGGTTTTACAATTAACAGGCCAGACTCTTGCTTTGTATCAGGTCAACATACAGGCATATTTACAACACACAGTGTGGGTAAACTGTGCAACAATGGGTACAGACTAACACGTTAGCCGCAGTTAAAAAGCATCTTAACACTCTTTCTGAAGATGTAGACTTGCAGGATTTCCTGCTAGGTCCTGGGAAACAGTGCTCTAAAAGGTTCCTGTATGCTATGTATAATGAAATTTGGAAACTTTCACAGATAAAAGCTGCTGCACGTTTAAGGCAATTAGATAAGGAAAACTTGGAAAAAGCTTTAGCAGTTGTCGACAACGGCATGACCACTCTGTCCAACAGGATTTATTCACTATCAAACATTGTGTCCTCTGCTATTGATATCATTCAGACAGACTTGTCCCGGTTATATCATTGACAAACACAACTGTGTTCCATCATGCAGCTAGGTTGGACATTACAGACACTGAAAAATGGCCGCATTCCATGGAAGTATATTAACGGTAGTGAATTGTTCACTGCTTTTAATCTTTTCACGGAACAGCAGACGATGGCTAAAGGGAAGCTACTTTCATCATGCTTCACATTGAAAAGTTAGATAAGTTGCCCCTCACAGTAGCAGAGAGTCCTTCAACAATTTGGCTCTTACATGGCATAATTAAATTGCCCATCTCGACCTTTCATTTCTTGAATTGCTTGAAACATCTTGCAGTGGGCAGGTTCGAGCAGCTAGGCAGTAGCTAGTTTGAACGACGAAACCGAGGTTTATCTAAGCGGAAGCAAATGTGAGACTTCTGTTAGCCATTCAATGATATGCAAGCAGGTGTCGCTTCACGGCCTTTGCAATGCGGGGGTCACAAACTTGGCCTGTTTTCTGAAGGGTACTCCCGTCCCTTTGATTCAACCGCTGTTTCATGTACTTTCAAATGGAAGTTATGTGGTACTGAGCAATCAAAGTTGTCACGGCGTGCAACCAGGAATTGCCTACGCAATCTCGGTCTCGAAGGTCGTTATGTGTTGCGGACATGTTTTATTCCCCCCCGCACGAGAGATAAAAGGATCTGACATGTGGCCCCACATAGATACTATTAATGTAAATTATGACAAGCTTAGCAGACTAAAGCCGCTACTGTTTCAAAAACAGGTCGCGTTGACATCCGCTAGAGAGACGTATGTTCTCCAGATAGCGAGATCATCAGCCGAGATACAATCCCTATTAAATATCAACTTCCCCAAGCACTTTGGAGAACTGGTATCCAGTATATTCAATGCTTCAAGCACTGCTGGGATTGCACATTTCTTTAAGGCTGTTGGGTCTGGTTTTGTGTCCATCTTCCAGACTATTTTTAGAGTCATCCCATCAGCCATCCATTCACTCTTTTCAAGCGTGTTTGGCGGTTTTCTGATTATCTTGGCATTAATTGGCAAACTACTACTGCTATTTCTTCTGATTCGCAGTGGTTGTTTCTTTCCAGCTATGAAGAGCAATGGAGCCGCTCCCACCAACTCAACTGTGCCGTGTACGCATGGTTTGGATCTTCAATGCTTCCTTGCTGGTGGAATTGGAGCGTGATTGGTTGTTGTAATTTCGGCCACTTCTCTGGTGGGTACAACCAGTTTTCCTCTGCGTGTAGAGCCTCTACGAACACCTACCTATGGTGTTTCTTGCTGTTGCACCGACATTTCCTGTGGACCAGGAACTGCTAGTGTCCCCGATGAGGGTTCATTCACGGTCGTGCCCCTTGACACTAAGGCTGCTCCTCGAGGCCACGTATGAGCCTTCAGTTCTGAGATCTACTATGGACAATGGCACTGCTGCAGGTGGACCTGCACATGAGACTGGCATGCACTTCTGCTCTGTGGATCCATTTGCCCGCCCTGTGATCGATTTAACATCTGACGATGTGGACTCATTTTTGAGATCCTTGGTTGGTGACTTTGATGACACTCTTAGAGATCATGACTTTAGCAAATAATTTGATGAATTGGCTTGCCATTCACGATTAAAAGTATACATTCAAATTGCTCTTACTTTGGCCTGCTGTGCTTGTCATGGTTGACATTAACATTCTCTGTATGTATTTTTTAACTAATGTTTTTACTGCTTTTTAATAAATTTGTAAAAGTTTTTAGCTGGTATTCACGCATTTAAATTTTTAGTCCAGAGCAATTTTAGTGTATGGATTCATTCGCCTTCGGTGGTGTCCAGTTATGGCGTCATACTTGTTACAACAATGGGGAGGGTGTAGTGAATCTTAGTTTGTTTTAATGGGATAACAGGAGTTAGCTTAGCCTTTGGCTTGCAGACTCGTGCCCCCGTCACCTAGTGACTTTTAACCTACTTGGCTTGCTCTGTCGTAGCCCAGTTAATTATTTAATTCTTCTAAGATGGCTGCCTTGTTTATAGTTAGGCCACTTGTTATGATTTGCATTATCAGTGCCACCACGTTTAGGCGTCAAGATCAAGTGACAAAGACAAACAAACAGTAGGTGTTCACACTTAGGGACTTTCCCTCTCTATGCTTTCGAGGGAATTGTTCATATTAATTGCCGCCCCAAGCATGCCTGTTATCTATTGTTTGGGAACACACCTACCTCAGGGGTCCAAGTAGACCTGTATAAATACATCACACTTTAGACAGATAATCAGAGGGATTCTGACCAGAGGGCATCACCACCATCGCTGATATCGATGCTGCACATCGTCTTGACGCTGACCCAGTCTTCGTGTCCCTACGGAGTCTGAGATAGAGACCTCATTCCTAGGTAACGCGGGTTGGGGGCTCCTCTCATGGACATGGCATTGGTAGATTAGGTTTAACATACCCAGCTCTCCTTTAGGTAGGAGGTTAGGCCTATCATGACAGGGTATTAGTACATATTAAACACTTCATGTCTTTTCATGCTATTGCAAGATGGTGTGGGTCTTTGTAATAATGACTCTTGTCTTTACAATTCTGTTTCTTGCACTGTTCATTATCATAATCATTGCAGCCCATGCAACTTATCGCAAATTGCAGTTGTGTTAAATAAAAACCATTTAAACTTTACTGCATCTTTGTTATTGCCTGTGTTTGTATGAGACATGATGTAGGAGGCTGGACTGGTTTGTAGTGAGTACCTAGGGGTACTTACACCTTGCACCAGGCCCAGGTATCCCTTATTAGTGTATAGGGTGTCTAGCAGCTTAGGCTGATAGATAATGGTAGCTTAGCAGAGCAGCTTAGGCTGAACTAGGAGATGAGTGAAGCTCCTACAGTACCACTAGTGTCATATGCACAATATCATAAGAAAACACAATACACAGATATACTGAAAATAAAGGTACTTTATTTTTATGACAATATGCCAAAGTATCTCAGTGAGTACCCTCAGTATGAGGATAGCAAATATACACAAGATATATGTACACAATACCAAAAATATGCAGTATAGTATTAGAAAACAGTGCAAACAATGTATAGTTACAATAGGATGCAATGGGGACACATAGGGATAGGGGCAACACAAACCATATACTCCAAAAGTGGAATGCGAACCACGAATGGACCCCAAACCTATGTGACCTTGTAGAGGGTCGCTGGGACTGTAAGAAAACAGTGAGGGTTAGAAAAATAGCCCACCCCAAGACCCTGAAAAGTGAGTGCAAAGTGCACTAAAGTTCCCCAAAGAGCACAGAAGTCGTGATAGGGGAATTCTGCAGGAAAGGCCAAAACCAGCAATGCAACAACGATGGATTTCCAGACGAGGGTACCTGTGGAACAAGGGGACCAAGTCCAAAAGTCACGACCAGGTCGAGAGTGGGCAGATGCCCAGGAAATGCCAGCTGTGGGTGCAAAGAAGCTGCTACTGGACAGTAGAAGCTGAGGATTCTGCAGGAACGACAAGGGCTAGAAACTTCCCCTTAGGAGGATGGATGTCGCACGCCGTGGAGAGTTGTGCAGAAGTGTTTTCCTGAAGAAAGACCGCAAACAAGCCTTGCTAGCTGCAAGTCATGCAGTTAGGGTTTTTGGATGCTGCTGTGGCCCAGGAGGGACCAGGATGTCGCCAATTGCGCCAAGGAACAGAGGAGGCGCCCAGCAGGACGAGGAGCCCTCTCAGAAGCAGGCAGCACCCACAGAAGTGCCAGAAAAGGCACTACAAAGAGGAGTGAAATGGTGCTCACCCGAAGTTGCACAAAGGAGTCCCACGCTGCCGGAGGACAAATCAGGAGGTCGTGCAATGCAGGTTAGAGTGCCGTGGACCCAGGCTTGGCTGTGCACAAAGGATTTCCGCCGGAAGTGCACAGATGCCGGAGTAGCTGCAAAAGACGTGGTTCCCAGCAATGCAGTCTGGCGTGGGGAGGCAAGGACTTACCTCCACCAAACTTGGACTGAAGAGTCACTGGACTGTGGGATTCACTTGGACAGAGTTGCAGGATTCAAGGGACCTCGCTCATCGTGCTGAGAGGAGACCCAGGGGACCGGTGATGCAGTTCTTTGGTGCCTGCGGTTGCAGGGGGAAGATTCTGTCGACCCACGGGAGATTTCTTCAGAGCTTCTAGTGCAGAGAGGAGGCAGACTACCCCCACAGCATGCACCACCAGGAAAGCAGTCGAGAAGGCGGAAGGATCAGCGTTACAGTGTTGCAGTAGTCGTCTTCGCTACTTTGTTGCAGGTTTGCAGGCTTCCAGCGCGGTCAGCAGTCGATTCCTTGGCAGAAGGTGAAGAGAGAGATGCAGAGGAACTCTGATGAGCTCTTGCATTCGTTATCTACGGAAATCCCCAAAGCAGAGACCCTAAATAGCCAGAAAAGAGGGTTTGGCTACTTAGGAGAGAAGATAGGCTAGCAACACCTGAAGGAGCCTATCAGAAGGAGTCTCTGACGTCACCTGCTGGCCCTGGCCACTCAGAGCAGTCCAGTGTGCCAGCAGCACCTCTGTTTCCAAGATGGCAGAGGTCTGGAGCACACTGGAGGAGCTCTGGGCACCTCCCAGGGGAGGTGCAGGTCAGGGGAGTGGTCACTCCCCTTTCCTTTGTCCAGTTTCGCGCCAGAGCAGGGCTGAGGGGTCCCTGAACCGGTGTAGACTGGCTTATGCAGAAATGGGCACCATCTGTGCCCATGAAAGCATTTCCAGAGGCTGGGGGAGGCTACTCCTCCCCTGCCTGAACACCTTTTTCCAAAGGGAGAGGGTGTAACACCCTCTCTCTGAGGAAGTCCTTTGTTCTGCCTTCCTGGGCCAAGCCTGGCTGGACCCCAGGAGGGCAGAAACCTGTCTGAGGGGTTGGCAGAGCAGCAGCAGCTGCAGTGAAACCCCTGAAAAGGCAGTTTGGCAGTACCCGGGTCTGTGCTACAGACCCGTGGGATCATGGGATTGTACCAACAATGCCAGGATGGCATAGAGGGGGCAATTCCATGATCTTAGACATGTTACATGGCCATATTCGGAGTTACCATTGTGAAGCTACACATAGGTAGTGACCTATATGTAGTGCACGCGTGTAATGGTGTCCCCGCACTCACAAAGTCCGGGGAATTGGCCCTGAACAATGTGGGGGCACCTTGGCTAGTGCCAGGGTGCCCACACACTAAGTAACTTAGCACCCAACCTTTACCAGGTAAAGGTTAGACATATAGGTGAATTATAAGTTACTTAAGTGCAGTGAAAAATGGCTGTGAAATAACGTGGACGTTATTTCACTCAGGCTGCAGTGGCAGTCCTGTGTAAGAATTGTCAGAGCTCCCTATGGGTGGCAAAAGAAATGCTGCAGCCCATAGGGATCTCCTGGAACCCCAATACCCTGGGTACCTCAGTACCATATACTAGGGAATTATAAGGGTGTTCCAGTATGCCAATGTAAATTGGTAAAATTGGTCACTAGCCTGTTAGTGACAATTTGAAAGAAATGAGAGAGCATAACCACTGAGGTTCTGATTAGCAGAGCCTCAGTGAGACAGTTAGTCATAACACAGGTAACACATACAGGGCACACTTATGAGCACTGGGGCCCTGGCTGGCAGGGTCCCAGTGACACATACAACTAAAACAACATATATACAGTGAAATATGGGGGTAACATGCCAGGCAAGATTGTACTTTCCTACACAACCCCTCCCAAACGAAGGACAATAAGACTAGCCATGACCTGATGAGTCTTCATTGTCTAAGTGGAAATATCTGGAGAGTCCATCTGCATTGGAGTGGGTACTCCCAGGTCTATGTTCCACTGTATAGTCCATTCCCTGTAGGGATATAGACCACCTCAAAAATTTAGGATTTTCACCTTTCATTTGTTTTAGCCAAAGTAGAGGTTTGTGGTCTGTCTGAACAATGAAGTGAGTGCCAAACAGGTATGACCTCAACTTCTTCAGTGCCCAGACCACAGCAAAGGCCTCCCTCTCTATGGCAGACCAACGCTTTTCTCTAGGGGTCAACCTCCTGCCGATCAAAGCAACAGGTTGATCCTGGCCCTCAGAATTAAGTTGTGAAAGGACTGCCCCTGCCCCTAATTCAGATGCATCAGTTTGGACAATTAATTTTTTGGAGTAACAGGGGCTTTTTAGGACAGGTGCAGAGCACATGGCCTGCTTCAGCTCCTCAAAAGCTTTCTGACAGCTATCTGTCCACAATACCTTCTTAGGCATTTTCTTTGAAGTGAGGTCATTAAGAGGGGCTGCAATGGAGCCATAGTTCATTATGAACCTCTTATAGTACCCAGTGAGGCCTAAAAAGGCTCTCACCTGAGTCTGAGTAGTAGGGGGAACCCAATCTATAATAGTTTGTATTTTCCCCTGAAGTGGTGCAATCTGTTCCCCACCAACCAGGTGTCCCAGATAAACCACCTTTCCCTGCCCTATCTGGCACTTTGAAGCCTTGATAGTGAGGCCTGCCTTTTGCAGGGCCTCCAAAACTTTCCATAGGTGGACCAGGTGATCATCCCAGCTGGAGCTAAAGACAGCTATATCGTCTAGATATGCTGCACTAAAAGCTTCCAGCCCTTGCAGGACTGTGTTCACCAACCTTTGAAAAGTGGCAGCTGCATTTTTCAATCCAAAAGGCATTACTGTGAATTGTAATGGCCTCCAATGGTTGAAAATGCAGTTTTTGCTTTTGCATCTTCTGATAATTTGATCTGCCAATACCCTGCAGTCAAGTCAAAAGTGCTTAGATACTTGGCAGATGCCAGTGTATCTATTAGCTCATCTGCCCTGGGTATAGGGTGAGCATCAGTTTTGGTTACTTGGTTGAGACCTCTATAGTCTACACAAAACCGCATTCCTTCTTTCCATCTTTGGAATGAGGTTTTGGTACAAGTACCACAGGAGAGGCCCATGGACTTTCAGAGTGCTCAACCACTCCCAGTTCAAGCATTTTCTGCACTTCTTGTTTTATGCAGTCTCTGACATGGTCAGGCTGCCTATAGATCTTAGTTTTGACAGGCAAGCTGTCTCCAGTATCTATAGTGTGCTCACACCAAGAAGTGGTGCCTGGCACAGTAGAGAAGTGTTCAGAAAACTGACCTAGGAGATTTATGCAGTGGTCTTTCTGCTAAGCAGTAAGACAATCTGCCAGTACTGCACCTTCCACTAGAGCATCTTGTTCTGTGGAAGAGAAGAGATCAGGGAGAGGGTCACTCTCTTCTTCCTGTCCCTCATCTGTTGCCATGAGCAGGGTGAGATCAGCCCTGTCATAGTAGGGTTTCAGGCGATTGACATGGAGCACCCTAAGGGGACTCCTGGCAGTGCCTAAGTCAACTAAGTAGGTGACTTCACCCTTTTTCTCAACAATTGTGTGGGGTCCACTCCATTTATCTTGGAGTGCTCTTGGGGCCACAGGCTCCAAGACCCACACTTTCTGCCCTGGTTGGTACTGAACCAAAACAGCCTTCTGGTCATGCCATTGCTTTTGGAGCTCTTGGCTGGCCTGAAGGTTTTTACTGGCCTTTTTCATGTACTCAGCCATCCTTGATCTGAGGCCAAGTACACAGTCTACTATGTCTTGCTTTGGAGCTTTTAAAGGTTGTTCCAAACCCTCCTTAACAAGTGTTAGAGGACCTCTCACAGGGTGTCCAAATAGGAGTTCAAAGGGGCTGAAGCCCACTCCTTTTTGGGGTACCTCCCTGTAAGCAAAAAGGAGGCATGGTAAAAGGATATCCCATCTCCTGCGGAGATTTTCAGGGAGTCCCATAATCATGCCTTTGAGAGTTTTGTTAAATCTCTCTACCAGTCTATTTGTTTGTGGATGATAGGGTGTGGTGAACTTGTATGTCACACCACACTCCTTCCACATGGCCTTTAAGTAAGCAGACATGAAATTGCTTCCCCTGTCTGATACCACCTCTTTTGGGAAGCCCACCCTGGAAAAGATTCCCAGGAGGGCCTTTGCCACTGCAGGAGCTGTAGTGGTCCTTAGAGGAATTGCTTCAGGATATCTTTTGGCATGGTCCGCTACCACCAAGATAAACCTATTGCCTGAAGCAGTAGGAGGGTCAAGGGGGCCAACTATGTCAACCCCTACCCTTTCAAAGGGAACCCCAACCACAGGCAGTGGAATAAGGGGTGCCTTTGGAGTGCCACCTGTCTTGCCACTGGCTTGACAGGTTTCACAGGACTTACAAAATTATTTTGTGTCCTCTGACATTCTAGGCCAATGAAACAAGGGGACAAGCCTGTCCAAAGTTTTCATTTGCCCTAAATGTCCAGCTAAGGGAATGTCGTGGGCTAGAGTTAGGAGGAACTTTCTGTACTCCTGAGGAATCACCAATCTCCTGGCAGCTCCAGGTTTTGGATCCCTTGCTTCAGTGTACAAGAGGTTGTCCTCCCAGTAAACTCTGTGAGAGTCACTGACATCCCCATTTGCTTGTTTGACAGCTTGCTGCCTTAGACCCTCTAGTGTGGGACAGGTTTGCTGTGCCACACTCAGCTCCTCCCTGGCAGGCCCCCCTTCACCCAAAAGCTCAGCAGTGTCTGCTTCCAGCTCCTCTGGTGTAGGTTCTGCACAGGGTGGAAATTCTTCTTCCTCAGAAGTTGAATCCACTGTAGAGGGAGGGATAGTAGGTAGTGCTTTACTTCTACTAGCCCTAGCTTTAGGGAGTACTTGGTCCATTCTTCCAGGATCCAAGTCACCCTGTCCTTTTTGCTTTTTGGCCTGAGCCCTTGTCAAAGCAAAAATATGCCCTGGAATGCCCAGCATTGCTGCATGGGCCTCCAACTCCACATCTGACCAAGCTGATGTCTCTAAATCATTTCCAAGTAGACAGTCTACAGGTAAATCTGAGGCAACCACAACTTTCTTTGGACCAGTAACCCCCCCCAGTTGAGATTTACAACAGCCATGGGGTGGCTAAGTGTGTTCTTGTGAGCATCGGTTACTTGGTACTGGTGACCAAGTAGGTGTTGTTCAGGGTGGACCAGTTTCTCTATTACCATTGTAACACTGGCACCTGTGTCCCTGTAGGCCTGAACCTCAACACCATTTATTAGGGGTAGTTGCTTGTACTTATCCATGTTAAGGGGACAAGCAACTAAGGTGGCTAAATCAATAGCCCCCTCAGAGACTAACAAAGCCTCTGTGGTCTCCCTAACAAGACCAACCCCAACTAAGTTACCAAAAGTGAGCCCAGCTACTCCCTTGGATTGGCTATTAGTAGGTTTGCTCCCACCACCACTTCTATTAGTAGGGACACTAGGTGTAGCAGTAGGGGTTGTAGTGGTAGGAGGCTTGGTGCTTTTCTTTGGACAACTGGGATCTGTTGTCCAATGGCCTTTTATTTTACATAAATACCACCATGGTTTCTTTTCTTTGTTTTGATTTGAAGAGGATTTGGACCCACCACCCCCACCAGAGTGTTTTTGTGGGCATGATGAAGACTCATTTTTAGATTTGTCCCCACCCTTGTCAGAAGACTTACCATCCTTCTTCTTGCCATCTTTGTCACCCCCTGTATGAACGTTTCTGTTCACCCTTGTTCTGACCCATTTGTCTGCCTTCTTTCCCAATTCTTGGGGAGAGGTCAGATCAGAGTCCACCAGGTACTGGTGCAACAAATCAGACACACAGTTATTAAGTATATGCTCTCTCAGGATTAAGTTATACAGGCTTTCATAATCAGTAACTTTACTGCCATGTAACCACCCCTCCAAGGCCTTCACTGAATGGTCAACAAAGTCTACCCAGTCTTGTGAAGACTCCTTTTTGGTTTCTCTGAACTTCATCCTGTACTGTTCAGTGGTTAAGCCATAACCATCTAGGAGTGCATTCTTAAGAACTGCAAATTTATTGGCATCACTTTCTTTTACAGTAAGGAGCCTATCCCTACCCTTTCCACTAAATGATAGCCATAGGATAGAAGCCCACTGCCTTTGAGGGACATCCTGTACAACACAGGCCCTCTCAAGTGCAGCAAACCGCTTGTTAATGTCATCCCCCTCCTTATAAGGGGGAACTATCTTGTGCAGATTCCTGGAATCATGCTCTTTTGCAGGATGACTATGGGGAATACTGCTGCTGCCACCATGGGTTTCTAAACCCAATTTCTGTCTTTCTCTTTCCACTTCTAAGGACTGTCTATCCAAATCCAGCTGTTGCTTCTTGAGCTTCAGTCTGGTTTGTTCCACTCTCAATCTATTGAGCTCCCTTTCTAACACTGTCATCAGGGTGGGTGGGTGGGTCATTCCTTGAAACAGAAGTATGGTGAGAATGAACAGAAGGAGACCTGTTCCTAACAGATGGCACCTTAACAGCTTGGCTAACAGAAACAGCACTTCTACTATGATGAGAAGGGATACTCTTACTGTGATGTGAGACAACACTATCAGTATGATGTGACTCTACATCAGTACCAGCTATGCTAGGTGGCTTGCTAGGGGGCAGGCTGGAAATCTTCCCTCCCACATCTTTTGCTAGGGGTGCCCCAGAATCAGAGTGGGAACCATCAGCTAATCTTTCACCAGAAATGCCACCTCTGGCTTTATCTTGTTCAACAAGCATGTTAACCAACAGTTCTCTAGAGGGATTCTTCCTTACACTTAAACCTCTTTCTATGCAGAGACTCCTTGCTCCTTTCCAGCTAAGGTGATCATAAGCTTGTTTGGACAGATCAACAGTTTGGCCTGTGCCAGACATTTTAGAAAGTGTTTAAGGGATAGAAAAAGTGAGAAAAAAGTTTTGCAGAACTTTTGGAAAGACAGAAAAAAACTTTTAAAACTTTGAAAGAACTTTTTAGAAAGTTTAGAGGTACTTTTCAGCACTTTAGAAAAGAAGTGAGAAAAGAAATGCAAAACTTTTTGGTTAGGTGTACATACACTGAACTTGTTTCGTATATTTTTCTCTTATGAAAAGTACAATGACAAAAGTGGTAAGTAGTTACAAAGTACTTATCCCACCGCTGCACAACCAATGTAGGAGGCTGGACTGGTTTGTAGTGAGTACCTAGGGGTACTTACACCTTGCACCAGGCCCAGGTATCCCTTATTAGTGTATAGGGTGTCTAGCAGCTTAGGCTGATAGATAATGGTAGCTTAGCAGAGCAGCTTAGGCTGAACTAGGAGACGAGTGAAGCTCCTACAGTACCACTAGTGTCATATGCACAATATCATAAGAAAACACAATACACAGATATACTCAAAATAAAGGTACTTTATTTTTATGACAATATGCCAAAGTATCTCAGTGAGTACCCTCAGTATGAGGATAGCAAATATACACAAGATATATGTACACAATACCAAAAATATGCAGTATAGTATTAGAAAACAGTGCAAACAATGTATAGTTACAATAGGATGCAATGGGGACACATAGGGATAGGGGCAACACAAACCATATACTCCAAAAGTGGAATGCGAACCACGAATAGACCCCAAACCTATGTGACCTTGTAGAGGGTCGCTGGGACTGTTAGAAAACAGTGAGGGTTAGAAAAATAGCCCACCCCAAGACCCTGAAAAGTGAGTGCAAAGTGCACTAAAGTTCCCCAAAGAGCACTGAAGTCGTGATAGGGGAATTCTGCAGGAAAGACCAAAACCAGCAATTCAACAATGATGGATTTCCAGACAAGGGTACCTGTGGAACAAGGGGACCAAGTCCAAAAGTCACGACCAAGTCGAGAGTGGGCAGATGCGCAGGAAAAACCAGCTGTGGGTGCAAAGAAGCTGCTACTGGACAGTAGAAGCTGAGGATTCTGCAGGAACGACAAGGGCTAGAAACTTCCCCTTTGGAGGATGGATGTCCCATGCCGTGGAGAGTCGTGCAGAAGTATTTTCCTGAAGAAAGACTGCAAACAAGCCTTGCTAGCTGCAAGTTGTGTGGGTAAGGTTTTTGGATGCTGCTGTAGCCCAGGAGGGACCAGGATGTCGCCAGTTGCGTCAGGAAACAGAGGAGGCGCCCAGCAGGATGAGGAGCCCTCTCAGAAGCAGGCAGCACCCACAGAAGGGCCGGAACAGGCACTACAAAGAGGAGTGAAATGGTGCTAACCCAAAGTTGCACGAAGGAGTCCCACGCCGCCGGAGGACAACTCAGGAGGTCGTGCAATGCAGGTTACAGTGCCGTGGACGCAGGCTTGGCTGTGCACAAAGGATTTCCACCGGAAGTGCACAGAGGCCGGAGTAGCTGCAAAAGGCGCGGTTCCCAGCAATGCAGTCTGGCGTGGGGAGGCAAGGACTTACCTCCACCAAACTTGGACTGAAGAGTCACTGGACTGTGGGAGTCACTTGGACAGAGTTGCTGGATTCAAGGGACCTCGCTCGTCGTGCTGAGAGGAGACCCAGGGGACCGGTGATGCAGTTCTTTGGTGCCTGCGGTTGCAGGGGGAAGATTCTGTCGACCCACGGGAGATTTCTTCAGAGCTTCTAGTGCAGAGAGGAGGCAGACTACCCCCACAGCATGCACCACCAGGAAAGCAGTCGAGAAGGCGGCAGGATCAGCGTTACAGAGTTGCAGTAGTCGTCTTCGCTGCTTTGTTGCAAGTTTGCAGGCTTCCAGCGCGGTCAGCAGTCGATTCCTTGGCAGAAGGTGAAGAGAGAGATGCAGAGGAACTCTGATGAGCTCTTGCATTCGTTATCTATGGAAATCCCCAAAGCAGAGACCCTAAATAGCCAGAAAAGAGGGTTTGGCTACTTAGGAGAGAAGATAGGCTAGCAACACCTGAAGGAGCCTATCAGAAGGAGTCTCTGACGTCACCTGCTGGCCCTGGCCACTCAGAGCAGTCCAGTGTGCCAGCAGCACCTCTGTTTCCAAGATGGCAGAGGTCTGGAGCACACTGGAGGAGCTCTGGGCACCTCCCAGGGGAGGTGCAGGTCAGGGGAGTGGTCACTCCCCTTTCCTTTGTCCAGTTTCGCGCCAGAGCAGGGCTGAGGGGTCCCTGAACCGGTGTATACTGGCTTATGCAGAAATGGGCACCATCTGTGCCCATGAAAGCATTTCCAGAGGCTGGGGGAGGCTACTCCTCCCCTGCCTGAACACCTTTTTCCAAAGGGAGAGGGTGTAACACCCTCTCTCTGAGGAAGTCCTTTGTTCTGCCTTCCTGGGCCAAGCCTGGCTGGACCCCAGGAGGGCAGAAACCTGTCTGAGGGGTTGGCAGCAGCAGCAGCTGCAGTGTAACCCCTGAAAAGGCAGTTTGGCAGTACCCGGGTCTGTGCTACAGACCCGTGGGATCATGGGATTGTACCAACAATGCCAGGATGGCATAGAGGGGGCAATTCCATGATCTTAGACATGTTACATGGCCATATTCGGAGTTACCATTGTGAAGCTACACATAGGTAGTGACCTATATGTAGTGCACGCGTGTAATGGTGTCCCCGCACTCACAAAGTCCGGGGAATTGGCCCTGAACAATGTGGGGGCACCATGGCTAGTGCCAGGGTGCCCACACACTAAGTAACTTAGCACCCAACCTTTACCAGGTAAAGGTTAGACATATAGGTGACTTATAAGTTACTTAAGTGCAGTGAAAAATGGCTGTGAAATAACGTGGACGTTATTTCACTCAGGCTGCAGTGGCAGTCCTGTGTAAGAATTGTCAGAGCTCCCTATGGGTGGCAAAAGAAATGCTGCAGCCCATAGGGATCTCCTGGAACCCCAATACCCTGGGTACCGCAGTACCATATACTAGGGAATTATAAGGGTGTTCCAGTATGCCAATGTAAATTGGTAAAATTGGTCACTAGCCTGTTAGTGACAATTTGAAAGAAATGAGAGAGCATAACCACTGAGGTTCTGATTAGCAGAGCCTCAGTGAGACAGTTAGTCATAACACAGGTAACACATACAGGGCACACTTATGAGCACTGGGGCCCTGGCTGGCAGGGTCCCAGTGACACATACAACTAAAACAACATATATACAGTGAAATATGGGGGTAACATGCCAGGCAAGATGGTACTTTCCTACACAACCCCCCCCAAACGAAGGACAATAAGACTAGCCATGACCTGATGAGTCTTCATTGTCTAAGTGGAAATATCTGGAGAGTCCATCTGCATTGGAGTGGGTACTCCCAGGTCTATGTTCCACTGTATAATCCATTCCCTGTAGGGATATGGACCACCTTAACAATTTAGGGTTTTCATCTTTCATTTGTTTTAGCCAGAGTAGAGGTTTGTGGTCTGTCTGAACAATGAAGTGAGTGCCAAACAGGTATGGCCTCAACTTCTTCAGTGCCCAGACCACAGCAAAGGCCTCCCTCTCTATGGCAGACCAACGCTTTTCTCTAGGGGTCAACCTCCTGCTGATCAAAGCAACAGGTTGATCCTGGCCCTCAGAATTAAGTTGTGAAAGGACTGCCCCTACCCCTAATTCAGATGCATCAGTTTGGACAATGAATTTTTTGGAGTAACAGGGGCTTTTTAGGACAGGTGCAGAGCACATGGCCTGCTTCAGCTCCTCAAAAGCTTTCTGACAGCTAGCTGTCCACAATACCTTCTTAGGCATTTTCTTTGAAGTGAGGTCATTAAGAGGGGCTGCAATGGAGCCATAGTTCTTTATGAACCTCCTATAGTAACCAGTGAGGCCTAAAAAGACTCTCACCTGAGTCTGAGTAGTAGGGGGAACCCAATCTATAATAGTTTGTATTTTCCCCTGAAGTGGTGCAATCTGTTCCCCACCAACCAGGTGTCCCAGATAAACCAACTTTCCCTGCCCTATCTGGCACTTTGAAGCCTTGATAGTGAGGCCTGCCTTTTGCAGGGCCTCCAAAACTTTCCAGAGGTGGACCAGGTGATCATCCCAGCTGGAGCTAAAGACAGCTATATCGTCTAGATATGCTGCACTAAAAGCTTCCAGCCCTTGCAGGACTGTGTTCACCAACCTTTGAAAAGTGGCAGCGGCATTTTTCAATCCAAAAGGCATTACTGTGAATTGGTAATGGCCTCCAATGGTTGAAAATGCAGTTTTTGCTTTTGCATCTTCTGATAATTTGATCTGCCAATACCCTGCAGTCAAGTCAAAAGTGCTTAGATACTTGGCAGATGCCAGTGTATCTATTAGCTCATCTGCCCTGGGTATAGGGTGAGCATCAGTTTTGGTTACTTGGTTGAGACCTCTATAGTCTACACAAAACCGCATTTCCTTCTTTCCATCTTTGGAATGAGGTTTTGGTACAAGTAACACAGGAGAGGCCCATGGACTTTCAGAGTGCTCAACCACTCCCAGTTCAAGCATTTTCTGCACTTCTTGTTTTATGCAGTCTCTGACATGGTCAGGCTGCCTATAGATCTTACTTTTGACAGGCAAGCTGTCTCCAGTATCTATAATGTGCTCACACCAAGAAGTAGTGCCTGGCACAGTAGAGAAGTGTTCAGAAAACTGACCTAGGAGATTTATGCAGTGGTCTTTCTGCTCAGCAGTAAGACAATCTGCCAGTACTACACCTTCCACTAGAGCATCTTGTTCTGTGGAAGAGAAGAGATCAGGGAGAGGGTCACTCTCTTCTTCCTGTCCCTCATGTGTTGCCATGAGCAGGGTGAGATCAGCCCTGTCATAGTCGGGTTTCAGGCGATTGACATGGAGCACCCTAAGGGGACTCCTGGCAGTGCCTACGTCAACTAAGTAGGTGACTTCACCCTTTTTCTCAACAATTGTGTGGGGTCCACTCCATTTATCTTGGAGTGCTCTTGGGGCCACAGGCTCCAAGACCCACACTTTCTACCCTGGTTGGTACTGAAAAAAAACAGCCTTCTGGTCATGCCATTGCTTTTGGAGCTCTTGGCTGGCCTGAAGGTTTTTACTGGCCTTTTTCATGAACTCAGCCATCCTTGATCTGAGGCCAAGTACATAGTCCACTATGTCTTGCTTTGGAGCTTTTAAAGGTTGTTCCCAACCCTCCTTAACAAGTGTTAGAGGAGCTCTCACAGGGTGTCTAAATAGGAGTTCAAAGGGGCTGAAGCCCACTCCTTTTTGGGGTACCTCCCTGTAAGCAAAAAGGAGGCATGGTAAAAGGATATCCCATCTCCTGCGGAGTTTTTCAGGGAGTCCCATAATCATGCCTTTGAGAGTTTTGTTAAATCTCTCTACCAGTCCATTTGTTTGTGGATGATAGGGTGTGGTGAACTTGTATGTCACACCACACTCCTTCCACATGGCCTTTAAGTAAGCAGACATGAAATTGCTTCCCCTGTCTGATACCACCTCTTTTGGGAAGCCCACCCTGGAAAAGATTCCCAGGAGGGCCTTTGCCACTGCAGGAGCTGTAGTGGTCCTTAGAGGAATTGCTTCAGGATATTTGGTGCATGGTCCGCTACCACCAAGATAAACCTATTGCCTGAAGCAGTAGGAGGGTCAAGGGGGCCAACTATGTCAACCCCTACCCTTTCAAAGGGAACCCCAACCACAGGCAGTGGAATAAGGGGTGACTTTGGAGTGCCACCTGTCTTGCCACTGGCTTGACAGGTTTCACAGGACTTACAAAATTATTTTGTGTCCTCTGACATTCTAGGCCAATGAAACAAGGGGACAAGCCTGTCCCAAGTTTTCATTTGCCCTAAATGTCCAGCTAAGGGAATGTCGTGGGCTAGAGTTAGGAGGAACTTTCTGTACTCCTGAGGAATCACCAATCTCCTGGCAGCTCCAGGTTTTGGATCCCTTGCTTCAGTGTACAAGAGGTTGTCCTCCCAGTAAACTCTCTGAGAGTCACTGACATCCCCATTTGCTTGTTTGACAGCTTGCTGCCTTAGACCCTCTAGTGTGGGACAGGTTTGCTGTGCCACACTCAGCTCCTCCCTGGCAGGCACCCCTTCACCCAAAAGCTCAGCAGTGTCTGCTTCCAGCTCCTCTGGTGTAGGTTCTGCACAGGGTGGAAATTCTTCTTCCTCAGAAGTTGAATCCACTGTTGAGGGAGGGATAGTAGGTAGTGCTTTACTTCTACTAGCCCTAGCTTTAGGGAGCACTTGGTCCATTTTTCCAGGATCCAAGTCACCCTGTCCTTTTTGCTTTTTGGCCTGAGCCCTTGTCAAAGCAAAAATATGCCCTGGAATGCCCAGCATTGCTGCATGGGCCTCCAACTCCACATCTGACCAAGCTGATGTCTCTAAATCATTTCCAAGTAGACAGTCTACAGGTAAATCTGAGGCAACCACAGCTTTCTTTGGACCAGTAACCCACCCCCAGTTGAGATTTACAACAGCCATGGGGTGGCCAAGTGTGTTGTTGTGAGCATCGGTTACTTGGTACTGGTGACCAAGTAGGTGTTGTTCAGGGTGGACCAGTTTCTCTATTACCATTGTAACACTGGCACCTGTGTCCCTGTAGGCCTGAACCTCAACACCATTTATTAGGGGTAGTTGCTTGTACTTATCCATGTTAAGGGGACAAGCAACTAAGGTGGCTAAATCAATAGCCCCCTCAGAGACTAACACAGCCTCTGTGGTTTCCCTAACAAGACCAACCCCAACTAAGTTACCAAAAGTGAGCCCAGCTACTCCCTTGGATTGGCTATTAGTAGTTTTGCTCCCACCACCACAGCTATTAGTAGGGACACTAGGTGTAGCAGTAGGGGTTGTAGTGGTAGGAGGCTTGGTGCTTTTCTTTGGACAACTGGGATCTGTTGTCCAATGGCCTTTTATTTTACATAAATAGCACCATGGTTTCTTTTCTTTGTTTTGATTTGAAGAGGATTTGGACCCCCCCCCCACCAGAGTGTTTTTGTGGGCCTGATGAAGACTCATTTTTAGATTTGTCCCCACCCTTGTCAGAAGACTTACCATCCTTCTTCTTGCCATCTTTGTCACCCCCTGTATGAACTTTTCTGTTCACCCTTGTTCTGACCCAATTGTCTGCCTTCTTTCCCAATTCTTGGGGAGAGGTCAGATCAGAGTCCACCAGGTACTGGTGCAACAAATCAGACACACAGTTATTAAGTATATGCTCTCTCAGGATTAAGTTATACAGGCTTTCATAATCAGTAACTTTACTGCCATGTAACCACCCCTCCAAGGCCTTCACTGAATGGCCAACAAAGTCTACCCAGTCTTGTGAAGACTCCTTTTTGGTTTCTCTGAACTTCATCCTGTACTGTTCAGTGGTTAAGCCATAACCATCTAGGAGTGCATTCTTAAGAACTGCAATATTATTGGCATCACTTTCTTTTACAGTAAGGAGCCTATCCCTACCCTTTCCACTAAATGATAGCCATAGGATAGCAGCCCACTGCCTTTGAGGGACATCCTGTACAACACAGGCCCTCTCAAGTGCAGCAAACCACTTGTTAATGTCATCCCCCTCCTTATAAGGGGGAACTATCTTGTGCAGATTCCTGGAATCATGCTCTTTTGCAGGATGACTATGGGGAATACTGCTGCTGCCACCATGGGTTTATAAACCCAATTTCTGTCTTTCTCTTTCCACTTCTAAGGACTGTCTATCCAAATCCAGCTGTTGCTTCTTGAGCTTCAGTCTGGTTTGTTCCACTCTCAATCTATTGAGCTCCCTTTCTAACACTCTGTCATCAGGGTGGGTGGGTGTGTCATTCCTTGAAACAGAAGTATGGTGAGAATGAACAGAAGGAGACCTGTTCCTAACAGATGGCACCTTAACAGCTTGGCTAACAGAAACAGCACTTCTACTATGATGAGAAGGGATACTCTTACTGTGATGTGAGACACTACCAGTATGATGTGACTCTACATCAGTACCAGCTATGCTAGGTGGCTTGCTAGGGGGCAGGCTGGAAATCTTCCCTCCCACATCTTTTGCTAGGGGTGCCCCAGAATCAGAGTGGGAACCATCAGCTAATTTTTCACAAGAAGTGCCACCTCTGGCTTTATCTTGTTCAACAAGCATGTTAACCAACAGTTCTCTAGAGGGATTCTTCCTTACACTTAAACCTCTTTCTATGCAGAGACTCCTTGCTCCTTTCCAGCTAAGGTGATCATAAGCTTGTTTGGACAGATCAACAGTTTGGCCTGTGCCAGACATTTTAGAAAGTGTTTAAGGGATAGAAAAAGTGAGAAAAAAGTTTTGCAGAACTTTTGGAAAGACAGAAAAAAACTTTTAAAACTTTGAAAGAACTTTTTAGAAAGTTTAGAGGTACTTTTCAGCACTTTAGAAAAGAAGTGAGAAAAGAAATGCAAAACTTTTTGGTTAGGTGTACATACACTGAACTTGTTTTGTATATTTTTCTCTTATGAAAAGTACAATGACAAAAGTGGTAAGTAGTTACAAAGTACTTATCCCACCGCTGCACAACCAATGTAGGAGGCTGGACTGGTTTGTAGTGAGTACCTAGGGGTACTTACACCTTGCACCAGGCCCAGGTATCCCTTATTAGTGTATAGGGTGTCTAGCAGCTTAGGCTGATAGATAATGGTAGCTTAGCAGAGCAGCTTAGGCTGAACTAGGAGACGAGTGAAGCTCCTACAGTACCACTAGTGTCATATGCACAATATCATAAGAAAACACAATACACAGATATACTAAAAATAAAGGTACTTTATTTTTATGACAATATGCCAAAGTATCTCAGTGAGTACCCTCAGTATGAGGATAGCAAATATACACAAGATATATGTACACAATACCAGAAATATGCAGTATAGTATTAGAAAACAGTGCAAACAATGTATAGATACAATAGGATGCAATGGGGACACATAGGGATAGGGGCAACACAAACCATATACTCCAAAAGTGGAATGCGAACCACGAATGGACCCCAAACCTATGTGACCTTGTAGAGGGTCGCTGGGACTGTAAGAAAACAGTGAGGGTTAGAAAAATAGCCCACCCCAAGACCCTGAAAAGTGAGTGCAAAGTGCACTAAAGTTCCCCAAAGAGCAAAGAAGTCGTGATAGGGGAATTCTGCAGGAAAGACCAAAACCAGCAATGCAACAATGATGGATTTCCAGACAAGGGTACCTGTAGAACAAGGGGACCAAGTCCAAAAGTCACGACCAAGTCGAGAGTGGGCAGATGCCCAGGAAATGCCAGCTGTGGGTGCAAAGAAGCTGCTACTGGACAGTAGAAGCTGAGGACTCTGCAGGAACGACAAGGGCTAGAAACTTCCCCTTAGGAGGATGGATGTCCCATGCCGTGGAGAGTTGTGCAGAGGTGTTTTCCTGAAGAAAGACTGCAAACAAGCCTTGCTAGCTGCAAGTCGTGTGGTTAAGGTTTTTGGATGCTGCTGTGGCCCAGGAGGGACCAGGATGTCGCCAATTGCATCAGGGAACAGAGGAGGCACCCAGCAGGACGAGGAGCTCTCTCAGAAGCAGGCAGCACCCACAGAAGTGCCAGATCAGGCACTAAAAAGAGGAGTGAAATGGTGCTCACCCAAAGTTGCACAAAGGAGTCCCACGCCGCCGGAGGACAACTCAGGAGGTCGTGCAATGCAGGTTAGATTGCCGTGGACCCAGGCTTGGCCGTGCACAAAGGATTTCCGCCGGAAGTGCACAGAGGCCGGAGTAGCTGCAAAAGACACGGTTCACAGCAATGCAGTCTGGCGTGGGGAGGCAAGGACTTACCTCCACCAAACTTGGACTGAAGAGTCACTGGACTGTGGGAGTCACTTGGACAGAGTTGCTGGATTCAAGGGACCTCGCTCGTCGTGCTGAGAGGAGACCCAGGGGACCGGTGATGCAGTTCTTTGGTGCCTGCGGTTGCAGGGGGAAGATTCTGTCGACCCACGGGAGATTTCTTCAGAGCTTCTAGTGCAGAGAGGAGGCAGACTACCCCCACAGCATGCACCACCAGGAAAGCAGTCGAGAAGGCGGCAGGATCAGCGTTACAGAGTTGCAGTAGTCGTCTTCGCTGCTTTGTTGCAGGTTTGCCGGCTTCCAGCGCGGTCAGCAGTCGATTCCTTGGCAGAAGGTGAAGAGAGAGATGCAGAGGAACTCTGATGAGCTCTTGCATTCGTTATCTATGGAAATCCCCAAAGCAGAGACCCTAAATAGCCAGAAAAGAGGGTTTGGCTACTTAGGAGAGAAGATAGGCTAGCAACACCTGAAGGAGCCTATCAGAAGGAGTCTCTGACGTCACCTGCTGGCCCTGGCCACTCAGAGCAGTCCAGTGTGCCAGCAGCACCTCTGTTTCCAAGATGGCAGAGGTCTGGAGCACACTGGAGGAGCTCTGGGCACCTCCCAGGGGAGGTGCAGGTCAGGGGAGTGGTCACTCCCATTTCCTTTGTCCAGTTTCACGCCAGAGCAGGGCTGAGGGGTCCCTGAACCGGTGTATACTGGCTTATGCAGAAATGGGCACCATCTGTGCCCATGAAAGCATTTCCAGAGGCTGGGGGAGGCTACTCCTCCCCTGCCTGAACACCTTTTTCCAAAGGGAGAGGGTGTAACACCCTCTCTCTGAGGAAGTCCTTTGTTCTGCCTTCCTGGGCCAAGCCTGGCTGGACCCCAGGAGGGCAGAAACCTGTCTGAGGGGTTGGCAGCAGCTGCAGTGTAACCCCTGAAAAGGCAGTTTGGCAGTACCCGGGTCTGTGCTACAGACCCGTGGGATCATGGGATTGTACCAACAATGCCAGGATGGCATAGAGGGGGCAATTCCATGATCTTAGACATGTTACATGGCCATATTCGGAGTTACCATTGTGAAGCTACACATAGGTAGTGACCTATATGTAGTGCACGCGTGTAATGGTGTCCCCGCACTCACAAAGTCCGGGGAATTGGCCCTGAACAATGTGGGGGCACCTTGGCTAGTGCCAGGGTGCCCACACACTAAGTAACTTAGCACCCAACCTTTTCCAGGTAAAGGTTAGACATATAGGTGACTTATAAGTTACTTAAGTGCAGTGAAAAATGGCTGTGAAATAACGTGGACGTTATTTCACTCAGGCTGCAGTGGCAGTCCTGTGTAAGAATTGTCAGAGCTCCCTATGGGTGGCAAAAGAAATGCTGCAGCCCATAGGGATCTCCTGGAACCCCAATACCCTGGGTACCTCAGTACCATATACTAGGGAATTATAAGGGTGTTCCAGTATGCCAATGTAAATTGGTAAAATTGGTCACTAGCCTATTAGTGACAATTTGAAAGAAATGAGAGAGCATAACCACTGAGGTTCTGATTAGCAGAGCCTCAGTGAGACAGTTAGTCATAACACAGGTAACACATACAGGGCACACTTATGAGCACTGGGGCCCTGGCTGGCAGGGTCCCAGTGACACATACAACTAAAACAACATATATACAGTGAAATATGGGGGTAACATGCCAGGCAAGATGGTACTTTCCTACACAACCCCCCCCAAACGAAGGACAATAAGACTAGCCATGACCTGATGAGTCTTCATTGTCTAAGTGGAAATATCTGGAGAGTCCATCTGCATTGGAGTGGGTACTCCCAGGTCTATGTTCCACTGTATAGTCCATTCCCTGTAGGGATATAGACCACCTCAAAAATTTAGGATTTTCACCTTTCATTTGTTTTAGCCAAAGTAGAGGTTTGTGGTCTGTCTGAACAATGAAGTGAGTGCCAAACAGGTATGGCCTCAACTTCTTCAGTGCCCAGACCACAGCAAAGGCCTCCCTCTCTATGGCAGACCAACGCTTTTCTCTAGGGGTCAACCTCCTGCTGATCAAAGCAACAGGTTGATCCTGGCCCTCAGAATTAAGTTGTGAAAGGACTGCCCCTACCCCTAATTCAGATGCATCAGTTTGGACAATGAATTTTTTGGAGTAACAGGGGCTTTTTAGGACAGGTGCAGAGCACATGGCCTGCTTCAGCTCCTCAAAAGCTTTCTGACAGCTAGCTGTCCACAATACCTTCTTAGGCATTTTCTTTGAAGTGAGGTCATTAAGAGGGGCTGCAATGGAGCCATAGTTCTTTATGAACCTCCTATAGTACCCAGTGAGGCCTAAAAAGGCTCTCACCTGAGTCTTAGTAGTAGGGGGAACCCAATCTATAACAGTTTGTATTTTCCCCTGAAGTGGTGCAATCTGTTCCCCACCAACCAGGTGTCCCAGATAAACCAACTTTCCCTGCCCTATCTGGCACTTTGAAGCCTTGATAGTGAGGCCTGCCTTTTGCAGGGCCTCCAAAACTTTCCATAGGTGGACCAGGTGATCATCCCAGCTGGAGCTAAAGACAGCTATATCGTCTAGATATGCTGCACTAAAAGCTTCCAGCCCTTGCAGGACTGTGTTCACCAACCTTTGAAAAGTGGCAGCTGCATTTTTCAATCCAAAAGGCATTACTGTGAATTGGTAATGGCCTCCAATGGTTGAAAATGCAGTTTTTGCTTTTGCATCTTCTGATAATTTGATCTGCCAGTACCCTGCAGTCAAGTCAAAAGTGCTTAGATACTTGGCAGATGCCGGTGTATCTATTAGCTCATCTGCCCTGGGTATAGGGTGAGCATCAGTTTTGGTTACTTGGTTGAGACCTCTATAGTCTACACAAAACCGCATTTCCTTCTTTCCATCTTTGGAATGAGGTTTTGGTACAAGTACCACAGGAGAGGCCCATGGACTTTCAGAGTGCTCAACCACTCCCAGTTCAAGCATTTTCTGCACTTCTTGTTTTATGCAGTCTCTGACATGGTCAGGCTGCCTATAGATCTTACTTTTGACAGGCAAGCTGTCTCCAGTATCTATAGTGTGCTCACACCAAGAAGTGGTGCCTGGCACAGTAGAGAAGTGTTCAGAAAACTGACCTAGGAGATTTATGCAGTGGTCTTTCTGCTCAGCAGTAAGATAATCTGCCAGTACTACACCTTCCACTAGAGCATCTTGTTCTGTGGAAGAGAAGAGATCAGGGAGAGGGTCACTCTCTTCTTCCTGTCCCTCATCTGTTGCCATGAGCAGGGTGAGATCAGCCCTGTCATAGTAGGGTTTCAGGCGATTGACATGGAGCACCCTAAGGGGACTCCTGGCAGTGCCTACGTCAACTAAGTAGGTGACTTCACCCTTTTTCTCAACAATTGTGTGGTGTCCACTCCATTTATCTTGGAGTGTTCTTGGGGCCACAGGCTCCAAGACCCACACTTTCTGCCCTGGTTGGTACTGAACCAAAACAGCCTTCTGGTCATGCCATTGCTTTTGGAGCTCTTGGCTGGCCTGAAGGTTTTTACTGGCCTTTTTCATAAACTCAGCCATCCTTGATCTGAGGCCAAGTACATAGTCCACTATGTCTTGCTTTGGAGCTTTTAAAGGTTGTTCCCAACCCTCCTTAACAAGTGTTAGAGGACCGCTCACAGGGTGTCCAAATAGGAGTTCAAAGGGGCTGAAGCCCACTCCTTTTTGGGGTACCTCCCTGTAAGCAAAAAGGAGGCATGGTAAAAGGATATCCCATCTCCTGCGGAGTTTTTCAGGGAGTCCCATAATCATGCCTTTGAGAGTTTTGTTAAATCTCTCTACCAGTCCATTTGTTTGTGGATGATAGGGTGTGGTGAACTTGTATGTCACACCACACTCCTTCCACATGGCCTTTAAGTAAGCAGACATGAAATTGCTTCCCCTGTCTGATACCACCTCTTTTGGGAAGCCCACCCTGGAAAAGATTCCCAGGAGGGCCTTTGCCACTGCAGGAGCTGTAGTGGTCCTTAGAGGAATTGCTTCAGGATATTTGGTGCATGGTCCGCTACCACCAAGATAAACCTATTGCCTGAAGCAGTAGGAGGGTCAAGGGGGCCAACTATGTCAACCCCTACCCTTTCAAAGGGAACCCCAACCACAGGCAGTGGAATAAGGGGTGCCTTTGGAGTGCCACCTGTCTTGCCACTGGCTTGACAGGTTTCACAGGACTTACAAAATTATTTTGTGTCCTCTGACATTCTAGGCCAATGAAACAAGGGGACAAGCCTGTCCCAAGTTTTCATTTGCCCTAAATGTCCAGCTAAGGGAATGTTGTGGGCTAGAGTTAGGAGGAACTTTCTGTACTCCTGAGGAATCACCAATCTCCTGGCAGCTCCAGGTTTTGGATCCCTTGCTTCAGTGTACAAGAGGTTGTCCTCCCAGTAAACTCTGTGAGAGTCACTGACATCCCCATTTGCTTGTTTGACAGCTTGCTGCCTTAGACCCTCTAGTGTGGGACAGGTTTGCTGTGCCACACTCAGCTTCTCCCTGGCAGGCCCCCCTTCACCCAAAAGCTCAGCAGTGTCTGCTTCCAGCTCCTCTGGTGTAGGTTCTGCACAGGGTGGAAATTCTTCTTCCTCAGAAGTTGAATCCACTGTTGAGGGAGGGATAGTAGGTAGTGCTTTACTTCTACTAGCCTTAGCTTTAGGGAGCACTTGGTCCATTCTTCCAGGATCCAAGTCACCCTGTCCTTTTTGCTTTTTGGCCTGAGCCCTAGTCAAAGCAAAAATATGCCCTGGAATGCCCAGCATTGCTGCATGGGCCTCCAACTCCACATCTGACCAAGCTGATGTCTCTAAATCATTTCCAAGTAGACAGTCTACAGGTAAATCTGAGGCAACCACAACTTTCTTTGGACCAGTAACCCCCCCCCAGTTGAGATTTACAACAGCCATGGGGTGGCTAAGTGTGTTGTTGTGAGCATCGGTTACTTGGTACTGGTGACCAAGTAGGTGTTGTTCAGGGTGGACCAGTTTCTCTATTACAATTGTAACACTGGCACCTGTGTCCCTGTAGGCCTGAACCTCAACACCATTTATTAGGGGTAGTTGCTTGTACTTATCCATGTTAAGGGGACAAGCAACTAAGGTGGCTAAATCAATAGCCCCCTCAGAGACTAACACAGCCTCTGTGGTCTCCCTAACAAGACCAACCCCAACTAAGTTACCAAAAGTGAGCCCAGCTACTCCCTTGGATTGGCTATTAGTAGTTTTGCTCCCTCCACCACTGCTATTAGTAGGGACACTAGGTGTAGCAGTAGGGGTTGTAGTGGTAGGAGGCTTGGTGCTTTTCTTTGGACAACTGGGATCTGTTGTCCAATGGCCTTTTATTTTACATAAATAGCACCATGGTTTCTTTTCTTTGTTTTGATTTGAAGAGGATTTGGACCCACCCCCCCCACCAGAGTGTTTTTGTGGGCCTGATGAAGACTCATTTTTTAGATTTTTCCCCACCCTTGTCAGAAGACTTACCATCCTTCTTCTTGCCATCTTTGTCACCCCCTGTATGAACTTTTCTGTTCACCCTTGTTCTGACCCATTTGTCTGCCTTCTTTCCCAATTCTTGGGGAGAGGTCAGATCAGAGTCCACCAGGTACTGATGCAACAAATCAGACACACAGTTATTAAGTATATGCTCTCTCAGGATTAAGTTATACAGGCTTTCATAATCAGTAACTTTACTGCCATGTAACCACCCCTCCAAGGCCTTCACTGAATGGCCAACAAAGTCTACCCAGTCTTGTGAAGACTCCTTTTTGGTTTCTCTGAACTTCATCCTGTACTGTTCAGTGGTTAAGCCATAACCATCTAGGAGTGCATTCTTAAGAACTGCAAAATTATTGGCATCACTTTCTTTTACAGTAAGGAGCCTATCCCTACTCTTTCCACTAAATGATAGCCATAGGATAGCAGCCCACTGCCTTTGAGGGACATCCTGTACAACACAGGCCCTCTCAAGTGCAGCAAACCACTTGTTAATGTCATCCCCCTCCTTATAAGGGGGAACTATCTTGTGCAGATTCCTGGAATCATGCTCTTTTGCAGGATGACTATGGGGAATACTGCTGCTGCCACCATGGGTTTCTAAACCCAATTTCTGTCTTTCTCTTTGCACTTCTAAGGACTGTCTATCCAAATCCAGCTGTTGCTTCTTGAGCTTCAGTCTGGTTTGTTCCACTCTCAATCTATTGAGCTCCCTTTCTAACACTCTGTCATCAGGGTGGGTGGGTGGGTCATTCCTTGAAACAGAAGTATGGTGAGAATGAACAGAAGGAGACCTGTTCCTAACAGATGGCATCTTAACAGCTTGGCTAACAGAAACAACACTTCTACTATGATGAGAAGGGATACTCTTACTGTGATGTGAGACAACACTATCAGTATGATGTGACTCTATATCAGTACCAGCTATGCTAGGTGGCTTGCTAGGGGGCAGGCTGGAAATCTTCCCTCCCACATCTTTTGCTAGGGGTGCCCCAGAATCAGAGTGGGAACCATCAGCTAATTTTTCACCAGAAGAGCCACCTCTGGCTTTATCTTGTTCAACAAGCATGTTAACCAACAGTTCTCTAGAGGGATTCTTCCTTACACTTAAACCTCTTTCTATGCAGAGACTCCTTGCTCCTTTCAAGCTAAGGTGATCATAAGCTTGTTTTGACAGATCAACAGTTTGGCCTGTGCCAGACATTTAAGAAAGTGTTTAAGGGATAGAAAAAGTGAGAAAAAAGTTTTTCAGAACTTTTGGAAAGACAGAAAAAAACTTTTAAAACTTTTTAAGAATTTTTTAGAAAGTTTAGAGGTACTTTTCAGCACTTTAGAAAAGAAGTGAGAAAAGAAATGCAAAACTTTTTGGTTAGGTGTACATACACTGAACTTGTTTTGTATATTTTTCTCTTATGAAAAGTACAATGACAAAAGTGGTAAGTAGTTACAAAGTACTTATCCCACCGCTGCACAACCAATGTAGGAGGCTGGACTGGTTTGTGGTGAGTACCTAGGGGTACTTACACCTTGCACCAGGCCCAGGTATCCCTTATTAGTGTATAGGGTGTCTAGCAGCTTAGGCTGATAGATAATGGTAGCTTAGCAGAGCAGCTTAGGCTGAACTAGGAGACGAGTCAAGCTCCTACAGTACCACTAGTGTCATATGCACAATATCATAAGAAAACACAATACACAGATATACTAAAAATAAAGGTACTTTATTTTTATGACAATATGCCAAAGTATCTCAGTGAGTACCCTCAGTATGAGGATAGCAAATATACACAAGATATATGTACACAATACCAAAAATATGCAGTATAGTATTAGAAAACAGTGCAAACAATGTATAGTTACAATAGGATGCAATGGGGACACATAGGGATAGGGGCAACACAAACCATATACTCCAAAAGTGGAATGCGAACCACAAATGGACCCCAAACCTATGTGACTTTGTAGAGGGTCGCTGGGACTGTAAGAAAACAGTGAGGGTTAGAAAAATAGCTCACCCCAAGACCCTGAAAAGTGAGTGCAAAGTGCACTAAAGTTCCCCAAAGAGCACAGAAGTCGTGATAGGGGAATTCTGCAGGAAAGACCAAAACCAGCAATGCAACACTGATGGATTTCCAGACTAGGGTACCTGTGGAACAAGGGGACCAAGTCCAAAAGTCACGACCAAGTCGAGAGTGGGCAGATGCCCAGGAAATGCCAGCTGTGGGTGCAAAGAAGCTGCTACTGGACAGTAGAAGCTGAGGATTCTGCAGGAACGACAAGGGCTAGAAACTTCCCCTTTGGAGGATGGATGTCCCATGCCGTGCAGAGTCGTGCAGAAGTATTTTCCTGAAGAAAGACCACAAACAAGCCTTGTTAACTGCAAGTCGTGTGGTTAGGGTTTTTGGATGCTGCTGTGGCCCAGGAGGGACCAAGATGTCGCCAATTGCGTCAGGGAACAGAGGAGGCACCCAGCAGGAAGAGGAGTCCTCTCAGAAGCAGACAGCACCCACAGAAGTGCCAGAACAGGCACTACAAAGAGGAGTGAAACAGTGCTCACCCAAAGTTGCACAAAGGAGTCCCACGCCGCCGGAGGACAACTCAGGAGGTCGTGCAATGCAGGTTAGAGTGCCGTGGACCCAGGCTTGGCTGTGCGCAAAGGATTTCCGCCGGAAGTGCACAGAAGCTGGAGTAGCTGCAAAAGACGCGGTTCCCAGTAATGCAGTCTGGCGTGGGGACGCAAGGACTTACCTCCACCAAACTTGGACTGAAGAGTCACTGGACTGTGGGAGTCACTTGGACAGAGTTGCTGGATTCAAGGGACCTCGCTCGTCGTGCTGAGAGGAGACCCAGGGGACCGGTGATGCAGTTCTTTGGTGCCTGCGGTTGCAGGGGGAAGATTCTTTCGACCCACAGGAGATTTCTTCAGAGCTTCTATTGCAGAGAGGAGGCAGACTACCCCCACAGCATGCACCACCAGGAAAGCAGTCGAGAAGGCGGCAGGATCAGCGTTACAGAGTTGCAGTAGTCGTCTTCGCTACTTTGTTGCAGGTTTGCAGGCTTCCAGCGCGGTCAGCAGTCGATTCCTTGGCAGAAGGTGAAGAGAGAGATGCGGAGGAACTCTGATGAGCTCTTGCATTCGTTATCTATGGAAATCCCCAAAGCAGAGACCCTAAATAGCCAGAAAAGAGGGTTTGGCTACTTAGGAGAGAAGATAGGCTAGCAACACCTGAAGGAGCCTATCAGAAGGAGTCTCTGACGTCACCTGCTGGCCCTGGCCACTCAGAGCAGTCCAGTGTGCTAGCAGCACCTCTGTTTCCAAGATGGCAGAGGTCTGGAGCACACTGGAGGAGCTCTGGGCACCTCCCAGGGGAGGTGCAGGTCAGGGGAGTGGTCACTCCCCTTTCCTTTGTCCAGTTTCGCGCCAGAGCAGGGCTGAGGGGTCCCTGAACCGGTGTATACTGGCTTATGCAGAAATGGGCACCATCTGTGCCCATGAAAGCATTTCCAGAGGCTGGGGGAGGCTACTCCTCCCCTGCCTGAGCACCTTTTTCCAAAGGGAGAGGGTGTAACACCCTCTCTCTGAGGAAGTCCTTTGTTCTGCCTTCCTGGGCCAAGCCTGGCTGGACCCCAGGAGGGCAGAAACCTGTCTGAGGGGTTGGCAGCAGCAGCAGCTGCAGTGTAACCCCTGAAAAGGCAGTTTGGCAGTACCCGGGTCTGTGCTACAGACCCGTGGGATCATGGGATTGTACCAACAATGCCAGGATGGCATAGAGGGGGCAATTCCATGATCTTAGACATGTTACATGGCCATATTCGGAGTTACCATTGTGAAGCTACACATAGGTAGTGACCTATATGTAGTGCACGCGTGTAATGGTGTCCCTGCACTCACAAAGTCCGGGGAATTGGCCCTGAACAATGTGAGGGCACCTTGGCTAGTGCCAGGGTGCCCACACACTAAGTAACTTAGCACCCAACCTTTACCAGGTAAAGGTTAGACATATAGGTGACTTATAAGTTACTTAAGTGCAGTGAAAAATGGCTGTGAAATAACGTGGACGTTATTTCACTCAGGCTGCAGTGGCAGTCCTGTGTAAGAATTGTCAGAGCTCCCTATGGGTGGCAAAAGAAATGCTGCAGCCCATAGGGATCTCCTGGAACCCCAATACCCTGGGTACCTCAGTACCATATACTAGGGAATTATAAGGGTGTTCCAGTATGCCAATGTAAATTGGTAAAATTGGTCATTAGCCTGTTAGTGACAATTTGAAAGAAATGAGAGAGCATAACCACTGAGGTTCTGATTAGCAGAGCCTCAGTGAGACAGTTAGTCATAACACAGGTAACACATACAGGGCACACTTATGAGCACTGGGGCCCTGGCTGGCAGGGTCCCAGTGACACATACAACTAAAACAACATATATACAGTGAAATATGGGGGTAACATGCCAGGCAAGATGGTACTTTCCTACACATGATATATCTGTGAGAAAGGGGTAATCTCCGTTTTACCACGACACTCCCTGAGAAGTCATACTCTCGAGTCCATGCGTAAAGGCTGCCACAAATCACCTTTTACTATTTTAGTTTCTGGTGAGGTGCTGCTTGTGAGCCGGTAAGGTTGGGACGACAGTTGCGACTTGTTGTAGGATAGGCATAGTCGCCTACAAACATAAGTACTGTCATCCTTAAACCAGCAGTCTTGCCTAGAGCAAGAGTCCAAACTACGAAACCATCAGTGACACCTGGAGTCCCCGCCAGTTGGAATTATCGCCACGGAGGTGCTCCAACTAAGTAAAAAAATTATCCTCTATGGATCTGTCCATTTTATATGTTATATTATGCATGCCCAGGTATTGGAACCCAGCCGTCGCCACCGGGCAGTACAGCGTGGTAGTGGTGCAGGGGTGTTCCCTTTCAGGAGAAAAACAAGGGACTTGTACCAGTTAATATGGTATCCGGTGTAGGTTCCAAAAATCTGGAAGATGTGGAGTAGTCTGTCCACTGTGGTGCAAGGTCGTGTAGCATAAAGAAAGATATCGTTCACATAGAGTGAGATATGCTCCCCCCATCCTCCCCCTCCTGCAAGCCCCTGTACCAAAGGGTCCTGGGAAATCCAAGCTGCTAAGGGCCCAGTGCCAGTGTGAAAATCATTGGAGACAGGGGGCATCCCTGTCTCATTCCCCTATGAAGAGCGAATGGGCGAGAGAGTGCCACGTTCACCCTCACTCGTGCTAAGGGGGCCTGATAGAGGAGTTGAATCGCAAAACTTGGGGCCAAAGCCCAACCTAACGAGGGCAGCGAAGAGGTATGGCCATTCAATACCGTTGAAGGCATCCAGGCGTCCAAGGTAGCACAACTGCGTCTTCATGGTCGGCGGGCACAGTCATGTGCAAGACCTCATTCAGCCATCTAAGATTGAGTCTGGTACCCCTATGGGGCATAAACCCAGACTGACCCAGGTGAATCACTGTTGTTATTACATTTTTCAGTCTGTTGGCTAATGCCTTTGCCAGAACCTTGACCCCCGCATTCAGAAGAGATTTGGGCCGGTAGGAACTACAGACTTTATGGTCTTTACCCTTTTTCTGAATTACTACTATGGCCATTCTCTGATCCTCTGGAAGGATCCGCTCTTGCCTAGCTGCTTGGAACATGTTTAACATATGTTTTGCAGCATCTTTGACCACACATTTGTATAGCTTGACCGCAATTCCTTTCGGTCAGGCTGATTTCCTGGATTGCAGCTCTCTAATGGTTTTTCCCACCTCTTCCTCTGACAAATCTTGTTCCAATTCCAGAGGGGGACATCGCCCACGAGACCAGCTCAATCCTCGCCCGAATACATGATCTTGGATGCATACAATTGTTCATAACACTTGGTGAAAGTCTCAGCCATGTCTTCACTGGTAGTATATGTCACCCCGGTTGCGTCCCGGAGTGTTGTTACCCAGGAATATATGTCGGAACAACGTATGCTGGAACAATGCATGCCTGAACAACGAGGTGGGAACAACGACCACGTTGTTACCACTAATACCTTTACCACGAATGCCTTAACAACGATTTTTCATTGTAAAGGCATTCCTGGTAAAGGCATTAGTGATAGGCATGCATGGTTCCAGCATGCGTCCCCCAGGCCCCTCACCCCCACCCCTAAAAATTACTGGGACCCCCCCACCCCTCCCCTGAAACCACACCAACCCCCCACACCCCCTCACCTCATCCCTAAAATGACCCCTCCCCCACCCTAGACCTAAACCACCCCCTCTCCTAAAGCTAAAACCCCAACCCTCCACCCCGCCCCTAAAACTAAAAATACCCAGACCCCCTCCCCTAAAACTAAAACACCCGACCCCCACCCCGCCCCTAAAACTAAAAATACCCGACTCCCACCCCTAAAACTAAAACCCCAACCCCCATCCCGCCCCTAAAACTAAAAATACCCCAACCCCCCACCCTTGCCCCTAAAACTAAAAACACCCCTCCCTCCTTCCCCACCCCAAAACCGCCCCAACGCCCCTCCCCTAAAATTAAAACCCCAACCCCCCACCCGCCCCTTAAACTAAAACTGAGTGATCAGATATGCCTTGCACAAGATGTGTTGCTCCACAGAATTGTCCCGCCTGTGAATGTGTGTGAAGATAATCTATTCATGAAAAACTGTTGTGTACTGGTGAGAAATATGTGTACTGGCTTTTCAACGGGTTATGCTTCCTCCAGAGGTCCACTAGTCCGATTGCATCCACAGATGCCTTGAATGTTCTAACATTTCCCCCCCCTTTGGCTCATGTTAATCTATCTCTCGCCGGGTCCATAAAATCATTCATATCTCCTCCCAAAATTAGGGAACCCCTGGACAGTATCAGCAGTACTTCACCCAGCACCTGGTATGTTTCCATATGCAGTTGCCGCGGTACATAGACAAAGCAAATGTTGAGCATTTGGAATCTTGGGTACCTGTCTGCACTACAAATCTCCCAAGTGGATCTGCCTGTTTGTTGCCCGGTGTATAGGGCACAGACGATTTAACCATTATACCACTATCCCTAAAGTAAGATGTATAACCCTCATGTGCAACAAGGGAATATCCCATCAGATCCAGTGCTTTATGCCTGTTCTCTTTTAAGTGGGTTTGCTACAATAGGACAAATTCTGGTGCATGCCTTCTAATGTATTGTAGAGCTACAGTGCTTTTGATTTTATTACCTTGGCCATTGACATTCCAAGTCATGAGCTTCACATCTGATTTACTCTTGGGCTCCATGGTGTGTCAGGTATTCCCATGGTCTCCGCCACACACAGTCATGAACTGTCGACCCACCCCCCACCCATCATGTTAGTGTCCCAATACCAGGGATATAATGTAGCTGAGCAATAACAAAATAAACTCTTGTAACACTCCAACATGTCACAGAACAAAATACTCCCATAAACACGCCCCCACTCTGCCACCCTGCATAGTAGGTTTAAATATGCCCACCCTCCCAACTTGAGGATCGCCTGTCACCCCATCAACTAGTTAAGGACTGGCTGGCGTCGCCAAGCAAAATTCTAATGCAATATTTTTGTACAAAAAGCCCTCGAAGCCGATACTTCTTAACATACATCTATTGTGCAGACTGCCTATTCTACCACCAACTTTATGTGGCTGTGTGTTTCCGCCCCAAGCAGCCACCCAATCATGTTGGTTTGCTTGCCCTCTGGACTTTAGAAACCGATGGCATCATGGCTCGACTATCAAAATATGTGGCCGCCCTCAACCTCTAGCCCTGCCTCCACCTCACCCGCAAGTTCAAAAGTGGTTCCCTTCTAGTGCAAGCCTAAGTGGCAAGAGTAATTTCTCAGTTACATCATGGTCCACTGTATTCACTGCAGAATGTGCCACTGTGTTGCTCTCCTGCTGATCCGCAGCCAGGTTTGTCTTTGTGCTTCTGGGGGAGCGTTTCCCAGCTGCGCACCAGCCTTCTAACCCAGTCCCAGGCCTTCACTGGTATGTAAAGAACCAGGATTTGCCCTCCGCCAGTACTCGTAAACGGGCTGGGAAGAGCATTATATACTTAATGTCATTGGACCGTAGCACTTTCTTGACCTCATCAAAATGTTGTCGTTGTCGCTGGACTTGTAACGTAAAGTCCAGAAAAAACGTATTGTATCATTCTCATAAGTTAGATCGACGTGCGTTCAGGCAGCTTGAAGGTTGGCAGCCCGACCCAAGTGATTAAACACCCTTGCTCTAATGGTCCTCAGAGGGTGGCGGCATCGGCGCCCTGTGTGCTCACTCTATAGATCAGAATTTCGAGAAGCACTTGGGATGGAGAGTATTGACTATCAAGTCTTCATGGAAGAGATCCATACTGGGCCTTTCTGTCCCCTTCATGGACCACCACCACTCAGGTATTGTTTCTCCTTGCTTTGCCTTCTTGATCTTCCAGCCTGGCCACCATCATCGCTTGCTGTTTTGTCAGATATTGAACTTGGTTCTCTAGCTTTTTGGATGTTGATTGTAGCAGGTCAATGTGCAATTCCGCAGATTTAACTTTTTCTGACATTTTGCGGAAATCAGCTCTCAGAAGGTTGACATTGACTGTGACGGCATCCAGTTTGGGTTCAGGTGAGTTCCTAAGGTCTCAGATTGCTACCATTATGCCACCCATTGAGGGCTCTGATTCCCCGCCACTGTTGTTCACCCCGCCGGCCTGGTCACTCTGTATTTATCCCTTGGGTTTTACCATTTTCATCAGGTCCCTCCTCCCTGCCGGATGGGAATTGAGGGGGGGGCAGCCTCCTAGTGGGTCACCCCCCGAATGTCAATCTGTTTATGGCCGGGTACTAAACTCCTGTCGGGGTGTGACCTGCATGAATGGACGTATTATTGCGGCTTCAATGCTGCACAACTTCTTGCCCCTTGATTCCTTCCTGCTTTCCAGGGATGTTAGAATAAGCCTAAGTGGGGCAGGGAACAGCCACCACCTCTGCCTCTACCGGCACCCCCCGGGCAGGTGTCCCCCCCCCATCCACCGCTCCCTCCTGCAACATAGTGCCTCCTCCCACTTTTGGTGCCAACCACGGGGGGACTCCCATGCTGGCCTGCACAGCCCAGGTCCTCAATGGCTCCTGTTTTGTATGCCTAGAGGGCCCACAATGCTGCGGGGACGGCCCCAGGCACAGACCAGGCAACCGCTGGACACTAGGTCCTTTTCCATGCCTTGCTGTCCCCCTGGGTCCACCCTGCTCACCTTGTGCCGACCTCCTCTCCTTGAGCCCGCAGAGTCCACCGCTGCCACGCCCAAATTCAACTGGGCTCCGCCTTGACTGCAGCTGCTTGTTATTGCGACAATTTATGGCTGGCCACTGCAAGCTCCCACCAGCTGCGCCCCACAGCAGGATGCCCGGCACGTGCTGGCCCAGACTGTCAGCCTCAGGGGCCTTACCTACAGCAGCCTCCTCAAGGCCAACCGCGTGGGTGTGCTCACACCCCACCCTTGCTCCGGCCACTCCTATTCTCCATCAGTGGCTCACGAATTGACCACAGCCGCCTCCCCGGTCCGGTGTGCACTTGTTCCAGTTCCGCGATCTTCGGGCTCCACAGACTTCTGGCCCGACTGGGAGCACCCTGTGACCTAAATGTAGTATTTATTTACGGATGGTGAGAGTTATAGGTGTGGGTGCTCCGGATCTCCCTTAGAATGTAGCCATTTTGGCTGCTGTCAAGCCACCCCCCTTGGTTTAGAACTTTTGATATTTAAAGTGACCATATTCCACTTTTGGAAAAATCACATTTTAAGGATATGCTATAGTTTGCCTGTCCTGAGTTTGCTGAGAATTGCATCTCTTCAGCCCCACAAACCAGGCCATCCCTGAAACACATTTTGCTAGGGTTGTAGTTTGGCCATAGTGTAACTTCATAACATATGAGAAAACATTACAGCTACTGAAAACGTAATTCTTACTTTGCTTCATATCTTTTTTTTAAAGATGTAAGCAGCTCTAATTAAGTTTAGTCAGTCATTCATTGGTGAATTTACTTCTTGAGCATGTCCGCTTATCTGCTCTGAGGTTTGGGTTATGAAAGACATTAAGAACAATGCTGTGATGCTTATTATTATGAATCCTTGTACTAACATCAGTTCAGGCAATAAACCTTGCATGATCATCCACTAAGGATCATCCACCAATTATGTTGGAAAATGGGTTATTGGTAGGGCAGGTAGGTACCTACACCTAGCAACAAGCCACTAACCTCCACATAGGTAGAGTTAGGTCTCAGTAAATTAATCCCAGCTCAACCCTTGGTAGCTTGGCAACGAGCGTCAAGGCTTAACTTAGGAGACAAAGTGTAAAGCATTCAAATATCACAAAACAGTAATTAAATAAAACACAGGAAACAGTTTAAAAATCCAAAACCAATTTATAAAAATAGTTTATATTTTTATCTTTAAAATGACACAAAAACGATTAAAATCGGTTCAGGGGAACCGGAGATATGAATTTTTAAAGAATTATTACTTTTCTAGCGCTTAGAAACAAAAAGCGCCAATCGGGTCATCTGGTTGCACCTCGACCGGGGCAAAGTCAAACTTTCAGGCCGACCGCGATGGAGCCCTGCTCGGCTACAGGTCGCGGGAGGCCTCGGTTAAAAAGTTACCTTCTGACTTAGTCTTTATTTTGACGTTTTTCTTCACCGGGACGAACCTGCCAGTTGAATCCGACCTCCTGGAGCCCTTGTCCGGATACGCGATGTGGGTTTCCTCGGTGGAGACTTTTACCTTCGGACTTAGTCGTTTTTTCGAGATGAAAATCCTTCGACCGGGGTAAACCTGGATCTTGATCCGATGTCCATGGAGCCCTTCTCGGATACGATGGCTGGGAGGTCCCGGTCAACTTTTTACGTTCGGACTTAGGGGGTTATTCTAACTTTGGAGGAGTGTTAATCCGTCCCAAAAGTGACGGTAAAGTGATGGATATACCACCAGCCGTATTACGAGTTCCATAGGATATAATGGACTCGTAATACGGCTGGTGGTAAATCCATCACTTTTCCATCACTTTTGGGACGGATTAACACCTCCTCCAAAGTTAGAATAACCCCCTTAGTCTCTTTTTTGGATGTTTTTCTTTACCGGGACGAACCACGAAGTCAGGCCGGGTCGCGGTTGAGGCAAGCCGGCTAGAATTTCCGCGGCGGGTCGGTTCCTCTCTGGAGCTTTTTTCCAAAAATTCTCAAATCTTTTCCAAACTTCTGGGGCTTCACCCAGATGTTCTTTTAAGGTTCTTTTGGGGTCCACAGCTCACCCCAAGGGTCCAGAAGTTCTGTGATGGTCCTTGGGGGGTGCGGACTTCAACTCCCAGAATGCACCTGGCGCAAACTCCTTTTTGGCCACTGGACAGTGGTCAGCTGGTCGCTTTCTTCAGGAGTTGGTGCAGGGGACTCTGGTTAGCAATTTTTCACCTGTAGCAAACAGGGAGTCCCTCCTTGAACCAGTTGAAGCCAGGCAAAGTCCTTCTTGTGGTGAAGCCCAAGTGTGCAGCTGGTGCAGTCCTTCTGAGTGCAGGTTCCAGGTGCAGGCCAGGGGTCCAGCAGGGCAGTCCTTCTTCTTCTTTAGTTCCTTTCTTGTTGAATTCTTGTTGAATTCTGTTGAATCCACTACCTTTCTGAAGGGTCAACTCCGGCTGAATGTCCTTGTCTAATCAAGGTCTCAATTTTCCCTTCAGGCATTATTTAGAGACTAAAGTGAAGCTCCCGCTAATCCTTCTATTCATTACAAATTGCAATTAACTTTGTTAAGGAACACACATTCATTCCCACAATCCTGTCTTCTGTATCTTCCTGTGAGCATCATGTAATTGAACTTCCCTGAATGCTACATAACTCTGATCTTTTGGTTGACCTGCAGTCACCAAATCAAACTTTCACCTCACTGCCATGCATTTTTGTAAGAGGGTGGGTCTCACTCTGTTTTCGTAGGCTCGGTCAATTTGAGCCTGTTGCTAACAGACTGGAAACATAGTCCTTGCTTATGCTTATGAAGATGTATAGTTTTGTAAATAATGTAGAGACTTCACAATATAGTGCCTGCCTTCATTGTGCCTTTCAGATGTCTCTGCTCTAAATGAATAACGAAGGGCAAGGATACTCTTAGGTCCATTGACCTTAACACACAATGGTTAGTTAATAAAAACACTGTCCACTTCATGAATTGATGTATAACATTATTTTTAATTTATAGACCAGCTATTTAGAAGGCAGTCATACAGTTGGCCTTGATTTTAGCGAACCTCTAAATGTATTCTTTACCTTCGTTTTGAACTTCAGTATATTTGTAACTCTATTGAAAGAACACATTTAATAAATTCACTGTACAACGCCCTGAGTTTATCATGTAATAAAAGCTTTGAAATTCTGGAAAACAGTTTATTTTTATATTTTATTTTCTTGTCAGTTCAAATGTCCTTGAAAGCAATCCACAACGGTAAAATAAAACCAATGACGGTCACTTACCCCAACCCGTACTTTACTTTCATATTAAAATACATCACCTCAAAGGTTGTCTTTAAAACAGTACCTCACCTTGAATGGCAGCATGCGATAATTGAGCCAAGCTCCTAATTTATATAAAATCTCTGAATTTTTAAAATCACACTTAAAAATTTAGCTATTGTGTTTCTGATTCTCATATGTGTTGAGTCAATATGCTCTAATTTCTTAATGATTTGCAACAGGGCAGGAGACTTTTCTGTTCTTTGTAGCAACGTAATATATCTTCTAGCCATTCACTAGAATGAGTCCCAAATGATATTGAAATCAGAATCCTAAATGTTATTCGTTTCAAAGAACCCTTCTGCCCAGGGGTTCCCAAGACCCCATCCTTGGGACTCCAAGACAAAGTGCATAAGGAGCGCTGCATTATTTGGCAATAGGTGCCACCATTCCTGCAGTGTCCAAATCTCTGGGGGCCATCCCTCCGGGTCTGAATCTCTGAGCGCCATCCCTGGGACCCTGAAATAAAGTCTAGGGGTCCTACATTGTGCACTCCTCACATTGCACTGCCCACATGGAGCTGCCTAGAAACAGAAAGGAGACGGTTTACAAGTAGCACTGAGTGTGCTGGCAGATGGGAGCCAGCCTGGAAGCACGAGAGTGGGCTCTGTTCGATGCTACTAAAATTAAAAAGGAAATGTTGCACTCCTTGGTGGCCTTAACTGAAGCTCCTGACTTCCCAATTGTAAGGAAATGCCTCCTTGGCATGGTTGCCCCCTGACTTTTTGCCTTTGCTGATGCTATGTTTACAATTGAAAGTGTGCTGAGGCCTGCTAACCAGGCCCCAGCACCAGTGTTCTTTCCCTAACCTGTACTTTTGTATCCACAATTGGCAGACCCTGGCATCCAGATAAGTCCCTTGTAACTGGTACTTCTAGTACCAAGGGCCCTGATGCCAAGGAAGGTCTCTAAGGGCTGCAGCATGTCTTATGCCACCCTGGGGACCTCTCACTCAGCACAGACACACTGCTTGCCAGCTTGTGTGTGCTAGTGAGAACAAAACGAGTAAGTCGACATGGCACTCCTCTCAGGGTGCCATGCCAGCCTCTCACTGCCTATGCAAGTATAGATCAGTCACCCCTCTAGCAGGCCTTACAGCCCTAAGGCAGGGTGCACTATACCATAGGTGAGGGTACCAGTGCATGAGCATGGTACCCCTACAGTGTCTAAACAAAACCTTAGACATTGTAAGTGCAGGGTAGCCATAAGAGTATATGGTCTGGGAGTTTGTCAAACACGAACTCCACAGCACCATAATGGCTACACTGAAAACTGGGAAGTTTGGTATCAAACTTCTCAGCACAATAAATGCACACTGATGCCAGTGTACATTTTATTGCAAAATACACCCCAGAGGGCACCTTAGAGGTGCCCCCTGAAACTTAACCGACTGTCTGTGTAGGCTGACTAGTTCCAGCAGCCTGCCACACTAGAGACATGTTGCTGGCCCCATGGGTAGAGTGCCTTTGTCACTCTGAGGCCAGTAACAAAGCCTGCACTGGGTGGAGATGCTAACACCTCCCCCAGGCAGGAGCTGTAACACCTGGCGGTGAGCCTCAAAGGCTCACCCCTTTGTCACAGCACCGCAGGACACTCCAGCTAGTGGAGTTGCCCGCACCCTCCGGCCCCGGCCCCCACTTTTGGCGGCAAGGCCGGAGAAAATAATGAGAATAACAAGGAGGAGTCACTGGCCAGTCAGGACAGCCCCTAAGGTGACTTGCAGATGGAGGATTCCCCCAATAGGGTTAGGATTGTGACCCCCTCCCCTTGGGAGGAGGCACAAAGAGGGTGTACCCACCCTCAGGGCTAGTAGCCATTGGCTACTAACCCCCCAGACCTAAACACGCCCTTAAATTTAGTATTTAAGGGCTACCCTGAACCCTAGAAAATTAGATTCCTGCAACAACAAGAAGAAGGACTGCCTAGCTGAAAACCCCTGCAGAGGAAGACCAGAAGACAACAACTGCCTTGGCTCCAGAAACTCACCGGCCTGTCTCCTGCCTTCCAAAGAACTCTGCTCCAGCGACGCCTTCCAAAGGGACCAGTGACCTCTGAATCCTCTGAGGACTGCCCTGCTTCGATGACGACAAGAAACTCACGAGGACAGCGGACCTGCTCCAAAAAGACTGCAACTTTATCCAAAGGAGCAGCTTTAAAGAACCCTGCAATCTCCCCGCAAGAAGCGTGAGACTTGCAACACTGCACCCGGCGACCCCGACTCGGCTGGTGGAGAACCAACACCTCAGGGAGGACCCCCGGACTACTCTACGACTGTGAGTACCAAAACCTGTCCCCCCTGAGCCCCCACAGCGCCGCCTGCAGAGGGAATCCCGAGGCTTCCCCTGACCGCGACTCTCTGAAACCTAAGTCCCGACGCCTGGAAAAGACCCTGCACCCGCAGCCCCCAGGACCTGAAGGACCGGACTTTCACTGCAGAAGTGACCCCCAGGAGTCCCTCTCCCTTGCCCAAGTGGAGGTTTCCCCGAGGAAGCCCCCCCTTGCCTGCCTGCAGCGCTGAAGAGATCCCTTGATCTCTCATTGACTTCCATTGCGAACCCGACGCTTGTTCTAACACTGCACCCGGCCGCCCCCGCGCCGCTGAGGGTGAAATTTCTGTGTGGGCTTGTGTCCCCCCCGGTGCCCTACAAAACCCCCCTGGTCTGCCCTCCGAAGACGCGGGTACTTACCTGCTGGCAGACTGGAACCGGGGCACCCCCTTCTCTCCATTGAAGCCTATGCGTTTTGGGCACCACTTTGAACTCTGCACCTGACCGGCCCTGAGCTGCTGGTGTGGTAACTTTGGGGTTGCTCTGAACCCCCAACGGTGGGCTACCTTGGACCAAGAACTGAACCCTGTAAGTGTCGTACTTACCTGGTAAAACTAACAAAAACTTACCTCCCCCAGGAACTGTGAAAATTGCACTGTGTCCACTTTTAAAATAGCTATTTGTGAATAACTTGAAAAGTATACATGCAATTGAAATAATTCAAAGTTCCTAATGTACTTACCTGCAATACCTTTCAAACAAGATATTACATGTTAAATTTGAACCTGTGGTTCTTAAAATAAACTAAGAAAATATATTTTTCTATACAAAACCTATTGGCTGGATTTGTCTCTGAGTGTGTGTACCTCATTTATTGTCTATGTGTATGTACAACAAATGCTTAACACTACTCCTTGGATAAGCCTACTGCTCGACCACACTACCACAAAATAGAGCATTAGTATTATCTCTTTTTACCACTATTTTACATCTAAGGGGAACCCTTGGACTGTGCATGCTATTCCTTACTTTGAAATAGCACATACAGAGTCAACTTCCTACATTGGTGGATCAGCGGTGGGGTACAAGACTTTGCATTTGCTGGACTACTCAGCCAATACCTGATCACACGACAAATTCCAAAATTGTCATTAGAAATTGATTTTTTGCAATTTGAAAAGTTTTCTAAATTCTTTAAAGTCCTGCTAGGGCCTTGTGTTAGTCCCTGTTAGCATTTCTTTTAGAGTTTAAAAGTTTGTTAAAAGTTTGAATTAGATTCTAGAACCAGTTTTAGTTTCTTAAAAAGTATTCCAACTTTTAGAAGCATAATGTCTAGTGCAGAGATGAATGTGGTGGAACTCGACACCACACCTTACCTCCATCTTAAGATGAAGGAGCTAAGGTCACTCTGTAAAATAAAGAAAATAGTAATGGGCCCCAGACCTTCCAAACTACAGATCCAGGAGCTGTTGGCAGAGTTTGAAAAGGCCAACCCCTCTGAGGATGGCAACACAGAGGATGAAGATAGTGACTTGGAGGAAAATTCCCCCCTACCAGTCCTATTTAGGGAGAACAGGGCCTCTCAAGCCCTGACTCCACAAATAATAGTCAGAGATGCTGGTCCCCTCACGGGAGGGGCCAACAACTCTGAAATCACTGAGGATAACTCCAGTGAAGAGGACATCCAGCTAGCCAGGATGGCCAAAAGATTGGCTTTGGAAAGACAGATCCTAGCCATAGAAAGGGAAAGGCAAGAGATGGGCCTAGGACCCATCAATGGTGGCAGCAACATAAATAGGGTCAGAGATTCTCCTGACATGTTGAAAATCCCTAAAGGGATTGTAACTAAATATGAAGATGGTGATGACATCACCAAATGGTTCACAGCTTTTGAGAGGGCTTGTGTAACCAGAAAAGTGAACAGATCTCACTGGGGTGCTCTCCTTTGGGAAATGTTCACAGGAAAGTGTAGGGATAGACTCCTCACACTCTCTGGAAAAGCTGCAGAATCTTATGACCTCATGAAGGGTACCCTGATTGAGGGCTTTGGATTCTCCACTGAGGAGTATAGGATTAGATTCAGGGGGGCTCAAAAATCCTCGAGCCAGACCTGGGTTGACTTTGTAGACTACTCAGTAAAAACACTAGATGGTTGGATTCAAGGCAGTGGTGTAAGTAATTATGATGGGCTGTACAATTTATTTGTGAAAGAATACCTGTTAAGTAATTGTTTCAATGATAAACTGCATCAGCATCTGGTAGACCTAGGACCAATTTCTCCCCAAGAATTGGGAAAGAAGGCGGACCATTGGGTCAAGACAAGGGTGTCCAAAACTTCCACAGGGGGTGACCAAAAGAAAGGGGTCACAAAACCTCCCCAGGGGAAAGGTGGTGAGACAGCCAAAAATAAAAATAGTAAAGAGTCTTCTACAGGCCCCCAAAAACCTGTACAGGAGGGTGGGCCCAGAGCCTCTTCACAAAACAATCCTGGGTACAAGGGTAAAAACTTTGATCCCAAAAAGGCCTGGTGTCGTAGCTGTAATCAGCCTGGACACCAAACTGGAGACAAGGCCTGTCCCAAGAAAGGTTCCACTCCAAACTCCAATCCAGGTAACACTGGAATGGCTAGTCTCCAAGTGGGATCAACAGTGTGCCCACAGCAAATCAGGGTCCACACTGAAGCTACTCTAGTCTCTGAGGGTGGGGTGGATTTAGCCACACTAGCTGCCTGGCCGCCTAACATGCAAAAATACAGGCAGCAGCTCTTTATTAATGGGACAAGTGTAGAGGGCCTGAGGGATACAGGTGCCAGTGTCACCATGGTGACAGAGAAACTGGTTTCCCCTGGCCAATACCTGACTGGAAAAACCTATACAGTCACCAACGCTGACAATCAGACTAAAGCACATCCCATGGCAATGGTAACTTTAGAATGGGGAGGGGTCAATGGCCTGAAACAGGTGGTGGTCTCCTCAAACATCCCAGTAGACTGTCTGCTTGGAAATGACCTGGAGTCCTCAGCATGGGCTGAGGTAGAACTAAAAACCCATGCAGCCATGCTGGGTATCCCTGAAATGGTGTGTGTAAAAACAAGAGCACAATGCAAGGCACAGGGTGAAAAAGTAGAGCTGGAGTCTGGAAGAAAGGCCCAGCCTACCAAGAGAAAAGGAAAGTCAGTTGGGAAACCAACTGCAACACAGTCAGACAAAGAGAACCTCTCTTCTCAGGAAGAAGTTCTGCCCTCTGAGGGAACTGAGCCTTTGGAGCTTGAGCCTTATCAGGTTGAGCTCTTAGGCCCAGGGGGACCCTCAAGGGAGGAGCTGTGTAAGGGACAAGAAACCTGTCCCTCTCTTGAAGGCCTTAGGCAGCAAGCTGCTGAAGAGTCCAAGGGCAAGAAAAATGGAACACATAGGGTCTATTGGGAAGATGGACTCCTGTACACTGAGGCCAGAGACCCCAAACCTGGTGCCACTAGGAGAGTGGTAGTGCCTCGGTCGTTCAGAGAATTTATTCTGACCTTAGCCCATGATATTCCCCTTGCTGGGCATTTGGGACAAACCAAGACGTGGGAGAGGTTAGTCAACCACTTCTACTGGCCCAATATGTCCCACAAGGTTAAGGAGTTTTGCCTCTCCTGCCCCACCTGTCAAGCCAGTGGTAAGACAGGTGGGCATCCAAA